>NW_020954623.1:5025098-5146931 GCF_900497805.2 Vombatus ursinus | reverse complement strand
AGAGAGAGAGAGAGAGAGAGAGAGAGAGAGAGAGAGAGAGAGAGAGAGACTCCCTGCACAGCAGGGGACTGGGACCTCTTCCTGGAACTGGGTTGAGGACACCATCCTCCAGGCTAAGCTGAAGGCTTTTCCTGGGTTTCTGGCTCGTGGAAAACAGACGGTCACCCAAGGAATGGGCACTGAAGAAGATCCCACCGGGTTTGAATTCACCCTCACTCTCTCTCCCTGCCACTCCAGGAGAAGGTCACCAAGAATAAATCCTCTTCTGTCTCCAGGGACAAAATCAGGAGTCAGAGTCAGAAATTGCTGTCCTAACGTCTTGAGTTTTTGTCTTGGCAGCCATTGCCGTCTGTTCCGAGAAGAGAAATGTGTTTTCTGACTTCTTTTGGAAACTGAAACGTACAAATAAAAATAAGTGAAGAACAAAAAATCAGGAAGATGGTGACGGGGTCAAATGAGTCCAACAAAAGCTGGGTCGGAAGAGTCTACTCACCCCTTGTGACTGGGCACTCAGGCAGACTATGACCAGAGGATGAAAGCTAAGGAGAAAAATAAAAACAAAAATAAAAACTGAAAAGAAAGGGGGAAATGGAAGAAAAGAGAGAGAAAACAGAATTTACAGTGTGTCTGGTGAGGAAGAGCTGATGACTGCAGTCAGAGTAAGGCAAGCTGCCATTTAGAAAGAGAAGAAACACATGAGAGGCAAGTAATTTCCAGGTAGGGTACATGGGGGTGGTGGATAGAGAGGCCCACAAAGGCCATTTGTTCACAAACATCACCTCAGTGGGCCTGGGCAATCAAGCTAGGAGGTCCCTTAGAAGCAGGTCCCTGCTTAGAGGGTCAGAGAGGCAAGGACCCAGAGCTGAAAGAGGTATCTGAGGCCAGCTAGTCCCATTTTAGAGATGAGGGAAATTATTTGGCTATTATATTAACAATAAACATTGAAGGGACCAGCCCCTGTGGGTCAGTTAGCCAGTCTCTGAAGGACACGGCTGATAGATGAGATTGTCTTCATCCTGGGGAACATGCTCCTTGATCTTGGGTAGAAGACCTTACTTCTGTGTAGAGCATAAACAGAATCTAATCTAGTGAATTCTTTCCCTTAGGGAGTAAGCCCACGTTCTTATAGCCCTCCACTGGAGTTTAGGGTGACCCAGCTCATGGAGGAGAAAACCAAGCAGACTGGTCTGGGTGGAGATGGATTCCTCTGTCCAGAGTGCTGGAGGTGGCTGAGTCTCAACATCAAGCCTCATTCTCAGCAGAAGAAGCTAAAGACTTTTAGTTCACCTCCTCATTAATATGTCCAATCAGGGCTGATTTCTCCTGTCAGGGGCATTCTCTTTCAAAAAACCATTTCAGGCATTCAGTGTCTTCATTAGGTGTCTTTGGATACTGAGAGAAACCACTGACCACCAATTTATTGATTATTAGCTAGGCTAATGAATAAATTGACTATTAATTACCCAGAAACTTTGACTCTCAGGCTTTTCACTCACAACACAGCTAAGGAAATAAGAGCCGGGGTAGATCAAGGCCCAAAGTTATATAGATAGGAAGCATCTGAATTGGATTTGAACGCATATTTTCTGATTCCAGAGAAGTCTCTTCATTAGGACTTTGTCAGGTAAGCTGGGAAACTAAGCCATTTTGTCTCTTCTGCTTAACAGATGTGTTGCCCTGAGCCTCTCTGAGCCTCAGTTTTCTCCTCTGTAAAATGGGTCTATACCCTACCTACCTATCTCATGGGGTTGATGTGACTCTAAAAAAATAGACCAAATCCACCACATGGAAACCCCAAAGAGTTGTCACTTGTGATGAATCCTGGGCAATGACAAGAAAGGGAGTGAACCTTCTGGGTAAGTTTTGGCATCATCCCCACATCATGCAAAGATGTGCTAGAGATGACTGGGGCCCAGGAAGCATGCATGTGACATGGAGAAAAGGTAGCTGAGGCTCAGGGGCCAGTGACAATAGACAAAGATCTCCTCCCACTGGACCCTCTGAGCATCTCCTATTTGGCCCCACACTGCAACATTGGGTGAAAGGCCTATAAGTGAAATTGGGGGCTGCTGGGTTTCACGAGTACAGGGATTTCCCAATGAAGAATTTCTTTCTGCTAGGGCAAGTCAGTGTCTGCCCTGCAACTCATTCATGGAGATGGGTCTTCAAGAGATAAGGCCACTTGTCCAGAGTCACAATAGGTAGCATGGGCAGGTATTGAATTAGGACTTCCTGACCCCCAGGCCAGTTTCCTATCCACTATGCCACACTGCCTCTCTCTGAGATGATCCTGCTTCAATGAGTAATGACCTTCCTAATTTTCACAAATGCTCTGAGAGTCAGCTCATGGCCACAGGACCCTCCTGCCAGCAGGGCCTCGCTTGCTCTATGAGCCAGACCCACCCAGATGCCCCTAAAGGCACCAGGACTTTCTTACCTTTTCCTCCAGTTCCTTAATTTGTCTTTTTTGGGCTTCAATTCTCTCTTCTAGCTCTTTTATCCTCTGCAAAGTGGAAAATCAGGGAAAAAAACCCATGAAAGTCACCAAGTTCATGGAAGCCAAAGGAAAAAGTGGCTGTGGTGATGTGTGCAAAAACAGAGGCCATTGAGATGTGTGCTTGATGAGAAAAGACAGTCAGCGTGTGCATATGTGTGCATGCTCACAAGCTCGTGTGCAAAGCCGTCAGTGGAAAAGACCATCATGAAACACTGTTCACAGAGTCTTCCAGAGGCTGGCAAAAGCAGCAACAAATTAGAGAAGGCCTAGAATGTTGGACGTCGGATCTGTGGTGTTAGCAAGGGTAGCCTTGGAGAGCCAGACTGCAATGTCATTCCCACAATCTAGCTCTGGACATAACCAGGGAAAGCTTGGATGAGTCACAGAGCCTGGCAGTGGGGAGGAATCAGAGAGTGATCCCAGGAAGATTCAGGAGGTGTGGGCATGGCCCTGGAGAGCTGGGTTACCTGAATGTCCCTCCATGCGCATCTGCTATGGTCATGGCTCTAGGCTCCCAGAGACTACATTGGATATCTCTCAATGCATACCTATCAGGGCCATGGCCCCAGGCTCCTCATGCCTACCCCCACCCCCCCCAGGCAACTCTTCATGTACATTGCTTCCCAGGTACCCTTTGGTGTGTACCTGCTGGGCATGCTGAATCAGCTCCATGCGCTCCCTTAGGATCTGAGCATCCCGCTCACGCAGCTCACTCATGACCTGCCGTTTCCAGTGCTCCACTGCCACCTTTAGCTTCTCCCTCTCGTCCTCTGACAAGATCTCTGCCATCTTGGCCCCAGCTTCCTGCTGCAGGGCATCGTAGAGCATGGCCTCCAGCTCTAGGATTTGCTAGGGATCAGAAGGTGTACAGATGTTGTTACCAGGTTCCCTCTCAGGGTGGCAAGGATTCTCAGACACCCAGTAGGCACAGATGGCAGTTTTAAGAGTGCAGAGCCAAACCAAGTGGTGGAGCCTAAAGGCCAAGATGAGACATTTATATTTTCTCTGAGAGGCAAAAGAGAGCCCCTAAAGGCTTTGTAGGAGGGTAGTGACCTTGTCAGACTTCAATGTCCTTCCAATTTTCTTTATCCCTTTTACCCCTACAGACACCCCAATTCCAAGGTACTCTGTGTTCTTACTGTATCCCCATCTGCTCAGCATCCCTTCCCACTGGAGGGTCCCACTAGGCTTGCTCTCTCCCATCCCCAAGCTCTTTCCCTCCTTCTGACCATCAGTAATCTATTTACTTCCATTCCATGGAAGGATATTAGGTAGATAAATCCCCAAGGCTTGGGAATTGTGGATGAATATGTTGCACAAAAAGATCAATTAAAATGAATATATTAATAGAAGTGAAATCTCAGTACTTAGAGTCTAAAGGGACATTTGGAATTGTATGGTCCCAGAACCCAAATGAAGGTGGCTGACCAGGGCTTTCCTCAGGGCCCCAGATTAGAGGGTGCTGGTGGCGTTGGCAGGACTTTAAATGGGAGCAGAGAATGGGCAGAGTTTTGCCTGCAGCCACCTCCTAGAAGCATCCTTGCTTAGAGATCTCAGGACCCCCTTCCCTTCCCAACTCAAGTGAGGAGAGTTTCATGCCACTTGTTCTGGGACAAAGAGTCCTCCTTATGGCTCTGCCAAGGTCATCCCTTTCCCGGGATAGAAGAAGCACCAAAAACAACCTCCAGAGAAAGGATTTGCCCAAGGTCACCAGATCCCATCATCCTAAAACACCCACAACCTGGAGGTAGGGAGTCAAGAACAGATTTCTGGATCCCAGCTTTGCCTCTCTCCCACACAGTCCAAGGGGCTTTGAGTTAGATAGAGCAGAGGCCTTGAAGGTCATCTAGTTCAACATTACAGAGAAGGAAAATGGGGTCCAGAGAGGGGGCTGCCTGCTCAGTGCCAGATAGAGGAAGTAACCTGCAGAGATGGGACTTGCACCTGGGTCCAGACTCCAGGACTAGGGCTCTTCCTTGTGCCTCAAGTTGCACCTGATCTAAATGCTGCAGACCAGACAACCCATTCAATAGGATTCATTTAACCCTCTCCTTCTTAGGAGGAAAAATAAAGTCAGCAGCCCAAGGCAAAGCTGAACACTTCTGAGAGAAGTGGTCTTCTGGTCTCCTGCCCTCCTACCATGTGGATGTTCATGGCATTACTGGAATGATGGTGAAAGGACCGCCATGTAGCCCCAGGGCTGTGCAACATGGCCAATGCACAGGGTCTAATACAAGCAGCAGATGCTCACTTGCGCTGCCACAAAACCTGACCAGAAATATTTCATTTTCACCATCACTGTTACTCAATTGCTTATTCAATCAACAGCCACCAATCCAGTATCTCCTTTATCCCAAGGTGCCCTGGGCTACGCGTGTGAGGACAGAAATCAGAAGTGAACCCTCTCTGCTCTCCCCTGACTTGCTCTGTGCCCATTGCTAAGATTCAGTTCAACAAGCACCCATGAGTTTATCACTGTGTACTCAGGCGCTGCTCTGCACAGGGGAAGGGTGTGAGTGTGCAAGGATGAAATGGTGGGCGACGTGCCCATATGAAAAATATCAATACAAATTCCTCCAGTAAAAGGCTGACTGGGAAATATGCAGGCAAGGTGCTTGGCAACTCTAAGCAGTGACTCACAAGTGATTTCCCCATCATGGGAAGAGGCCTAGCTTGGGAGAGAGGACAGGGGTTGTGTCTTGGCTCTGCCACTTTGCAGCAGTTTGACCTTGGTCAAGTCTTTTCCTCTCTGGATCTTAGTTTTCTCATCTGTTGCTACAGGGGATTGGACATTAGATACTGTCAAAGGTCCTTTCTAACTCTCACTTCTGTGGGAATGCTGCCCAGTCTTTTGATCATGGCTTTGCTTGTGCCTCTCTCCCTCCTTATACTGTTAGGCCAAATTCTGCCTACTCTTCAAGGTCTAGATCATATCCCCCCTCCTTGGCAAAGCATCCCTGATACCCTAGCCTATAGGGACTTTTTATTTATTTATTTATTTACTTTCTTATTTATTTATCTATCTATCTTATCCATCTGTTTGTTTGTTTATTTATTTTATAGGGACTTTTTTCTTAGAATGTTCCTTGTTTTTCCTGCCTTTCTGTCTTCATACAATCTGGGGATATGCTACTGAACTGTTGGTGCCTCCAGGCCTCTGACCTTTCCAAAGGGGCATCCTGCACCTCTCCGGCCTTGCAGCACCAAGGTCAGCTCCTCACGTATTGTCAGCACATGGAAGTATTTATTTGCTGAAAAAGAGTGGAGTGGAAATGGGCATAGTCAGGTTTTCTCCCCAGTTTTGGCAGAAGTCACGGTGACCATTATGAGCCCTGCCCAGAAGGTTGAGCCATGGGTACTGTTAGCCATCCTGCATGAGCTCCCAAGAACATATCTCAACATGTGAGAAGCAATAAATGGGCTAGAACTCTTTCCACATGACACACAACTCAGACTTGTGATATTGAGTGTTCATGGAGTGTTCACTCCACCATAACTGGGGAAGGAATGACTTGGGAGTAGTTCATCTGGAAAGGGAAAAAAGATCTGGAGATTTAAGTGGCCCACAAGTCCACTGTAACCCAACAGTGTGGGGAGGCAGTCAGGAATGCTCATGTGATTTTGGGCTGCATTGGGGAAGGCAGAGTGTCCAGAATGAGATGGGGTGGGGGGAGTGAGAGGGCCACAGTGCCACTGTCCTCTGCCCTGGGCAGACTACATCTGGAGTACTATGCTTTATTTAGATTTGGGTGCTACTTTTGAGGAAGGCCATTGCTAAGCTGGTGAATGCCCAGGGATGGATGGATGGTCTTTTCATCATCCTAATGATAATGCATAATGGTGCTTTGGCCAGTTAACTCAGGACCGGAACAAATCCAGGGAGTGCTTCCTTTTATCTGAGGGTCAAGATCCCAATGATTGATTGATATCCTGAGAAGTTTTCAATTAGATTCAGAACAAAGTTTGAACTTTTTTTTCTTGTTTGAACCTTTTTAAATATAGCATTTTCTTCAATGAATGTTGTTTTTCTCCTTGGGCAAAATCGCTATAAAATCCAGCTTGCCTGGAGACATTGCAATCTCCCATGTGTGAACCTGTTCCCATCTTAGGGTTGGCATCTGGAGCTTCCCCCACAGCTCTCCCTTCTGTGCCCCCTGCTCTGGTTATATAAACAGTAAGAAAGCTTCCTACAGGCCACAGGCTTCAGGGACTGGAAGGAAAATACTCTTTAACTACATTTGCAAAAATGCATTCTAATAATTTCCTGTCCATGGGAGCTTCTCATGATTTATCAAACACAAAAGAGGCAGAATTAGGAAGCTGGTGGCTTTGCCCAGAACAAAGCCAGCTCTTTAATATATTCCATCTGAGTCCAACTCTTTTTATCTAACTATTGTTATGGGAAATATTTAAGAAAGAAGGAAGTTCACCATTCAACTCTGCTACTGATGCTGGGAGAAAAAATCCTCACTTATCCCTATAAACTACCACCTTTCTTGTCTACTCCTTTGTGTGGCTTTCAAGGGCATCTCGAATTGTCTCCAGCTTGCTTTATCTCTCACTCTTCCTCTTTACACCTCCTACACCCCAGAATAACTGGAAGATGGGATGCTACGGAAAGAGCTTTAGGTTTGGACTCAGAAGGGCTGGTTGTGAATCATCCCAGCTCTGCAGGTACTGACTATGACCACAGACAGGCCACTCACCTCTCTGGGCTTTGGTTGGTGCTGGGCTAGATGACATTCAAGGCCTCTTCCAGCTCTCAATCTATGGCCCTAAGGTTTGAGGCCTGGCTCTTCTACCCAGTAATCCATGGGACTTTGGGAAAGCTATCCCAATGCTCATCAATGAAGCAGCAATAATAATAATACTTACAGGTTTCCTTCACAGGGCTTTTATAAAGGATTTCTCCTTTATAAAATCAGAAGACTGTAAGCTCCCTGAGGGCAGGGACTGTTTCAGCTTTGTCTTCTGTCTTTATATTCTTGGTGCCTAGCACAGTGCCAGAGCTTACTGAATGAACTTGAGTAATGGATGTAAATTGCTTTGTAAGCCTTAAAAATAACACCAGTCAATGGATCTGAGTAGGAGTACCCTTCCCTAGTGCAAACCACACCCCTCCCCCATGCTCTCATCTGGTGGGACTTCAAACCTCCCATAGAATGGAAACAACAATTGTTTCTGTTCTGGCCAGAAACTCTGAGGGTCTTCCCTTCCCAGATTGACTCTTTTGTGAGGGCAAAATAGGCCATCTTTTGCCCCAATTCTTAGCTAGCCTTTAATCACTGAATGGGCATCAACTCAGTCAAACTGAGACCTGGGAAAGAGCTTAGCTTGAAAAGGCCAAGGTCTCCCACTGCATCTGGGACCATCTCCAGTCCTCCTGACCTACACCTTGCCACTCCAATGACTCTGGAGGAGAGAGTGAGACTGATGACTTTGCACAGTCCTGCCTCACTTAAATCTAATTCATTTGCAAGTCAAGATATCACCCTCCTGGTGTCATTGGTCGTCTTCAAGAATGAAGGATAAACCATAACAGCCCTCATATAGCATATATATGTTAATCACACACATAATACACACATGTATACATGCAGGTATGCATAAACATATACACATATGTACATATGTGTATTTTATGTCCTTCACTAGTCTGATTACACACATATATACACACATGTATATACATATGTACTGTAGGTATGAATACACATAAACACATTTGTATATATCTTGGGTCTTTCACTAGCCTGGTTACACACATATATACATATATACATACATATATACATCAACATCTATTCTTGCTCATTTGAAAAGTAGGTTTAGTTCTGCTTATGTAAGGTGGGTATACATAAGGTTTGAATCTCTGAGAATGGACTCTATCCCCTGTAAACATATTTTTCTGGGGAACTAGGTAGATCTCAGGTTCTTCAGCCCAAGCTAATGGGTACTAATGAGGTTTTCTGGTTGTGCCTGAGATATGTGCTATCTTAATGGTGATGTTTACAAACTCCTAGCCAATGAGCTTAGCCTAATTCCTGGAAAAATTCCCAAATGGATTATTGTTGTGATGTTAGAGGAAGATTTAGAAAAGGGAGAAGTCATGTCAATAATGGTGAAATATCTGAATTCTTTAACTGGTATTTTGCTTCTATTTCTTCTCCCAGGAGAATATTTTTTGGTCTGGTAAGAATAGAATGGATAGGATGGGATGCAAATTCAAGTTAAGTGAAAATACAATCACATGGCATCTTGCTGCCCTCAGTGAATTCAAGTGAGTAAGCTGTCTCCTAGAGGACCAAGAGTACTGGCCCAAGTGACGGCTGAGCTGCTACCGTTGATCATTCAAAGGCCTTTCTTCCTATGGATAGGTCAATCAGTCAGTCAACTGACATTTATTAAATGCCTACAACGTGCCACACCCCATTTTAAACAATGGAGATACAGAGAAAGACAAACAAATAAACAAAAACCAGTCCCTGCTCTCAAGGAACTCACAGGAACAAACACTATTTAAAAGATTGCAAATTGAAAATAACCATGTGAGAGATTGTTCCAGGTCAATAATAATAATAAAAGGCATACAAACTTTAAAAATGCTAAGGTCTCTCTTTCCACCCAGTAAATAGCAAAGATGACGAACTATGGGACTCGGCAACATTATGAAAAGACAGGCATGTGGATGCCCTGTTTGTGCAACTAGGAATTAGTCCAACCAGACTGGAAAGCTATTTGGAATTATGCTAAGAAAGTGATTAGAATGTCTATACTCCTAAGAGATGATTGGCTGGCTTAACTTTCTGTCAAACTGTAAGATTTTAAAAATTTATCAGCTTTACATTAAAATAGTTTATTATATTTGGTGAATATCTGCCCATACACAGTTATCATTTCTTTAGAAATACAATGTGGCTTTTATTTTCTAGATTCTGTTTTAAAATGTTATGTTTGGGACTGGGGGAATTGTTTCGTGTTGATGGGGTATTGAAAATGATAGTTCTGTTAAGATTCTGTGTCAATTGTTGTAAAAGTTCAACTGTGAAATTCATTCAAAACTTTACAAAATATTTTAAAATTTAAATTAGATATTTTATTTCACACTAATGTAAAATTTAGCTATCCTTTACTCCAAGACAATGTCTTGGCACAAAGGTGTACTAAGCATACCATTCACTGTAATTCATCATTAGTTTTTAGCATTTTATTATGAACCGGTGTAATAGGGAAGATATGTCTTCATAATTGCTTAGTGCCTTGACTCATATTTTAGTCAAATTATATTTTCAAAGAAAAATAAATTTAAAGATTGATTACCAACATTATGCTTTTTAGAGGTTGTACAGAGAAAATCTTTTTGCAGTTAGCTTAACTCCCATTAATCTAATAAATGAACTGATTTGAGTTAAAACAAAACAAAACAAAACAAAACAAAAGAATGACTACACCCTTTGGAGATCCCATCACTAGGCATATAGCCTAAAGAAGTCAAACACAGAAGGGAAGGTCCTCTATATGCCAAAATATCTCATGTAGCACTTTTTCAAGTAGAGAATAAATAGAAACAAAATAGAAGCCCATCAGCTGGGGATAGGTGTGGAACATGAAGGTAACAGAGTATTGCAAGAAACAAAGACTATGAAGGAGCAGCTAGGTGGTGCAGTGGATATACCTCCAGCTTTGGAGTCAGGAGGACCTGAGTTCAAATCTGGCCTCAGACACATGCTACTCACTAGCTGTGTGACCCTGGGCAAGTCACTTAACCCTGATTGCCTTGGGGAAAAAAATAAGAAAAAAAAAACAAAGACTATGAAGCATATGGAGAAGCATGGGGAGACATAGAAACTGAGGAAAAGTGATGTCAATAGACAACTGTATTTAATGATATAACAATTTAAGTAAACAGACTGATGAAAAGAGAGAAAATCCTGAGTGTTGGGTAATTATAATGATCAAGCTTGACCTTAAGGAAGAGATTTGAAAAGGCACTCCATTCTCTCTTCCTTGCAGAAGTGAGGGGCCATGGCTGGGATATTTGCTGTGATGTCATTTAGTTGGTTTACCTAGGGTTTCTGACCTGTTTTTGTTCTCTCTGACTCTTCTTTACTCTTTGTGCCAATGAATGGCCCTCTGGGTGGGGGGGAGATAAATTTGAAGTTGAGGTTAAAAAAAAGATGTCAATAAAGCACTTTTAAAATAAAAAAAAAGATATTAGAGAATGAGACATCTAGATAGTAAAGACAGGTAAGTATTTTGCCATTTTTTTGTGAAAGAGAAGTAAATCTGCAAACTATAGACCGATCAGCTTAACTTCTATTCTCAGGAATAATAGGAAACAATATTATTGAGAAGGCTTGTAGTCATCTCAAAAGAGAAGCTGTGATCACCCCAAATCATCAGTGCCACATCTAATATAGGTCATGGCAAACTAACCTCATTTCCTTTTTTGACAGCGTCACTAGACTGGAAGACCAGGGGATGCTATAAATATAATTTACCCAGATTTCAGTAATGCATGTGACAGTGTCTCATACTATTCTTGTAGAAAAGAATGGAGAGATGTGGGTTGTATAAGTATATAGGTAAGTGGTTTGGGATGTGTTGGAACTTCCAGATAGCCATGAAAAGTTCTAATCCAGGCAGTGGGGGTGGGGACTTTATTATAGTACTTCGGGGATTTGTGTATGTCTCTGTGCTATTTGCTATTTTAATTGATAAGACATGTCATTCTTATCAAAATGTGGATGTCCCAAAGCTAACACATTGAACGACAGAATCAGGATCCAAAAAGGATCCAATGGGATAGAACATTGGATTAGATCTAATAAGACAAGATTCATTAGTGAGAAATATAGAGTCTTATACTGGTGTTATAAAAGTCAACTTTACAAGTACTAGATAGAGGAAACGCCAAAATAAGAGTCCTTCTGAAAAACATCTGGAGACTTTGGTGGACCACGAGCCCAACATGAGTTAACAGTATGATATGGCAGCCTAGAAAACTAATGTGCACTTTGGCTTCACTCAGAGAGTCACCCCCTGTGTCTAAAGCACAGGGCTGAGGGACCTGCTGTCTCTGCACTGGCCATATCACAGCTGAAGTACTTATTTTGTTCCACTGTGGATGCTACATTTTGGGAAGAGTATCAGCAAGCTAAGATAACGTCACAAAAGCTAAGCGTTCAAAGGGACCACTATGACTCTCTAGTCTAACCCATACCTGGAAAAGAATGGCCCTATGCAACAGATCTAACAAGAGGACGTCCAGCTTATATTTACAGACATCAGTGAGAGAGGACTCAGCTGCTTCCTGAGGCAGCTCCTGCCATGTTTAGGGAGCTCGAACTCTTAGCAAGTTTTTCCTGACGTCAAACCTAAATTTGCTCCTTGACGACATCCTTCCATTACTCCTGGTTCTTCCTCCCTGGGGGCAAACCAAACTTTTCTAAATGACAGCCTTTCAAACACTTGAAGACAAAGAGTATGGTGTTCCTCGAGTCTTCTCTCCTCCAGGGTTAGCATATCTAGCTTCTTCACCCCAATTTCATTTGGCAAGATCTTGGATCCTTCACTAGCCTAGTCACCCTCATCCAGCTTGCCTGGTCGCCTACCTCGATTTAACCCTAAATCAACATTGACCAAAATGTTCCCCAGCTTGCCACCGTTGTTCCTAATGTGTCTTCCTCAGGATGAGTCGAGGGGACTCTCAGTACCCCAGTCTTAGACACTATATCTCTCAGTGTAGCCTAGGGACATTCATTTTGCTTTCAGCTGCCAATTATGTTGGTAGCTGCCGAAGGTGCCCAGGATGACGAGGGAGCTGGAGATGTAAACTCCGCCGAGGCTTCCTAAAGCCCTTGGAATTCAATCTGGCCGTGCGTTGTGGGGACTTGGCTTTTACCTTGTGTGCCTGATCCAGTGCTTGTTTCCTGTAGTCCAGTTCCTCATCCAGATAGCCCTTCTGTTTGCCAAATAACTCCTGAGGACAGAGAGAAGGGCATGCATGACTCGATTATGGGTGGGCCAGCCCCACAGCCTTGAAAGTGGCTTTCCTTTCTCTTGGAGGTTCTGCCTACCTTCTCATTCTCCAGATCCACCATCTTTTGCTGTAGGGCAGACTCAGTCACTTCTATCTGCTGGAGCCACTGAACATGAAAGATGACAAGTAGTCAAGTCCCAATTAATCGGGATCAAAGGAACACAAGGTGCAGTCCAAGATGAGCCAAAATGGCACCAGGAAGACAGCCCAAAAGGGCTGAGCAGAGAATGAAATGAAAAGAGAGCCCTCAGGGTCCTCCACAGTTGTGTAGCAAGGAGCCCATCACACAAACCTATGATGGGGGAAAAGCCAATTCTCCCCCAGCTCTAGTCCTGAGTACAATCCCAGGTGAAGAGAGACTGTCAGAGCCCAGTTGTGAGCCTGCCTGCTGCTCACTTACCCCTGTGGTAGAGAGGTGATGCTACATGTCAGTGAGATTCTTCCAAGGTGCCCCTGGGTGATCAGGCTTTGGGGGATGGGTAGCTCAGGTGGGTTGGCATTACTGGAAGCCTTCCTCCTCCCCACCCACTCCCCAACCAAACCATCTCTAGTTTTTCTCCTCTGGAAAAAAGGAAAAGGTCTCATGAAGGGGTGTTAGTTGGGGGGAAGGGAGTCTCTTGGCCCCAGGCTCTCCAAAGAGAATGAATACAGGAAGAAGGATTGCATTTTCAGTCATCTTTCTAACCCAAACTCTCCCAGAATGTTTCACCCTCTGTCCCTCACAGGCACAAGCATCAGGCAGGCCATATGTGGACAATGGGTAAGCAGCTAAGTGTGAGTGGGTCTGCAGGATTCAAGAAGCTGTGAGGTACTCAAGGGGAGGGCTGTGAGTCCCATGCCACAGGGCTGTGGTATGGGTACATTCTCAGTGAACAGTCTAAGCTACCATTTTACAGGTCAAACCAAATTTTGTGGCAAGGTGGCATTCATTGCTTATCTTCTCTAAAACCTAAGCTTAGTACATGTGGACACTTGTGTATCTTGCATCCCAAAGTCCAAATGGATCTGACGTGGACAAACTTTATTATGAATGCTATTTGTGCAGGAATGAGTGTCATCTCACACACTATTCCATGACAGGGTGTAGTTACTGGGTTTCCATCTATGCTCCCCATCTCCTAATTCAGAAGAACCACATCTTTCTGGTCTGTACAACTATGGATACTTAACTGTGTACAAGAAAAAGGCTAAAATGTCTATTACCTTCTCAGCCAGGGTCAGTACTGTCCTTGCTTGGATGACAATGACTTGCTCTTCATTGGTCAAATTCTATAGGCAAAAACAGAAGAGAGAGTCAGTGAGTCTAGGTGGCTCTGCCTAGTGCTGGGTTACACCGTTAGTGCTCCACTGTCCCAGATGCCACACATTCTGGAGAAGCATTTAGCAAGATAGCAGAGCTCTGTTTCCTCTTTATATCTCCTTACTTTTCTTCAGTTCTAGACATGTTCACATCTCCTCAAACTTCTAAGGCACATTTGGATTTTGTCCATAGATATATCATCCGATTATTTTCCCATTCAAACCTCTCCATAGCTTCTTCTGACTTATTAATGACTTGATCTCATGGTATCTGCTAGAGTAGAGAAAACCTGGCCCCCAGGACACCATTTTACACATGGAGTCACTTATAGACTGCACTGATGAGCATTCTGCCCAAACCCATGTCTCTGGGCACACTTTAGTTTAAAGTGAATGTGGTATAAATTCATCCTACGAATTATTAAAAACAGTGCCCGGGAACCAGGAATGATAAATATAATATTCATGCTTGGAAAATGGTTGGAGTCTCTGGCATTTCCCACATTCTCCAGCCAATATGTTTTATTTATGGCCCTGGCAGGAGTGATGGAGACCTCCATCCCTGACTCCCAGTCACTGCCTTCAGGTCTTGACAATGGCATTAGCATCTTAATTTGGTTACACTGGGGAACTGAGCCTTCGACAAAGGCTCCAGAGGGGAGCACGGGCCACACACCGTCTGAACTTGGGGAATTCTACCATGCTTCCCAGCCAACGTCCATGCACATCCGTGGGGATAACCTTGGGTCTGGGAGCTGGGATCTGATGTCTGATTGAGGCTTCTAATTGTTGATCAACGTTTCCTTCATAAATACAGCGAGGCACAGAACTGGGTACTCAAACTCCTATGGCCCATGCGTACACATAGGAGACTCCTCCCTCTTAGGCAGAGAGTACTATGCAGGCATTTAGGGAGAGGAATACTGCTGAGAGGGAAGGGGATGAAAAGAAAGACACAAACCCATCCCAACCCTCTGGGAGCTGCCATTCTAATGGGAAGGTGTTGAGCTAGGAAAGTTGCTAATCTGCATCGGTAGATGGAGTGTCCACACTGAGAGTTCCCCATACTGTCAAAAGCAGTTACGTTTTGCTGTTGTTGTTACTGTCGCTGCTGCTTCTGTTAACGTGAGAAGCACTGCACTAGTCCTGGGAAAGAGAAGAGTGAAAACGGGGCCCTGGGTTCTAAAAGCCAAGATCCCCCTGGTGGAAGCAGGGGCAAGGAGGTGCAATTAAATGTGCAAACAGAATTTGAGGAGGGAGCCCTGATGACTGGAAGGACCACAGATCATTGACGGCTTCCAAGAGGAGGTGCTGGGTTCCTGAGCTCAGCCTTGAAGAAAGCCAAGGATTCGGAGAAACATGGCTAAGGACAGAGCACATCCCAGGCAACGCATGGAGGCTGAGGCTGCCCAGGGTCAGATACAAATGGTAAGATGCCAAGTTCAGGGCAAAGCTAGTTGTTCAGTTTGGCTGAATATAGATTGTGGAATGGGAATAAGAGGAAATAAATCTGGAAATGTATGAAGGAACCAGGTTGTGGGCTTTAACCCCTACATGAAATACTTTGCATTGCTTTTTCTAGAGGCAATAAGGAGCCACCGATGGTCTTTGAGCAGCGGAGTGACATAAGACTTGGGCTTTAGGAAGGTTACTTTGGCAGGTGGGGAAGGTTATTTTGGGGCAAGGAGAGACTGGTAATGGTGATACCAATTAGGATGCTGTTACAGTAACCCAGAAGAGAGTTCTTAAGCAAGAGCAAGAAATGTTGCAGAAATAGAATTGGCAAGACTTGGAAGCTGAGCGGATGTGGGGAATGAGAGAGAAGGAAGAGATGACTTTGAGTTGGAGAATCTGGGCCCTGGAAAGATAATGATGCCCTCAAGAGAAATGGGAAGCCTTGAAAAAGAATGGGATCAGGGGAAGAAAATGGTGTTTCATTTTGGCCACGTTAAGGTTGAAGTCCTGGTGGGATGTTCAAGTGCAGAGATTGGAGACTAACTGGTCCAATGCCCCCACATTACAGATGAAGAAACTGAGGACAAGACAATTTAAATGATTTACCCAAGGTCACACAGATAGTAAGTGGAAGATGTGAGAACTGAACCCAGCACCAATGTCTTCAAGTTAAGCATGAAGGAGAAAGGTTATGTCTGCACATACGGATTTGGGAGCCGTTTATGTAGAGGTGATAATTCAACCCACATGAGTTCATGGAATCACCAAGAGAGGAAATATATAAAGAGAAGAGCATGGAGGAAACAGGCTTGGAGAAAACTGATGGTTAGGGATCAGGAGATGTATGATGATCCAGAAAAAGGAACCGGGAAGGGACAGGCAGGCAGGTAGAAGCAGAGTCCAGAGAAAAGCCATGGAGGACAAAGCTTTGAGAAAGCGGCTAGCAGAATCAAAGGCTGCCAAGAAGTCAACATGGGTGAGGACTGAGAGAACACCACTGGATTTGGGAATGAAGAGCTGTCCTGTGATGTCAGGCCCTCCCAGAGGGCATTACTACTGTGTGACTGGACTTCTCTGGCTCCCAAATGGGCCAAGAGAAACAGGAAAGACACAGAGCCTGCTGGAATCTGAGCCTTGACACTGGGGAAGAAGAGGGGTACAACATAAGGCTTGGCCAGTTGCCTTTGGATATGAGTTAACGTGGCCAGTTGGAAAAGTTTAAAACAGACTCCAGTTTGTCTATTTGTTCATTCATTCATTCACTCATTCATTCATTCATTCAATGATATGCTAGGAGACGGGGGAGACATGGGCAAGAGAAACACAGAAGAGACATTTGGTCCCCGTTTTCAAAGAACTTGCCAACTGGTAGGGGGAAGACAAGGAACTTACACAAATAATGATAACCTAAATAAATGCGAAAAGTGTGAAACCGAGTGACCATAATCATCTCAGTGGAGGCATGGAAGGCTGTCAGGGGGCCAGGCCTGGGACAAGACAATCTGAGCACTCTGGCTTCAGGTGAACATATGTGCAGTCATCTGCCCGCCTTCCTTGGGGGAGAGTGAGCCAAATAGGCCTCGGTCACGTGCTTCCACTGAGAAACTGGCAAGGTAAAGCTAACTGAGCCGGGTGGGAGGGGGTATGGATAACTTACCTGCCGACTCTTCTACTCCTCCATTGGGCCCATCTGAAATGCTGCTGTCTCACTGTCCCCTCTTCTCCCTCCCCCTTGGGAAGTTATCTTAACAGGTTTCACTCCACACTTTCCACATTTATTTCTCTGTGTGTCTTATCTCCCTTTCTCTCTCCCCTAGTAGTCTGCAAGGGCAGAGACCAGGTGCTCACTTATCTTTCTGCCTTCCTCAGCTCCTAGCCCCTAGTAGACTCCCAGTACATGCTCACTAAATGGATAAATGAATGAATGAATGGTGGGTGAATGAATGAATAGAAATGACTGGGGGCTGTTGTCTGAAACCCTTCCATGTTAACACATACCTACAGGCACCCAATCAATCTCCACACTGCTGTAGCCACCTCCTTCTCCTTGGTGGTGAGTCTCAGCAAGCAGCATCTCTATCCTGCTGTCTTGGCTCACTTGGGAACCAGACGACGGCTGTTCCAATTTACTGGAGCAGTCTCTGCTCTGCTCTCTCCTTCACACCCCCTGCATCCTCTCCCCTTCTCAGTCTAACCCAACAGCCACAATTCCACTTGGCTATCCGAGGTAGGCAGAGATATAACAGGGTTTTTTCCCCCTTTAAATTTCCCTATCATCAATTTAAACACAAACATCATCCAGGACCAGCATGGAGGATTTGTAGCCACTAGTGCTCTTGACAAGAAATGAGCCATCAGATTCTGGTTATGGAATACCAGTCCTCAGATGGCCAATCTTACAGTTTAGCCCTGCTCATGTCCCATGCTTTAGAAGGAGACACAACAGCCTGGATTACGACAAGATCATGGTCAATTCATATGAAGTCAGCATGCCCCAAATGGGCTTATACCCAGAGGTGGGAAAAAGCTTCCCTTCATGGTTTACCTCCCAGACCTTTGGCGCTCAAAGATTTTATGTCTCTGAATATAGATCAGAATGTGGAAGCAATGGATGGCACACCATCCATAGTATCCAACTTGGAGACTGGCTCTCCCTGGTCATCCTTGGTAGTACTATATCACCAGGGGGACCCTTTAAGACTGAACTTTGGTTACCTCAGACATAGTTGGAGCAAATGGGTTTCTGCTCCAAGGGAGGAAAAAGAAGCCCTGATCTCACACATATTGACGTTCTGTGCAACACAGCTTTGGCTGGGCTTAGTGAATGTTTGTGACGCAATCATGGAACACACATTTGGAGGAAGTAGGTGACCACAAGCCCAGGAGGCAGAAAACCTGAGTTCCAGCCACAAACCAGACATGGGATTTTGGATCAAACACTTCCGCCCTCTGTGCCTCAGTTCGCTCATTATAAATAAGGGCGTTGGATTTGACAGTCTCGATGGGCTCCTCCAGCTCTAAGCTTGATTCTGGTGCTGGGATACCAACAAGCAGAAGCCAGAGACACAGCAGGGTGAACCCCCAACACTAGGCCACATCTGCTGAGTGGTCATCAGTGTTCAGTCTGTCCAGCTTTTTGGACAAATCAAACCTGGCACCCTTCTGGCTGGCGCTAGTTGGGAGGTCTCAGGGAGCTGAGGGGGCTGAGGCGGGGAGGCAAGCTACTTTTGCACAACTCAGAGCTCTAGGTCTCTCTCTGAGCATGTGCGCCTTCCCATTTCTCAGTCAATGTCCAGGCTCTGTAATGCCCTGATTCAGGGGCACTTTCCTCCAAGAGGCATGTTTAACTTGGCTCTGTCAACCCAAGTGGCCCATCCCTCAGAACCAGGAGCGTTGTGTGGGAGCCAGAGATAAAGTACGACACCTTTAGAAAAACCCCAAGAGTTCTCTGAAGCCGGCTGTCTGCCTCGCCCCACTCCTCTGTCACACCCAGTTCC
Source organism: Vombatus ursinus (assembly GCF_900497805.2). Lineage (NCBI taxonomy): Eukaryota > Metazoa > Chordata > Mammalia > Diprotodontia > Vombatidae > Vombatus > Vombatus ursinus. Next base: position 5,128,141 of record NW_020954623.1, on the reverse strand, counting down.
CTCCCTGCCTGCAGTGATTGGTTCCAGACTGCCCGTGTGGCTCTTCCCCTGAGATCTCCATAGTGGGAGGTCGTCGAGGGCAGGACCACTGATCTGTGGGCATCGTTTAGTGCTTAGGGCGTGGGCAATACAGCCAGCTCTCAATTACTCCAGGGTTGGTTTCTCACTGAAGGCTGACCAAAGGCCCTCATTTCTCTTCCTCCATCATGTGGTCCATGTTTAGGTCCTGCCCTTGACCTCCCTGTTATGGGCTAGACAGGAGCAGGCAGGAAAGAAATTCAGATTCACACATGAGACTACCTGGGAATATGCCTCATGAGAAGTCTAGTTAGGAAGAAGGCTGAGTTCCTGTGAGCCAAAAGGAGACCTGGGGAGGGTCTGGGTATCTTGTTAACCCAAGCTCTTTGCCCCCCTCCTTCTCCGTTACCAGGAGTAATTGAGAGGTGGATAGTGGAGAATTTCTGCTGCCGGCTGCAGAGCCCCCTGAGAAGCAAAGGGCCTGGGAGGGGGGATACAAAGCAGCCGTGGAAATCCAGAATCTAAAAACAAACAAAATCTTAATTAGACAAAAATAATGGGAGGAAAACTAAATGCATTCAAAGCACTACAAAAAGCTCCGTGTTCATTCCCTTTGCCTCCAAAGTCCAATGCCCTTGGACAATGGGCCAGGTGTGGGATGAGTTGGCTCATTTCACAGAACATGTGCAGGGAAAAAGAAGAAAAAATTCCCCTAGAACCAAGATGAAGATGCAAAACAAAATGGCAACCTGAATTCTGAGGACAGATGTTTCTTCCTTGATGAGTCCTAGACTATAAGAGCTGGAAGGGCCCTAAGAGGCCACTCTCCAGCAGGGCACCTAAGGACAAGAGCCAGAGGTGTCATGGAAGCAGAGCTCCAAGTCCCTGAGAGTTTTGGATGGAGGCAGGGATGGCAAAACGAAGGGAGAGAGGGAGAGAAGGCCCCTGAGGGGCCAAAGCATGCAAAGTTAGTAAAGGAACATACACTTACGGCGTTATCCCCCAAAATGTCCAGCTTCTTCATTAGCTCCGCCACAAGGATATCCTGGGCAGCCAGAGAAAAATCAAAGCATCCAGAATGAGTTGGGAGGGTCAGGGTGGCTCATGGGAAGGCAGCACAGGAAGGAAGGGGCACTACTGACCGTGACGCCTTCGGCCTCACAGTAAACTTGCAGGGGGCTTTTCCCATCCACAAAAGGTGTATGGTGAAAGTTGATAGCAGGGGATTTCCTTTCCCGCTCCTAAAATTAAAAACAAGACAGACTTCTGGGTGTGGCGCATTTCTGCTACTGGCCCCACCATGCGCAGGGACTATGGGTATTCAGGTGTGACATTAGTCTGAAGGAAGGCCACAGAACATGAAACAGAGGAAGAGGGGAATTCTGCAAAGGTTCTCACCATTCTGCTCGGCATCACCCAGCAGATCCCTAATGAAAATCGGCTTGTGCAGAAAGCAACGGGGAACCCTGGGGGTTCTCAGGCAGTTGCTCTCCATCAGCCATTGTGCCTCACACAGCAGCATGCCTCAGTGTTTTAAGGGGCAGGCTAAACTCTTAGTGAGCTCTGCCTGAAATAGGGACTGGATGGCAGCGGACACCTTCTCGCCCTTCTTTGCCACCATCCATCGCAGACGGGTCTTGTCTAGCACTGACTGTCAGGAGGTCATCAGCTGCCAGCAAAGGACTGAGCATGAGGGCTAGGAAACATCAGCCCTGCCAGTCAGGGACAGCCATGGGAATCCATGTTTGGATCTCTGAAGAGCCCTTTCCCCTTCCCCACCTTGGTCTTCATGGAGCTTTGGCCTGAAGAGGATGCTGCCCCTCCTAGTGGCCTTGGGAGCCCAGACAGCTTCTCTTAGGGCTGGGCACTTACCTCCAGCTCCAAGATCCGGAATTCCAAGAGTTCATTTTGATCTTTCACATCCTGGACATCATGTTTTAGTCGTGCTTCTTCTGTCTCCATTTGCTTTATCTAAAAGAGAAAACAGAGGAGCAGCTGGATGGTACAGTGGAGAGAGCACCAGCCCTGGAGTCAGGAGGACCTGAGTTCAAATCCAGCCTCAGACACATGATATTCACTAGTTGTGTGACTCTGGCTAAGTCACTTAATCCTGATTGCCTCACAAAAAAAAATACAAAAGAGAACAGAGTGTAACCAGGTGATCACACATGGCCTGCATTTTGAGGCACATCAAAGGTTAGCTCTAGTCTTCCTAGAGGAAGAGAGGCCAGCCCACCCAGTGACTTCCTAGGGTTGACTCGGGACTCCCAGCATTGGCAGAGCATGATAGGCATTGTCATTTCTAGAGCCCCCTAGAGATTGTGAAGCACTTGATATGCCTTATGACTTTGGAGTCATTGCTTCCCAACCCCTTTGGATCAGAGCCACCAACAGTCCAGATAGCAAATTCTCCCACTGTTTATCCAGGGGAGGTCCTAAGCTACCTGTTCCTAAGACAATCTGCTTTTTGTTTCAGTAAAGCAATAAAGCAGACTTCCCAATCCCATCCTTCTGTGAGAGACAGAAGGATAGAGGTGAGTAATAGAGACCCTGTCAGTAGGCAACCAGCTGAGAAGCATAAATAGAAAGGGCATGATGGAGATGACTAATTAGGTCTAAGGGACTCCATTTTGTGACTCCCTCTCACTGGCCTTTGAGTTCTGTGTCTGTCAAATGTTTTCTGTAAAAGCCCCACTCATGAGAAATCAGCATATGACATCATGTAATCACAGCTTAGCTGATGCATTCCTGTTCCCCTCTTGTACTAGCTAAAGGTTGTATAAAAGCCAAAGAACCATGAGCCTCTGGGTCCTCGTGCTAACTAAGAGCCTTGGACTCAATTTATATCTGCAACCACAAGCCTTGCTGAATAAATCGTTGTCTGGATCTAAGTCAGTGACTTTATTTTCTATAGAACTACAAAAGTTTATCTCCATCTTCACAAAGTTAAGGGAACTGAAGCGTAAGAAGAGAAGGAGAAAGAATCTGAGGAGGAGGGGTAGGAGGAAGTTAACCGAGAATATGAAAAGGACCTGTCCACAGTCCTCAATCTAATAACCCTGAGTGACTTCTTGGCCTGACTGCGGGAAGCACCCCTGCAGATCACTAATACCCAATCCACCTCTTAAATTCTATTGTCTGAGCAACCAAAGGAAACTGGGCGTGGTTTGCCCCCTGCCAGGCAAGTCTGTCTTCAATGAGTAGTGATTCTTAATCATTTACTTCACTTGTGGATAATATTTAGATTTAGGTAGTTAATTAATATAACTAATTGGCACTTTTTTCTGAAGTGCTCTATTCAGGCCACACCCAAGGGATGGCAATACCTTGTTTGAATGGCACATCAGAAATTCACATTTTCCTCGGTAGGGCTATGTCCTTTGCCAATGCAGATCCTGCCCCCCCCCACTCCTCCCCACTCCTCCCCACTCCCACACATCCACAGCCACACTTAAATAGGCAGTCCTCAAGAATTGCTGTGGTGAAATATAGTCGCCATCTGGTGGCCAGTTCTTTGGGGGTGAGATCAAGGAGGAGCTCAAATTAAGATACTTATAAGGACACACCAGTGATTTATGTGCATGAAATAAATAGCATAAAACGCATTTCAGGCAAGAGATATGAAATGGGCTTCCAAAAGCAAATGAGGGGAGGGAGATGGTGACAAGCAGCCACCGCTGATTCCTATAACTACTCATTCTTGTCAATGAGATACTAGTAGTTGTTATTTCTTGCAAGGACTTGCAAGGGTTGTTAACATCCTCTAAATTTCATCCTCCTGGAGCATAGTCCCTGTTGCTCTACCCTAGTTATGGCTCTGAGCAAGAGTTCAGAAAGGACTATCTGACTCTATGTGATTGTAGCAGATCTGAGGTTAATTGGAAGGCTTGACTGTTCTGCTTCCTGGAAACATATTAAGATAGTCCCAAGAGTGGGCAGACTTTTCGGAGTGCCAGGGGTCCCCCATGGTCACGAAGATGGTCTCTTTGATGTCAATGGGACTCAGGGATCATTTTCAGGCATGTCTGACTTCATATCTGGAGTACACTCAAAGGACCATGACTGAGGAGAACTTGCTAATAATACAGCCAGAGATTCCCCACCAGAACTGTGGAAAATGGAAAACTAAAATCCAAAAGCCATGGGAATGAACATACTTTCTTTGTCAAGTACCTGCTTAGCTCAGCGGGTTTCATGGAAGTGTTGACTAACAATGATGGACTTCTGTTGGGGTGGAGGAAGAGGGAGCTATTGAGTATTGAGTGAGACTGCCTTTAGAGCACCAATTTAACCTTTTTGAAAGTGAATTTCAGAAGGCGACATGAAGCCAGCTTGTTTTTTCTTTTCTTTTACTACCATGTTAAATCGAATATACATTAAAAACCCAAATTCTTCTTCATTACAGATCAGTTTCATGTGTAATCTGTTTTTGTTCTTTGTATGCTGTAGCCTTCATGTTTACTGATAACTGTTAATTTCATCATAAAATATGAAATTCTCAAAAAGGAATATGTTGGTGCCATCTCTCCCAGCTCCAGAAGACAAGGTGAGGCTGAAGCTGGAACCCCTTGGGAGAGTCATTGGAACAGGAAGAAAGACATCCAGATGGCCTGCAGAGTCTCTTGGGTTTAGGGCTTCCAGGATATTGGAGAGTAACAGCCTTTAAACTCAGGAGCAGAAGGGTGTGACCCCTTACCTTAGGAAGGCTGCTTTCTCTGGCTCAACACCAGTTGTCAGGGGCTGCAGAGCCCTCTGCTCTACTTACATGAATATATGTTGATATAGCCACCTACTACTACTACTACTACTACTACTACTACCACTACTACTACTACTACTACTACTGGCATTTACCTAGTGCTTTAAGGTTTGCTAAGCACTTGCTACACCTTATTTCATTCAAGATTTACAAAGTGCTCATTTAAAGTTAAATTTGTAAATATAAATAGCCAATTTTACATATTTTTCTCAGAGACCGTTTCTAACACTTTTTTCTATTTAGATTGAAGATTTGCAAAGTATAACTTTTCCAACTGATAAGAGGAAAATATTTTGAGCTGCTAAGGGGACAGCCTTGTGTGAGGCATGCTCTTGATGGGAATCCTGTTACTGTCACCCCATCATCCCACAGCCAAAGGATACCATAGCTTAAACCACTACTAGCATTAAAGACTAGTGAAGTCTGAAACATATTCTAGGAAGGAAGACTAAGAGTCTGCCAGGTGTTGAAGCTTTGTTTTGTCAAGAATCAGCCAACGAGTGACTCACAGAGTCATGGAGTTTGAGACTTAGAAGAAACCTCAGCAGCCTTGAGACCAACCTGTACATGAAAGGCATCCCCACTACAATATGCCTGACAAGTAATTGTCCAACATCTGGATGAAGATCTCCAAGGAGGGGAAGTCCACTACCTCCTGAGGCAGCACATTCTACTTTGGGATAGCTCTTATTGTTAGGAAAGGATTCAAATTTTTTTCTATTTTTCAAATCTTTATTGGGTAAGTTGGGAAGGTTGGCAGGGTCCAGCTTAATCTTTCTTGGCAGCAGCCTTCCTCATGGCAGCTAGCATGTTACTGAGCTCCTCTCTCTTCCTCTTGATCCAGATGTGATTTCCCACTGAAAGGATTCAAATTTTAAACAAATAAGTTGAAGAGTAGATGGATTTACCCAAGGCAGCTAGATGGCACAGTGGATAGAGTGCTTAGAGTCAGGAAGACTTGAGTTCAAATCTGGCCTCAGATACTTACTAGCTGTGTGACCCTGGAAAAGTCACTTAACCCTATCTGCCTCAGTGTCCTCATCTGTAAATGAGCTGGAAAAGAAATGGCAAACTGCTCTAGTATCTTTGCCAAGAAAATCCCAAATGGGGTCAAGAAGAGTCAGACACAATTGAAAATGGCTAAACATAGATGGATTCACTGTCTCCATGATCTTCTCCCCTCCAAAGGTCCAAGTGAATTTGGAAAGTGGATATGTCATATCGTTGTCATCACTACCATCAGCAACATTTCCTGGGCACCTATTGTAAACAAGGCTATCTGCTGGTTCCTAATAAACAGAGATGTCTAAGTCCTAGGTGCCTAGGATCCTATGGACAAGAGAGTTAGGTTCTGCCTTCAGGGGGCTTAAAGTTGAGCTGAGGAGAGAGGTGAGCAGACAAAAAGATTATCGTTCATCGGTAATGTAGACCAGATGACACAAGATGGGGATGGGAGGAAGGTGAGACTACTGACGGCATGGGATCACAGAGGTAAAGCTGGAAGGAACCTGAGAGGTCATCTAGCATAACTTCCTCATTTTAGGCACAAGGAAACTAAGGCCCAGAGAGGACTGACTTGCTCAAGGTAACCCACTGGTAAGTGACAGAGTCAGGATTCAAACCAGGTCCTTTGATTTCTTCTACTCTTCCCAGTGTATCATGTTATCTCTCCAAAGGAATCCTAGATGGGTCAGCTTTAGAATGAATTCTCCAGAAAAATCACTGTCCCATGGTGCAACAATGGCATATATCCCCTTCCCATGGGCCCTGGGCATCATTTCTAATTTGCCCAAAAGGTAAAGCCCATTTAGGCATTTAGTAAATGCTAGATGAATGAATGAATGGATGGATGGATGGATGGATGGATGGATGAATGGATGGCAGAGTGAATGAAGGTCCCCGGTACCTTTTCGATGAGTTCTTGATTTCTGCGATAGAGAGCCTGCTTCTCTTCTATCCATTTCATGTCCTTAAAAACAAGAGTTGATTGTGAGACAGAAACATGGCTTCAGGTAAGGAAGCCAAAATCAAGGTCAAGTCACATTGCAGGAGGGAAATAAAAACTGCAATGAAGCAATTTAACATCTGCCTTGCTTGTAAAATATCTGCTTGCTCCCATGGAAGAAATAACAACTCCCAGTCAGAGAGAGACACCCAAGGTTGACAGTCATCATCTCCCCATGAGTAACTCCTGGCCCAGGGAGGTATCACTCAGGAACTTTGATCTTTTTAAATAAAACTGCCTGACAACTCTGGCATGGAACAAGGTGACAGATTGAAGCCCAGAGTGTACGTAAGTGGCCATGTGGCTTAGAATTGGGCTCTGGAAAGGGCCCGTTATAGATCTTGGGGCATGTTCCAGGAGATACCTGAGATATCAAGTCTGTCAAGGAGGGAAGAGATGAATGGCTCACTCTGATCAGTGCAAGTCACAAAAAAGGGTGTTTTTCAGATCCCAGAGCTCCTCACAGAATTGTGTAGGAATTCAGTATATCACTGACTTGGGCAGAATGTGTTGAAAAACACATTGGCATCTTTCTTTCACTAAGACCTTCACCCACAAACTTAGTCTAACTGACACACTCTTCTCTTCCTGATAATGGCTAGAAGGTAAAACATTTGGTTTGGTCAATTGACCAACTGAGTCACATGAAATCCCCGGCACATAAAATCTAATTACTTGTGCCTTCTACCTCCTGCTGGGCACAGCCCCCTTCTATGCGAAGGCTTCTCTAACCCCTCTTAAGGTGCTGGGTTTTTTTCCCCCTCTGTTAATTATTTACTATTTATTCTGTAGATCACCTATCTGGTATCTGTTTGCCTACTTGTTGTCTCCTCCATTAAACAGGGAGCTCCCTGAGGACAGGGACTACCTTTTTGCCTCTTTTTGTACCCCATCACTTGACTCAGTGCCTGAAGCGTAGTAGGTGTTTAGTAAATGTTTATCAATCGATTGACTGATTGTCTTTAGATGCTAACAACTTTGTTTCTGATCCATTTTGAGGAGAATTGTGTAATTAAGCATGTTTGGGCAGCTCCTAAAGCACATTTGGGAAAAATGTATTTTTTCTCAAATTAGTGAGATATCATTTTGAAAAATTCTCTGGCCACTGCCCCAGGTGCTTTGGCCTTGTCCTTCTTCCATGAACAATATGATGTGACATCTGTGAGATCATTTCAAAATTTCACCTCATTCTTAGGAATTTCACTTGAGATCATTGGAAAGTAAATAAATTGTGTTCTTTGGTAAATTGTTATAAAGTGTGCAGAAATTATAGGCTCAATTAGTGACCTAATGACTTGGGCACACAGGTTTATACGTGAGCATCATCTGCAGGCATTTAATCTCTCCTAAAGCATCTTTGTCCCTTTGTCCCTGTGCTGGTGGCCACATGGTGGCAATGTTGCAGCAGCCAAGTCACAGGCATGGGTCTTTGCTAGTCCTAAACTGGCATGGAGGCTCTAGCTGAAATTGGCAAACTGGATGTGGTGCCGTGTCCACTGAGCTGAGAAGGCATTCTCCAAGAGCCCATAGATCTGCTGCCTAACATGTAGGTGGCCTTTCCAATGAACACTGAGAAAGAAGGCAAAGATGTTTTCACATGGGATTCTCCAAAAAGGAAACTCTCCAGTGAGAACTCTGGAAACTCCTGACTGGTGAGCCTAACTTCCAGGGAAAGCCTGAGGAATATCGAGACAAATAAGAGATCAGGGTAACCCAGAGAAGATGGCTCCTCTAATCCCAACCTAGTGGTGCCACAATGGAGAAAGTGCTGGACCTAGAGGCAGGAAGACCTGAGCTCAGTCCCACTTCAGACACTTACTAGCTATGTGACCCTAGGCAAGTCAGTTAAGCTCTGTTTGCCTCACTTTCCTCATCTGTCAACTGGAGATAACACTAGCACCTACCTCCCAGGGCTGTAGTGGGGATCAAATGAGATAATATTTGTAAAGTGTTTTGCAAGCCTTAAAGTGCTATAGAAATTCTAGCAAACTAGCTAATGGCAAATCATGCCTCATTTTTTGCGGGGGGGTGCTGTGCTTGGGTGATGAAGACCAACAATGAGGTGAAGAAAAAGGTGCTCCAGGCTTATTTTGCTTCTATTTTCCCTTCCAAGAAGAATGACCTACAGGCTGGAAGAAACTGACTTGTTACTAAGATATATAGAGAGATAACAAGGAGCCCTTGATGGCAATGAAAAAGAGAATTGTGCTTAATTAGGCAGCAATGTCCTTGACATACATCAGTCATCTCACTTGAGTTAAAGTGACTTGGTGCAGGTGAGCCTCATGTCCAGGTAAAAAAATCCTGGCCCCCATTAGGGACATGGGAAAGCCCATGCAGAATGGAGAAGCTGCTGGCCAGAGTTCAATTCTGACCATTTTCCAAAAGGAGAGGAGAATGGAATTAGAATTGCCTTCATTCTGATTTCTGTCAAAATTCTTGAACATAAAATTTAAAGGACAGTTAGTAGATACATATACATGGAGAATAAAGTGGCAATTGCAAAGAGCCAACGTGGTTTCCTCAAGAAAAGGTTCTGGTTGTCAGAGTCATTCAGGTTCCTTTTTTTTTTTTTTTTTTGACAGGGTTAGTAGACTGTTAAATTGGGATTTTAGCAAAGTATGCAGCATGGTTTCTCATGCTACATTGTGGAAAAGACAGAGGCATAGAAGCTAAATGACAGTGCATTTAGGTGAATTCGGAACAAGCTGCATAGCCAGGCTCAAAGCACAGTCAGTAATGCTTCAACGTGAAATTGGAAGGAGGTCTCCTGTGGAGAACCCCAGATCTATGCTTGATGCTGCACCTTAAAACAGAGGAAACATAAATTCTCAGATGACCCAAAGCTGGCAAGCATAGCTAACATTGGATGACGGAGTAAGGATCTAAAAAAAGCCCAACTGGATAGAGCGTTGGACAGAATTGAACAATTGTTTCGTGGATTAAATAAGAGTAAATTTAATGAGCATATATACTAAGTTCTGTTTCTTAAAACCACCATCTATGTATAACAGAAGGGAGGACCAATTAGACAGCATTGCCTTTGACAAAGGTTTCAGCGTCCTGAATGCTCAAGATGAGTTAACAGTACAAGATGGTAGCCAAGAGACCTGATGTCATCATAGATGGTATGAAGAGAGACTGAGAATTTAGGATTCAGGAGATTACACTCTGCCCACTTCTGAAATCACATACATTAGGAAACCCATCGATAGGCTGGAGAGTGTACAGAGAACAGCAGTTAGGATGGTAAAAGGCCTGAAGTCCATGACATGTTCGGATCCAATAAGGTTCTAGTTGATGTTCAGCCTGGAGAAAAGTTGACTTTGGAAATAGGTAGACCATGGCCTCAGACACTTGACACTTACTATCTCTGTGACCCTGGGCAAGTCACTTAACCCCCATTGCCTCACCAAAAAGCAAAAAAAAAAAAATAGACCAGTGATATCTCACATAGAAAAGAGATTTAGCTTTGTTCTGCTGGTCCCCAGAGGCAGAACTAGGAGCAGAAGGCAAACTTCCTAACAGTCAGCGCTGTGTCAAAGTGGAACAGCTAACCAGGCTTAGGAGAGGTGAGCTCCCCAAACTGCTGGAGCTCCTCCCCAACCTCCTCAGATTAAATATGGGTTCTGTTATTTGCTGCCTCCATACCTGGCAGGGATTGAGGGGAGGGTGTTTGGGCCTTGCTTTCATCTTCTTTAGTGGACAGGGGTTGGGGTAGATTTGATGCCTGGATTCCTTCCTGATATATTATTTACTTATTTATTTGTTTATTTATTTATTTATTATGTTCCACTGGAAAGGCCCCAGATTCAGGAGGGGGCGAAAGCTTTACCCTCTGACCTCAACTCTATCAATAATTATCTGGGTACCTTTGGACAAGTCTTACCTTGATTGAACCTCTGTTTCTTCATCTGTAAAATGGGGATGATGATAATTCTGCACTGGCCACCTCCCAATGAGCTGTGAGCACCAGCTCCATCAGACAATGGATGTAATAGTTCCTTGTCACCTATAAGGCACTAGGTAAGTTGCTCACTCAGCCGGCAATTGATGATGGGCTTTAGAAGTGGCTGAGAGAATGGACAGAGCTCCTAGTGGACATCATTCTTCCACATTTAAAAAGCCATGAGAAAAACTTGAGCAAGACAGGATATAGACCTGGGCTATGTTCAAATGAATAGAATTGTTTTGACATGGATAGAAAACTAAGTTTAGAACTGGAAACAAAGATTCAAAGGAAGGTGGCCTTTGGGTCAGTCTCCCTTGATCACCTCCTTGAGTGGCCCATTCTTTCAGGGAAGTGGACTTGGACTCTTGAAGGCTGACTGGACTCTAGCCCAGCCTCTGCCTATCTGGAGAGGTAACAATCTCTGCCCAGAGATGGGTTCTGTTTCTGTCAACCCAGCACCAGCCTGGCCAAAGGCAGGCACTCATTAACAGAAGGATGACTGCCAGAGGCAGGATCTTTGTTGGTCTCTGAAATTCATGGATGTGGTCTTCTGTGGTGTGGAGAGGTCAGGAGCTGCATGGTGGTGGGGGTGGGGGGAGGAAGAGGAGCATTCAATCAATGAAATGCTAGTGCTCTTGAAACCTTGAAGCAGGATGGATTTGATGGGGCTCGTGGAACATTACCATCAAGAACCCAGAAGGGCAGCAACAGGGGCTTCTCTAAGCCTGAAGCTCTTTGGGGAGCAAGCTGTTGAACAATGGGGATAAACTATAGACAGAGTGCACAGAGTTAAGTGGGCAGAGGTGTGGCAGCTGAACCTCCTCAGAGAAGTCCTAAGGAAAGAATCTGGAAAAAGTAACCTTACTGATGCTGGCAACACAACAGGTTCTGAGCCCTCCCTGATGACACAGAATGGAGCCCTGCAGCCAGAGCAATCCTCAGAGTATTAGGAATAAGGTAAAAAGTGGAACCCTACCCTTGGGCATCTTCAGGAGGAGTATATATCTTCAGCACCCAAGACAGCTCCATGGCTACAGCTCGTGAATTCAATTCTATTCATAAGCATTTATTAAGCACCTACTCTGTGCCAGCCACTGTGTGGGGCATGGTGGACACAACAAAAGTGAGATAGACCCCTCTCTGAGTAGCTTACATTTTACTGAGGGTTTCAATGTGTTAACTGGTAAGTTATTACGAAGTGATCAATGGCAGGAGGAGAGATGAGGGAAAATGTTCTGCAGGAGGTGACAATTTAGCCAAATCACAAAGGAAGCTAAGGGTCCTAAGAGTCACAGTGAAGAGGAAGGGCAAAATAGGGCTTAGGCACACACCCCTAGACAAAGGCATGGAGGTAAGAGATTGAAGATGAGTTCAAGAAATAGCAAGTAGTTGGGCTAGAATGTCAAGCACATGAACAGAAATGAATCTATAAAGGGAGGCTGCAGATAGGTTGTGTAAATGCCAGGCTAGAGAGGTGGAATTTCAGTCATCATGAACAACTGTGGATTGTTAGCAGGGGAATAGGAACTTGGTCATGGGAGCAACTTGACACTGGCAAAGAATGACGCAGCGTAGCGTGCTCACATCAGAGGTACTGTATCTATTAGCAAAGAAGAACCGCAGCAGAATTGGATGGCTTTGGAAATTCACTTTGGGGAAGGTTGAAGCTGGGAAGGACCTTTGAGATCAGTTACCTCATTTAAAGAGGAAGAAACTGAGGCCTGGAGAAGGAACCCAACATGTCCTAGGTGGAGAGAGCAGAGACCAGGGTAGCTCTACCAATGCTGAAGTGGAGGAGATATGTTTCTGGCATCCATCCATCTCTAAAGTGCTGACCACAAATCCCAGAGAAGCCTGTTCCCCTAGTGGGTTCCTGTCAGTGCTGCTTGTCCTGTTGCACTTGGATGGGACTGGGATTTCCTCACTGGGGTCATTCTGCACACTGCTCCCACTTCCTCCTGAGGGGTCCCTGGTCACACTTTCCCCTGCTACCCTGGGCCTGAACCCACCACAGTGAGTATGGTTTCTGTGGGACAATGTGTTCCAAGTAATGTAGCACTCCCTACAAACCATCATTTGGAAGGCAGCCCATTTTTGAGTTGGGTGATACCCAGCCCACATATTAAAGGAAGGCCTTACTGAGTAAGCAGGTAAGGGAGTGCCTTTCCAGAGCTGAGAAGCATCCTTCCTCGGCCAAAGTGCTCCTGGTTGAACTTGGAAGTGCCCTGGCCCATATTTCAAACAGGTTCATTTGACACGATCCTCATTCTGTCAGGGTGGCCCCATCTGCTCTGTCCTACCTGTCCTTGCTCAGCCAGGGCTTTCTCCAGGTCATCTATTCGTGCTTGGGAGCGCTGTACTTCTGCTTGAAGCTGCTCACGAGTCTGTTGGATGGGAGAAGAGATACATCAAACTTCCTCTCACATCCTGAGCCAAAAGTGCTGTAAAGAGGCTGGCTCTCCAAGTCTGACTGAAGAAAACCCAAGAGCAGCCCAGAATCCATTTTTTTCAATGGGTTATATAGTTCTTTTTCTTTTCTTTAGGAGTGCAGTCTCCAATCAGAATGGCCTGTTTTATTGGAAAAAAATCAAGCTGCTTGTTTTCAGTTGAAGCAAGATTTGAACATTAACCATTCTGAAAGTGCCCATGGAGCTCCAGAGCTACAGGTTTGCTTTGAGAAAAGTGACCTGCTTAATATTTGGTGAATTGCATCGTATTCTTTGTCAAAGCAACCATTAATCAAGGAGTCTAGATTGAGTAGCTATTGTGCCAGCCTGGGTGCCTGGGTGTCAATTGTGGGTCAGAAAGAATTTATTCCAAACTGTATTAGTTCTTTAAATCATAAACACAATCATGAAATTGCCATCAGAGTAACTGACAGGGTCCCCCCATGATCAGCATCCATTTCCCAAACTCTCACTGGGCCCAAATCAGCATGCACAGTGCCAGTGGTCATGGCTCCCTTGATCTCTTTTGCTAAATTTCACTTTGATTCACATCATGCTAACCACCCCTGAAAGAATTAAGGGCTGTTGGTCATTCCAATTTTAGTGCTAATTGGTTTGATCAATGGCCTTTCTTTGAACAATGATACCTCCACCTTACATTTGTATAATGCCTTAAAGGATTTCAAAGTAATTTCCTTATAATAACTCTATAAAATAGGCAGTTGAAAGTATCATAAACCTTATTTTACAGCTGAGGAAACTGAGGATCTGATAAAGTGACTTGTCCATGACCAGTCAGCTAGTATTTATCTGATGTGGGATTTGAATCCAGGTCTACCTATGTTCAAGTACAGCTCTCTATCCACTCTACCATACTACCTGTCTAACAACTAATATCCTGGCATGGAGGGGGTGGGGGTTTTGATGAGGAAGGAGAAGCTTAAGTGCTCATATAACTTTGGGGGTGGGGGTGGAAAAGGTAAGTTGTGGGATCCTCTGGGGGGACCTATGCCCCCAATGTGGGCAGTGCCCACATTTCAGGGGGGCTAGAGAGAGGAAATAAACACTGTGAATGTCACAATTTTGCTCCAAGTCATCCCTGCTCTAAACTTTTTGACCCCTACTTTCCAAATTATATTGATTCAAATTCACTCCATGAACAGCTGATAACGAGCAGCCAGCATGCTTGAGCAGCTTTCCTTAAAATCTCTTCTCTTGTTGTCCTTTAGGTGGCAGCACCAACTTCCAATGGAATGCACAAGTCCCAGAGAAACCTTGTGCCCACAGGGGGTGTCTCCTGGGCAGTGTTATTGGCACTGCTGTATGACAGTACAAAGGTAGGCAGTGGGAGTACAGAGGCATCAGGGTGGAAGCCGCAGTTTGCACTGCCATGCAGAGAGAGAGAGAGAGAGAGAGAGAGATACACACGTATGTATACATTTATATGTGTGTATACATATGTGTGTGTGCATAATTGTCATGATATGTTAGTGACAAAAAGCTTCCCAGTCTTTACCTCGTATGAATTAACATTAATACCCCCGAGGAGGTCACTGAAGGGACAACAGTTATGTTGACTATCTGCCCACTTTCCCATCTCTATAAAATCTCTCCAAGAAGGATCCACACACATGCTGATCAATTCCTTGATAAAGGAGTGAGAAGGAAACAGGCAGGCTTTCCCAAATGATATTGTATAGCTGAATAAATCTTCAGTCATACAAATGACTGTATCCTCTCATTATCCTGTAAGACTGAATGTGCCTGGTACTCACACCTTATCAGCACTCTCTGCCCCTCTGACTAAGGGCAAAGTCATGAGCTCCAGAGCATTTATTTAATAAAGAGGCTCAGCACAGTCTTCTCCCCATTTCCCGACAGTGACACTGCTTTAGGACTTCTCTATCATAGCCCATGCTTGTAGCTTCCTTTTCTGGGTTATCTTTCTTCATTAGATTGTAATCTCTTTAAGGGTAGGAACTTATTTAAAAAAAACTTGTATTTGTATCCCCAGCACTTAGCACAGTGTTTGGCATATAGTAGGTGCTTAATAAATGTTTATTGATTGACTAATAACTCAATGTTTAAAAAAATACAACATCCTACTGTGTTTATCATTTGGTGATTTTTTAAGGCATGTGACTTAGTGGAACCAGTTGCTACCTTTAAAGCCCTCCTTCAACAGGAAATCACTCATAAAATTTAAGATTACACAGTGATTCTTGATAAATGCACCCTCTGAGAGTTCTGTTCAATAATCTTCAGATCATTAACATCAACAGAGAAATAAAACTAATAGTATGGAGACAGAAACACCTGCCACTGGTCTGTGATCCGGAAGGCCACTGAACTGTTATTGGACACTGAAGCCTTAGAATCAATGAGTTTATCAGGAGGGGAGCCAGGGAGACAAGCTGGGTGGTGTATTGGTTTTAGCAGGTCCATTTTGCCATTGGCATGTCCTGGAAAAAGAACATAGGATATATTCCTTGCTGGCTAAGTAAGAAGCAGATACCCAGGACTGGAGTGCACCCATGGGCAGAGGAACAGAAGGTAGGAGCCTAGAAATAACTTCGGTTTTAGGAATGAATTAGTTTGAAAACTAAGCAGCAATGGTCTGTGTTCTATCCTAAAAGTTAATTCCTGGTGATCTGTCCTCCTTAGAAATGATCTTTCCTACTTCCTAGAAGTTTTCTAGTCCTTGTCTTTTATACTTTCACCATGGATTTTCACAAAAAAAGGAAAGAGAATGGAGTCTAAAAATTCTATACCCGTGATCTTGACTTTGATTCCTAATATATTCCTAGAACATAATTATAAAAGGGATGGATAGTGAATATCTGGAAAAGGGAGCAGTGATGACAAAGTGTCTTCATGGTTCCATCAATAATAATAGGTCATGCCAGTTTATCATTAAAAGGAGACATCTTAGGGGCAGCTAGGTGGCGCAGTGGATAGAGCTCCAGCCTTGGAGTCAGGAGTACCTGAGTTCAAATCCCGACCTTAGACTTGTCACTTACTAGCTGTGTGACCCTGGGCAAGTCACCTAATCCCGATAGCCTCATCAAAAAAAAAAATAAACTAGCTGTGTGACCCTTGGCAAGTCACTTAACCCCAATTGCCTTAAAAAAAAAGGAGACATCTTTGACAGGGCTACTAAGATTGCAGATTGGGGTACTGGTATTGATAAGAGCTTACCTGGGTTTTAGCTAAGCTTTTGTTAATAAAGCATCTCATGTTGCTTTTTCATGGAAAAGAAGGAAAGATGTGGAATAGAAGTAGGATGTTTAAATCAATTCAGTATGTGTGGAGGGCAATGACCCTAAAAGTAGGCATTAATGGTTCCATACCAACTTGGGTGTAAATGTCCAGGGAGCCATTTGGCTCTGCATTATTCAACACTTCTTTTCATGAACTTGAACTAAGGTCTTAATCATGCATTTATCCAATTTGCAGATGACACAAAGCTGGGAAGGAGAGTTAACATATTGAACAAGAGAGTTGGGATGCAATAATAGCTTGACAGGCTTGATCGTGGGATCACATATCATAAAATGAAATTTCATCTAAAATGTTCATTTTATGTACGTATTCACTTTATAATGTTTTATACTGAGGTTCCCAAAATCACCTTTGCAAGTACAAGATGGGGGAGGCATGACTTTATACCCAACTCTTCTGTAAAAAAAGGAAATTTACCGATTTTAGTGACCAACAGGCTCAATATGAGGCCACACTATGACAGCAGTCAAAGTGCTCTTAGGTTTCATTGAGAAACGAGGCATTTCCAGAACCAAGGAGATGTCAGTCCTTTGGCCTGGCCAGTTAACATCTAGGATAGTGCATTTGGTTCTGGGCGTGACATTTTAGAAACAACATCGATAAGCTGGAGAGTTTTAAAAGAGGACTTCAAGAACAATTAAGGGCCTCAGGGGATGTTTACTCTGGAGAAAAAAAGGTCCAGGTTGGTCAAGATGCCTGTGCCCCCCCCCCCATTTGAAGGGCTGATGATTACAAAAGCTATTAACCCTATTCTACTTAGGTCGCAGAGAATAGAAGTAGGAAAAATGGATGGAAATTATAAAGAGGCTGAAGGTAAGGAGAAACTTCCTCCCAATGAGAACTGACCAAAAGTGAAAGAGATTGCTTGGAGCTGTGGATTCCCCCTACTGAGGATCTTCAAGAAAAACCACCTGGGGATGTCGGACCATGGAAATGCCCTCTGATTCTGGGATTCTAATTTATTCGAGTACACCATCTCATTCTCTACTCAAAACCAAGTTATCACAGCATCGTGAAAAGCAGGCTTGGTGCAGTGAGTGGGACATCATAAATGCAGCTGCTGGGCCATTCGAAAACCACAATATCTTCTTTAGTCAGTAGCAATTTGCACAGCTTGTATTTACACCTCCAGGTGTGAAAAGACTGTGATGCTTCCGTTTAATGCAAAGTAACAATCACACTGATTGAGGTGGACATAGAAGAAGGCAACCTTCTTTGGAGCACAATCTATTGGCAAGTAGCCAGTGCTGTTTCGTTTATCCAAGAGTCCCCTTGTTGTGGCACTATCCTAAGAATGTTTTCTGAGCTATTAAAAGAGCTATCATTAAATTCTTGGGGCACATTTGTTATCAAGTCTACATGGCAGTAAGGGAGACGCTCTGAATGGCTCACCACAGAGGGATGAGCGGAATGAGCTACCAGCAACCCATTGATGACATGGCAGAGGACTGCAAGACAGGGGCCAGACATGGGAGCTCCTGAGAGCTGGGCAGAAGGTGACTGGGAATCCTGCCCAGGGAAGAAAGCTGAGGGAAGAGATCACTGAACACACTGACCATGCTGCAAATGGCAAGGCCAAGAGTGAGCAAAATACATACATGATAGGCCAGAGAGAACAGGAGGGAGGCACTGGCCAGGGCATGGGACTGGAGCTGGAGGAGGTGGCACAGTGAGAGGCCTAAAAAGCCAAATACTCAGCAATGCGAGGCCACTTGCTTTGGTGATTGATCAAGATTATTCCCAACAAATTATCTACTTTTAAAAATAATTATTTTAAAAGTTAATTCTTGGAAATATTATCCAGAATCTGATTATTTTATCTAACCTAGGAACAGTGGAGTTGGGGAAGTTCCATGGTATCTTCCCAAGAATTTGATGAGTAGTAGACTTTGAGAGGTAGGACTCAAGAAAAAGTTGGCCTGAAGATGCTCTGCAGGATATTCTAAACAGTCAGGTTCATAGACGTAGGTTCGGGGTTCTTTTTGATCAGCTGAGCCCTTGGAGGGAGGGCAAGATGGCTGCTTAGAAAGGCCACAGCTTATACCACTGCAGCCCAGATGCTGCTACAGCACCCACCCAGGAGAGCCTGATGGATAGCCTTAGAGGCATTTATTTATGAATCCCCTTGGGGAACATTGCTAAAGATTAAAAATAACTGAAGGGCACAAAAGGATGTTCTGTAGGAAAAGGCCAAGTCCTATGTAGCTGCTACTCCTCTATTTGGCTGAAAGACTCTCTCCCTCCCTGCCTCCTCCCCCCTTCCTTCCTTCTTCCCTCTCTTCCCTCTCTCTATCTCTCTCCTTCCCTCTCTATCCTCTCTCTGTCTCTTTCTCTCTGCCTCTCTCCCTTTCTTTCTCTCTGTCTCTTCCCACTCTGTCCTTCAGACTCTTTTTTCATATGAACCCAATGTCTACTTTTCTGCCAACAGAGTATGCTCCAGAGGTGCTGGGTCAGGGTAGGGTGGGAGGATGGGAGTCATTAGAGCCATGAGCTTTATCTTCATGAAATTTAAGTCATTTAGACCTTAACTTCTCGCTCTGCATCCAAGGTTCCTCCCACTTGTTCCTGCAACAAGGCATAGGCACGCTGCAAAGCCTGGTATTCCATGGTCAGCTGACGGAATCTCAGCTCTGTCTCTTCTTTGGCCATACCCTAGAGAGACAGAGACAGAGAGACACAGAGACACATAGAGAGAGAGACAGAGAGACAGAGAGAGATGATTAAAAGTATAAGTGTTTGGTTATTTCTCCCTTGTTTGAGAAAACATAAAACAATGGACAATTTGATTAATAAATTTTTTAATTTTGAAAATGATGATGTATTCAATGGGCTCCATTTTGTTTCCATGAAGGTTAGTCAGTTGGTAAGAATACTATGCTAATGAGCCTGGAGTTAATCCCTATTTACTCTAACTGTTGAAATTAGTTTTTTTTGACAGGAGAAAGAAGAGAATTAGAGCAGACTTCTTCCTAGCAGAATTTGTCATGGAAGGTGCTGCCTGGGCACATTTTCCTGTGATTCTGTGTTGGGTTCTCACTAAGGTCTTGGGCCCAGAGAACACCAAAGAGGTGATTAAAGCTTGATAGCATGAGATTACCACCACATCCTTTTCATCACTTCCTAAGACCGTCCTGTTCTATTGGACATGCCGGTGGCAGAGGTCAAAGCATGGAGATACATTCTATGTTTATATCAGAGGCCAGGTCTTTCACCATTTTATCCTAGTTGGGAAAGAAGGAAGGGCATAAACACTTATATAGCACCTGCTATGTGCCAGGTCCTGTGCTAAATGCTTTAGAAATATTATGTCATTTAATCCTCCTAATAATTCTGGGGGATAGATGATGTTATCATCCCCATTTTATAGTGGAATGAACTGAGGCAGACAGAGGTTAAATGCCTTGCCCAAGGTCATACAGCTAGTAAATGTCTGAGACTGGATTTGAACTCAGGTCATCCTGACTCCAGGCCCATCTCTCTATCCTAGATGCCTCATCTACCCTAATAATTAATAGTGAGGGGATAGAAATGAATAGGCATTATATTCAAATAAATAAATTAAACGTTAGCAATAATACAATTCAGTCATATCTTATTTCTCTCATTACTCAAAATTCTGAAATATGAGCAACGGAAGGGATCACAGAGATTATCTTATCCAGTTCTTCCTTTTTTCAAAACTGGAAACTAAGAAGGAATTTGCCTGGAACCACTCAGCTCATCAGGGGCTAAGTCCAGAGAGAACTCTTCCAAAGCTCTGGGTTCTCTCCACTGCATCAGCCTTCCGCTAGTTATGTCAATAACTTTCAAACATTGGGAGTCACAATCTCAAAGACTGAAAACAAAGTCCAGATGAATCCAGCTAATTCAAAATGGAGTAAGAGCTATTACCTCCTCCAAATCATCATCTGGCGTGCAGGGAGTCTGGTCTGTTCTGTCTGTTTGATAGGAGATGGAAGAACCGTCAGACTCTAAGGATGCTTCTTCATCATATCCAAAAAACGTCTCCACGACTGGCTTCTGACCAAAATACAAAGCATTAAACACAAACCAAAGCACCAGAGCTAAGGGAAAAGTTTAGCATGAGTATGGAAGGCTCAGGAAGGACCTAAAATAGCCAATCCAAGATGGTGGCCAATGTACCATCCACTACTCAGAGGCATCAAACACAGGGCCCAGGTGGCTGGCAACACTCTGGAGTGCAGCCTGAACCAGATGAAAGTATAACTGGGAAATATTTAACAAGAGAAATAAAAATATATTAAACATAGATAACATGACATTTTAAAACTAAGTCAATCCTCAGCTGCAGGGATCCTTAGGTGCAAAGGAGTGGCCCCCATTTCTATTGGGTTCGACCCCCCTGCTGTCCACTACACCTGCCTGAGGTCCTACATGCTATAATTGGTAGCACCAGGATTGGACCCTGAGCTTCTGACTCCAAGCCGGAAGCAGTGTCTCCTGCAGATGCTTCAAAATCAGGCAACAGTCTGACAATAGAGGGATCAGAAGCTGCTTCAGGGAGGAAACAGATGGGAAATGTGACCTGCAATTTTTTGTTTAAAATTCCCTCACCATTGACTAATCTGATTTCTGCATTTCATGGAAACCAAGCAAGACTTACTAGCTCACAGAATTTTTGGTTATGGCTCACTCCCTGCCTAATGCTGTGCTGGGGTCCCAGGATGAGGTGGGGGGCACCATTTAGACCTGACTTGGTCCCTGTCTGAGCTTGGAGGTTCAGGGTCTATGAGGTGTAGCTGTTTCTCACTGAATAGTGTTGGTATGTGTATCTTTGTCTCTGGCCACCTCTTCGCCAGCTGCCTGGACCAAACTACCAGGAGTGTTGGTCACACAGGTGTCCATCCCCCTCGCCTCAGAGGTACCAGGTGGACACAATTCCTTCACCTTTATTTTCACACATCTGTAGACTTGGGCTTGTCTAGGATGTGCACTTTGTCTTCCCCCAGTGGAACAGAAGCCCCTTAAAGGCAGGCACTGTTTCATTCTTGTCTTCATATTCTCAGCACCTCATCCCATGGGGCACATACCCAGCAGCTGCTCACTAAAAAAACGCTTGTTGATGGATGAATGACTGATCGAGGTCGAAAAGACAAGTTGTTTCCCCAAGCTGAGGAGGTGCCATGCCTTGCCCATGAGCACACAATGAGGGTCAGAGCTAAGCCTCAGAGTCTCCTCAGACCCCCAGCTTCAAGCAACTAACTCTCTGCTGCATCATCCACAGGTCCTGGCCAGCCAGGGGCATCCTAGACAGGGTCCTGCCCTGCTCTACCCTCTTGGCTCAGCAGGCATTTTCTGAATCAACACACAGACAACATTGACAAAAGGAAACTAGAAATGATCTCCACAGGCAATTTCTGCTATGAGGTTTTTGTGGTAGAAGCCATGTAGAGCTTCTGTAGGTAGAGGGCACTGTGTGGTCCTGATTGGGGAAAAGCCATAAAAACAAACTCTATGAAAGGTAGAAGTCAGAACCCGGTGACCTGTTAAAAATCATAGCTTAGATAAGGAATCATAATTTAGACACTGAGTCATAACTTAAGATACAATGACCTATGAAAGCCATAACAAGAATATCGTGACCCATATGTGACTGGTGTATGATCAATACATAAAGTTATGTTTGGGCATAACATTGGCTTAATGCCCAAGCTCATTACTAAGCAAAAAACCAAAAATATCCACCAATCAATAGTGAAGCAGTCTCTAGCTCCTTTTCCCTTTGTTTTCCGTAATTACCGAGGGGGTTTGGGGGTTCTTTGCAAGGATCCATTGAACTGTCTGGCTGCCACCCCAGATTGAAGATTGTGCCTGTTTTGTAAGTATTCATTATGATTGATTAAACTACTACCTATAATCAATCTGGAGATACTTGGCCTCTTTGTTCAGTATCAAGAGAACATCCCATGGTTATGGGGGAGGTACAGGGTTCCCCAGCCAGGGGAATTCCAGACCATAGAAATAGCATAGTCATCAGATGCCCAAGGAATGCCAACAGAGTAGAGGATAAGCTGGGGTGGTGTGGAAATCTCTGGATGACCTTCATGTGGGGGGTGGCCCTGTGTTAGATACATTTAGACCATTGAGTAAGTATGGAGATGCCCTGAACATGCCAAAAGGCCTAGAGTCCATTCTGATGGAATTATGTTTCATCAGGATGGGAAAAGAAGGGAAGAAAGTAGTGGCATAGGTTAGTCCTTCTTCACAGCATTGAAAAAACAAAGCCACTACCAAGTTCCTAGACTCAGAGGCTGAGAACAGAAAAGTTGCTGGAGGAATTCCAGTTAGAAGAAACATGTGGAAACACTGGTTTGCTGGCTAGCCAGGTTGAAGGGAGTTAAGCATATAGACAGGAAAGTGATAAGGTATGCAATTGAGAGAGAGTCTCTTTCTTCTCTCCCTCCATCCCTGGCTGACTGCAGCAGCCTGGATGGGTGAACAGAAGAGAGAGAAGGAGAGAAATAGAAAATATGTCAGTGAAGTGAAGATTATTTGAGTAGGATCAGAATTTGAAAGAAACAAGACATGTGCTGGCAAATCTTTCTGTGTCATGTTCATTAAACCCCTAAAAGTTCAAAAAAAATATTATTTCTCTGCCTCTGTATTCCTGAACTATGGCCAAGTTCTGGGGTACAAAAGGATAGACAAGAAAAAAGGGAAGGGGGGAACATTTTCCCCTCAGATCTAAGAGAAGGTTGCTTCATTAATTATAGAGATGGGATTGAGGCCTGTGTCAGTGAAAAGTTTCAAGGCTTGCACTTTGGAACAGAACTGGCACTTAGCCCTTTCCTAGCTCACAAAAAAGGGAAAGGTTTGTGTGAATTGGGACATAACCAAAAGGTAATGGAGTCTGACTGGAATAGCTAGCTAGAATTTAGGGTCTTACAAACTAAAATTAAGTTCTGGTCAATTTTAAAATCACTTTTTAAAATTGGGTGTGTGTTAAAATTGGAAATTTGACTGTAAATTATATGTGACTCATATTCATAAGAAGAGAGAGCTGTAGGTTGAAAAATCATGGGTTCCTTCCAAGATTGTGAAACCGAGATTTGAACTAAATTAAAACATGTTCTTAAGTGTGATAATTGGGATAGATTAAATGGTAATATCATATTGCCACTTTTACAATCTTTGGCAGTGGATTAGCTGGAAATGGTGGACCCCATAATATGAAATGACTGGGATAAGTAGCACTTGTGTAAAATATAATATTGCAACTAACATTAAAATTATATCCCAAGTTTCTGTGTAATACCTTTTGGAACACAGATCCAGGTAACTGAATTCATTCTGGTCACATAAGTCAGAATTTATTATACCATCTGGCACTAAGACAAATTGGGAAAACACATAGATCTGAAATTTGTTAACCGGGTGACCTTAAGCAAGTTATCTCAGTTTATTTCACATGAGAGTAAAGTGACTAACACAATGCCTGGCAGAGGGCAGATACTACAAATGTTAATTATTATTACTAGTTCCTTAATTAGATGTGACCAGCATACAATACCAATGGTGATGAGATGCCTGATTTTCTATGTAAGGTAATTTGGAAATGCATTTAACAGAATTAGAGTCACTTGATTGGTAATGGGTTTGTTTCAAGTTTCAAATACATAATATTGTTTCAAATTGGTAAACTTTTGCATCAGTTATATCAAGCAACTTTTTGCAACTTGGATGTTATTAGAGTATGAACTGAAAGAAATTAAAAGATGGTGAAAAAATTGTTTAAAACTAGTTATGTTATTTTATCAGCCCTGCAAACCCTGTTTTACAGTGTTTTGTAACTGCCATTTAGGAAACTGGGTATTTCCACCTTTGTCTGTAGTTAAAAGGAAGTTAAAGCTACAACTATTTGGCTATTTATGAAAATTGTAAGATTATTAACTAAGTTATTTGGGGTCATTGTCGAACGTTTAAATCTAAAATTGGTAATTGATTACTGTGTCTGGAAAGGAGAGGATGAGGTGAAAGCCTTACTCAGACTGGTTCTGTCCATTTAAAGCAGTCCTCCTTAGAGTGTGATGGTATTCCACCTTGGGGGTGTGTGTCAAAGAGCACAGACAACAACATCTCTAAAGGTAGATGTGATGGATACCCTCAACTCCTCTCCCTTAGGAAGAAGGTCAAGGTTGCCTCTGATAGGGGGGTGATCAGAGGCCCCATGTACCAGTTACTATACACTGGGGTCCTAAAAATAAACAAGCCATTTCCACTCTGGTAGATACCAGTGCAGAATGCACAATGCCATATGGGAACCCTGAAAGACACCCTGGCAAGTGGGTGACTTGCCACCCAGAGGGTATGTGTTTTACATCAGTCTGGAGGAAAAATATCATGAGGTGGGCAGGCAGAGGCACCAGAATCAGCCCTTTCTCTGGGGTCCCTATCAATTCCCCTTATTTTGTAAACTTGCCAGGTCCCTGGAAATTATCTGTGTGGGCAAAGTCATCAGCCCTGAGAAAAGAGTGTATTTGGGTTATGGAGTTACTAAACAATGAACTTGGCTTGCTAAGAATTTGCAAGTTTATGTATAATATAGAAATGATTTCTAATGATTGGTTACACAGGACAAATTTAAATTTAAGACAAAAGGAAAAAAGTGAAAGATGCTATGTGAAATCTTTTGTGTATGTGAGTCTTGGTACATTTTCATTGTTTATTGCAGCTCCATCAGAGTAAAAATAATTGTATCTAGCCCTAAGCTGTGATTAGTGAAACTTGCCATTTGAGGTAAAAGCTCATGGGACTGTAACTGATTTTATTTTGAGGTTGAATTTAGGTATAGTTGTCTGATGGATGATTACGTAAGTAATCTACCATTTGGGAGAAATGCCACAAGCTACTCAGAGGGAATGTGATACTGAACTATTATAGGGAGAGGTCTGCATCTGGGAAAAAGCTGAAAGGACAACCTTGGTATTATGCTGAGATGGGATCCTCCTGGCTCATTTCCTCCATTGTGTTCCTTGGAACAGGGATGTTTCCCACCTGACTATTCCTGAGTCTGGCAATGAGGTGGAATTATTAATGCATAGTTGGTGGATATACTGTGACTCTTACCTGATATCAAAGAGAACTATGGCTGCTTTATCCTGTCATATAGGTGCCCTTAGGCTTAAGCCTAAAGGACCAGTTTCATGCTGGTATAATCATTTCCTGCTTTTTTCTTTTATAGAAAATTTCTATTATCATAATAAGTGGTCAGTAGAAGATACGAGCACAATGCAAGTATGTGAGATCTTGCTGTTTTCATTTTGAATATGTAGTTACTCCATATCCCAAACAACTAGGTAGATTAGTACTTGGGCTTATCATCTGCTTGCCTGCATAGTCATATCAAAAATTAAGTCCCTAAAACAGCTCATCCTTTCTGAATAATATGGAAACAATTAGGCAATGATTAAAATGTTTATGAAACAAAGATAGGAATTTATTATTTTGTGGGGGTGGAAATCAAAAACATCTTCCGTTTGGTTTGGGGAATAGAATTTCAGTACAATCAGTTTTCTTAGAGAGATGTAACTCATGGAATATTTTGTGTTACATTAACAGAAAAATCTATTTCATTCAAGTTTATCACTAATGTGGAAATAACACCTGTTTGTACTGCATGTCCTATAGTAAAATATGTTTTATTACAAACAACTTATTGATATACATTGTTTTGGAATGAATTATTTAAGTATCCTCCCAAGTCCTTTATTATAATTGGAGTAAAGTCAGCCTCTTATAAGTAAATTCATTTGTGTAACTATTAAACCTGGGGGGAAAGCTTCTACCTGCAAAAGTGTTGTTACTTATGTTTTCACATACAGGATTAGAACCCCAATAGCATCTGATCCTCCTAATGGAATTGGAATCAGAGTGGAAAATTTTGAGAAAGTAACAAAATCAGATAATCCTGTATGTCAAATATAAATGATTCTAATGGGGCATGTAAAAAAAAAAACAAATTTTCTGAAGTTCCATGCATACTCTGGGTTCCTACTTTGATGTTCCCCTTTGTAGCTCTATTGTTAAGATCAGAACTCTAATGTTTGAGCTGGTCCTCACAATATGAACTAGGAATTGAAGAAGTAAAATTTGAAAGGCTATACTAACTTGAACTGAGATCTGTTTTATAAAAGATTTTAGCAGGAACATCTAAGGAGTCTCTACAAGTAACTTGGAACTAGAAAAAAAATTCTACTGAAGAGTTGCCCCAAGAAAAGATGTTCCAAAGACTAGACAACTATATGGGATGGCTGAATTCCAAGATGAAATTTGCTGATTAAATGGACATTGGGAGTGGGTCGATGGTCATTATTGTACTGTTTTTGTTTGTTCTTTGATGTTACATAAATTTCCTCTCTAAAATTAGTCCATGGTTTTAAATATTCTTTCTATGGCTTGTGCTGTGATTGGTCAAGCTTATTGTTTCTACATTAACTTGTCAGGCAAAATTATGATAAGCCTCCCATTGACAAAAAGGGGGGAGATTGAGAAAACCAAATTGTTCTCTTCCCATTTTGTGAATGTTTCTATTCTCTCTCACCCCCAATATGTTGTAAAACTTCCCAAACCATGTCTCTGAACCTAGTTCAGAAACTCAGCTGGCCTGTACTAGGTTAAGTTCAGAAATTGAGCTCACTCATTGATCCCCAAATGTCATTGGTTCTTCCTTCACCTCCCCAGGGGTGAGATGGAAGAAAATTGTAATAATTGTGGTAATTTTTTTTTGGTCATGTTTTCCTATTTGTGCTTGTATTGTTTATGTGGTTTATGCTTACAAATGAGATCATCTGGGCTGGACCCAAAAAAGCTCTAAACACCCTAGTATAGAGATGCCCCAGAGACATTGTTGAAGATATCAGGAAAGAATGTATGGGCAGCTTTTTAGGGGTGGATAGTGGGGTCCTGATTGGGGAAAGGCCATAAAATAATATAATAAATATAATATAATATAATATAATATAATATAATATAATTAATATGATATAATATAATATGTGAAAAGTCATAGAAACTTAAACTCTTATGAAAGGTAGAAGTCAGAACATGGCTAAAAATCATAACTTAGATACTGAATCATAGTTTAGACACTGAGTCATAACTTAAGATACTATGATCTTTGAAAGCCAAAACAAGAATATTGTGACCCATATGTGGCTGGTACACGATCAATACATAAACTTATGTTTGGGCATAACATTGGCTTAATGCCCAAGCTCATTACTAAGCAGAAAACCAAAAATATCCACCAATCAGTAGTGATGCACTCTCTAGCTCCTACTCCCTTTGTCTATTTTCTATAATTACCAAGGGGATTTCAGGGGTTCTTTGCAGGGATTCACCAAACTGGTAGCCGCTCCAGATTGAAGATTATCCGTTTTGTAAGTATTCATGATGATTGATTAAACTACTACCTAGAGCTAATCTGGAGATACTTGGCTTCTTCCTTTGGTGTCAAAAGAGCACCCCATGATTATGGGGGAGGTACAGGGTTCCCCATCCAGGGAAATTCCAGACATTACAAGACTCATCACCAGGAATCTGGTCAGATGCCACTGGGGAGACCACCAAAACCCTAGCAGACTCTCCAAAGACAAGCCACTGCTCCTTTCAGTTTCCCTATCCCAGGGAGACTGACCACCCATCTCTCGTGAAAGAAAGAGAAAAGAAGGGCAGACAGAGTGAGAGGCCAGGCATGCTCTCTAGCAGTGCTGAGAAAACCAGGACATTTTTCAGAAGGATGAGCTTGCTTCTTGTGGACTTCACCCCTTTCCCTGGGATTCCAGTTAAGATCCTGAACCAGTCTTGGCTCTTCTGATTCATATCCTGAAAGTGGGGGTGGGAAGGTCACCTCTGCAGGCCTCTGCAGGAGGGCACTTCCTCAGGTTTTTGAGGGGAGGGCCATGCATTTGAGGTGAGGCCCCCACAGAATTTCACCAGGGACACTGGCATTTCTGCTGCTGCTGAGAGGTCCTAGGGAAGTCCACACCACTTCTGATTGCCATCATCACTGCCTGTGGCTTCTCTGTGGAGATAATCAGCCTCCTGCCCAGTTCAGGAAGATCTGGATCGGTGTTGGCTGGCCCCAAGCCTTCCCCAGGCACTCCCATGCCCAGAGATGGAAGCACTAGGTCCCTCTAAGCTACAAGATGGAGAATCCAAAGGCAGAGGGAGATTCATATTGAGCCATTCTGAGCTGAACAAGCCTGTCCCTCACTGGAAGGGGCCTGAGCAGACCATAGAGGAAGGGAAGAAAAAGTCAAAAGTGAATCAGGAAGAGTTTTGAACATAAAAAGGGATCTCAAGTTGTGATGTGTGTCTGTATGTGCATGTGTATATGTGCACATGTGCATGTATGCACATGTGTGTTGGTGTATGTGTATGTGGAGGTATGCACGTGTGCATCCTGATCATTCTTTGCCTTGGTTCAGAGTGCTGCATTGGCTTATGTCCTGCCACCATGCTGTCGTCCCTTTTCCAGATCTGGACTTCCATGTCAGGTTGATGTCAATGTGGGCAGCTCATCTGAGCTCTCAGGGCATCCCACAAACTGGGGAGTTTTACATGAATCTTGTTCAGTCCTAGCAGAAGACCCCTTGGCCATATGGTCCCACTGTGTGCTTATTCATGCCTCCTCTCAGCACTTTCCATTCCTTCACCAATAAGAACTTCCATTACCATTGAGATGAGAACCAATGAGATTCCCCCACCGTTGGCTTAGTGGACTGATTTTAAGGGAGGAGTTTGGAAAACAAGCGGACCTGGGTCAGTCTCTTCCCAGATGTGCTTCTGACTCTGGATTTTGCCCCCATGCCTCCAGCTCCCCAGCTCCCTTCTATGTTGCCCTCCCCATCAGAGTGTAAGCCCCTTGTGAACAGAGACTGCCTTTTTAAAACTGCATTGGCTCCCCAGTGCTTAGCACTGTGCCTGCCACCCAGTAAGCATTTAATCAATGCTGGTTGCCTGCGTGCCCCCTCACACATGTTCGAATACTCCTGGGCCCACTGTCCTCCTTACATGCCTCCTCACTGGCATCTCTGAATTTCTCAAAAATAAATGAAAGAAGTCAAATCTATCCCACCAGGACTTTCTACTTTGGAGGCTTTGGAATGTGACTAAGGGAGGATTACAGAGGGGTCCAGGCAAGGCAGGAAAGAGCCCAATGTTGTTTTCTACCATTTTTGATTTATACCAAGCCAGGGGCATCACTCCTGAAGCTCCTGGGGAAGTCAGTGCTGGGGCCCTGCTTCTCCCCAAGGAGGAGTCAGAGCACCTCTCCCTAAGAGACAGGACCCAGTTCAAACTGGCTCATTGAGAGGTCCTCTGTCTGATGGGCAAAGGGCCAGAGGTGGGTCAACCTCATGCCCAGCTGGAAGGCTTGCTCAGTCTTCACTAAGACATATTTCTTCTGCCTCCTTGGCTCACAGAGGTTCATGGGAAATGGGCTCCTTTCCTAAGAACCAGACAAAGGGGAGCCCCAGGACTGTGGGACCTTCCCTCCCTTCTCAGCTCCTCTGGTCCTCTCGTGTTTTAGACACCTAAGTGATTCCTCTAAGCCTCAGAAGGGGCTTCTAGCATCTGTGAATGTATCTGCATGTGCTCAGATTTCAACATTGTATGTCTTTTACCTTAGGGAGCTTGGCCATTTTCTTTCTCTGCTTCCTGAATCTTAAAAGTTTATCACGTTCCTGCAAAAATCAACCAATTAGATTTTTTACACTTTAGACAATTCCATTTGTTTAAAAAAAATTTATTTTCCCCAGACGTATAATTTCATCAGTGCAAGGAGTTCCTGGTCACAGCCTCTCAACCCATGGACCCCAGCACCCCACCCTTAGAGGGCTGAGTGTAGCTGGGGGTGAGGGGTAGGGAGGATGGGGGAGGGGGACCTAAGGAGCCTGCCTAGGTTCATCCCCTAGGATGTGCCAGAGGCCAGACTAGAGCCCAGAGCCTCCCAGCTTGGAGCTCTCTATGCACTATTCCACACTGCCTGGCTTGTCTCATATGGACAGCTTAAACTTTCTATGCAGGTCTTTGGATGACCATGGCCCAGCGGAACATGGTGCTCCAGAATTCAGGAGCCTTTCTTGTGAAAATAGGGACTCTTCATTAACACGGCCTCCTCATCCTGGGGGATGGTGGGGATTTACAAACTTATCCCCCACTTCATTGCTATGGCCTCAAGGGCTGCTGGGGCAGGTAGGAAAGAACAAGAGTGAGCCCTGGGAAGGGCCCAGCCCCAGAGCACAGAGCTGGAGGGATGTGTCTGGGCTCTCCAGCACCAGGCCTCTCCTGACTCTGCTAAGAGGTTTGCATACATTTACAGGAGACTTCCTAGGCTCTCTGTGACTGGGGCTCTGCCAAGGAAGTCTGAGTCCCCATTAAGGGAGTGAGAAATCTGACTGGCGACCACAGAATATGGAGCTGCTGCTCTCTGGGAGGGTGTGGGAGGTGGGCCCAGAACACCAGGATAGAGATGTCAGAACATTTAGGATGAGGAAGCCAGGGCAACAGACTCTTGTGGCATGAGGTCATTTCCTTCATGCAGAGTTGAGGGCAGCTATGTCCGTGGACCATAAACTTAACTGGACGCTCCCTGTCAGCACAGCGCTGTAGTGCATGGCAGCATATTTAAGTTCCCATTTTAATCAGCCATGAATGTCATCAAGTAATCCCATATCACTGAATTCCAAAAGACAAATACTTGGGAAGGTTGTCGTGTAAACAAAAATCATGATTGCTAAATATAACCTTAGATGAAATATGCAGATAAACAAATTGTACTAGCACAGTCTCCATGGAGGGAGTGAAGGGAATGAAGGGCTGGTACTCACCAAAACACTCTTCACATATCCTGCTGTCTCGAGGGTCTAGGATAGAAAACACAATTGAGGAGTTATTGGCTTCCTAAGACAATCTTGCTCTTTCCGGAGAGGGCACGATTAGCTGACTCATAAGCAAGGCAGGCTGTACTGGGGCTTCTGAGGGCCATGATCCTAACACTTTGGATACAGTGTGATGTCATAGCCCAGGCCCTGCCCTGGGGAGCCTCTTCCTCCCCTTTACCTAATGCCTATAAAAGCCAGCTTGCACCTTTGTGAGATAATAGTGAAGCTAACCTGAAGATACTGCTTACTCTGGATCAGGAACCATGCTAAGCACTTTACAATTATTATCTCATTTGATCTAACAACAATTCAGGGAGGTAGGTGCTATTTTTATCCCCATTTTACAGATGAGGAAACTGACGCAAAGAGCAGTGACTTGTCCAGGGTCACACAGCTAGTAAGTGTCTGAGGTTGGATTTGAACTCAAGTCTTCCTGATCCGGGCCCGGCACTCTATACAGTGCCATTTAGCTGCCCAAGGAAGCACCTTCAGGTGCCACCTGGAAGTTCATGTGGAACTGGGAAATCCTCACCATTTGGTTAATGAGACATGACTTAGGGCAGCCTCTTGATGAAATGAGCAGGAATCCTTCTTTGTAAGCATCTTTTCTGATCCACTAGGATGCCTCCCTTCTCCTCCTCTAGCCATAAAATAAGCCTTCCTCTTCCTCTTTATGCCTGGAGTATGGCTAAGAAAGGATGCCAAAAAAAAAACCACAAAAAAACCTACCTCCCCAGGATATGGGGCAGAAGCTAGGATCCTCTTGCCAGTGGCTCTTGGGCTGACTTCCATTTGGATGGCCCCACAGGCAAGCTTGTTACTCACACTATGCAAAAAAATGGCACCCTAAGTCAGACCTAAAAGGATGGCCTCAGTTTACCTTGGACAGCTCATCTATCAGGTTCTGCTGCTCCACCATTTGCATCCTCAAGAAGTCCACTTCTCTTTCGTCCTGACTCTGGTCAAGGTCATTTAAGGAGCTTGGCCTTCTGATTGATCCAGCTCGCTGTCTCTAGGGAAGGAAGCGAAGCAAAGGAAATTTGGAGAATCCTATGAGCCTGACAAACCTGCCCTCCCTGAGCCTTATCTGAAGTCCTTGAGCTTATTGAATCTTGCTCAGCTTCTACTGCCAATGGTATCAAATAAAGAAAGTTCTGCCAATAGTGGGGGCCCAGAAGCCCATAGGGGGAGGCTTGGGCGGGGGTGAGACCTCCATTGGCTCTGGCTGCATCTCCAGGCTACACATGATGCTATCATGTGTGTGGTTGTTTCTCCCTCAGTAAGGAAAGGCTCTATGCTGCTGAGATTTACCAAACAGACTAGATGGGGGTGGGGGCCAACACAGGGTCATATGTTGTCAGTACTCCCCATTGCCAACTAGAAGGCTCCGGTTTTATTTACAAAAGTGCTTAATACAACATGATACCAGGTTTAAATCCAAAGATGGGCGATGGAAAAAAATATGCAAGACAGATTCACATCCAAGGGAAAGTCAGAAGCCACTCCCAAAAGGAGTTTGTCACACCCTTCCATCCCTTTCTTCAAGGCTTGTCCACAAATCCCTTCAATCTGCCTTCCCAATGTCTCCCCCATCCATCCTTTCATCTTCATGTCTTCTGCTTCTCCTCTGGTGCTGTCTTCATTCTCTGCTGGGCTGTTTGCTGGCTTCTCGGGTCTTCTCTCCGATGCAGTCCACTCTGCATGAACTCCTGACCACCTCCCTATGACATGTTTTCACCAGGCCTTGCCTTTACAATTATTAGTTATTTTCACATTTGCAAGCCATCTCTCTCAATTAAATCTGCATTCCTGAAGGACAGAAATCATGGCTCATGCTTGGTATTTCCGGAAGCCCTTGGCTCAGAGCCTTGCCCCTGAGAGTTGCAATAAACCTTACCCCAAGCAGGCTGAACCCAGAGTTAGAATCATCTATAAGGGTACAATAATAACCTCCCCAAAACAAAGCACAGAAATGGGGCTAATAGTCATTAACAAAAAGGAATGTTCAAGGGAACATTCTTGGGACCAAGTTATGACCTTGAGAGAGTTAGTGAGGGCTAATGCTCCTTAGAAGAGAAGAGGGTACAATGGTGACTAAGTGAATTGAAATCCTGGTGCTTATTTGGGACCCTGATCACAAGCCCTGATCATCCCCCATGGCCTCAGTGGAGGTGGGAAGCTAACGAGGCCATCTTACCATTTCTAGGTTCTCTTGTGTTACAAACTTCAGTTTGTTTTCCATTCTTCGCAAAGCATGGGACAAATCTTCATTTTTCCGACTCAAGCGTTTGTTTTTGTCTAGCAAGGGTCTATACTGACTTTCTGCTTCCCTTAGGCGCTTCAGCTGAAATAGAAAAATGGTCCCACATAATGAAAAAGAAGGAAGACAGAGAGGGATCAGTAACGTTCATTAAATATCCAGAGAATTTACTTTAAGCGAACTTTGGTTGGATCTACACAATGCTTGGGTAACCCAATGGAAAGTAAAAGACTCAGCTCTGAAGGTGTTGGGATCACATAGAGCTCCCCTCCCCCTGTGACTCCCTCCCCAAAGGTTGAATTGAATGCAATTACTTTGGGTAAGGAATTCAGCGAAACTTGGGGCAGCCAACAAAGCGCAAGGGCAGCGTGTTGCTATTCCCTCTTGTGCTACTAGTAGTCAGAATCCTATTACTTCCAGGGCATAACACAGTGAAAGGTCACCAGGCACAAGAAGCCAGCCCACTCAAAACAGAGCTGTCCCTTCCACTCCTCAATGACGTCAAGGCTAAGAAAGCACGGAAGCCACTGCACACACACAGTCTAATCAGTAATGCTCAACAGTGGCATCTGGGCACATCCTACCAGAAGTGGAGAACTGAGGATACTCTTAGCAAACAGCCCATTTGTGCCAGGATTACTTGGACACTTCAGGGGAAAGAGTTTCTTGGCTCAGGACTTCCAGCTCACTTTCTAGGCTCTCTGTTTTGCATTGAGTGTGTTAGACATACTCAGACCCAAACTGACCTCATCCTTCTTTCCTCAAGCTACAGTCCAGCCTCTGGCTGGACATAGTCATAGAGAAGAAGGTCAGCGCTCTCACTTAGGCCAGGGTTCACCCTGACAATGCCTCACACTTTAGTCTGAGGCTAAGCTTTGGGCCCTGGGTAGTTGTACTCGGACCTGGCTGCCTCCTGGCCAGCAGCTGGGGAATACAATCCAGCCCAACCCTTCTTCTCCATTGAGTATCCTGACGATTTAGTCACCTTTGCTGAGATCAGACTTGATTTTGCTGAAGGACACCTTATTTTTATCCCAATGGTCTCGGCTGGATCTGAGTCAAAAGGGGAAGATCTTTGATGAGTTGCTTAATACAAAGGTTACAGACCCAGAGCTAGAAGGGACTTAACACTTCATAGTCCATCAGCTTCATTTTCAGATGGGGAAATTGAGGCTACAAAGAGTAAAGTACTTGTGCCAGGTGACAAAGAAGAAAGGATAAGATTAGAACCCAGGGCTTTTGTCAGTCCACCACACCTGTTCAGCAATAAGACCTCAGTCAACTTCTTCTGAAAGGCAACAGCCCTGTCCTTTGTGCCCTGCAGTTATGCTTCCCTGCTTTGCATGGTTCAAACACAGAGCACATGTCCCCTGGACCTCCCACTGGATCAATGAGAGCAGTTGAGGAGAGAACTGGCAGCAAGTCCTACCCTCCACATCATTGTCAAAAACAGCAGTGATATTTTCTATTTTGGTAGGTGGATAGTAATAATAATAACTAATGGGTAATAATATGCATAGTAATAATATGGATTATAATAATGGATAATAATAATATTTATATTTCTATAGTGCCTACTACACACCAAGCACTTCACAATTATTAGCTCATTTGATCCTCACAACAGCCCTCGGAGCCAGGTGCCATTATTATCCCATTTTACAGATGAGGAAATGGAGAAAATTAGAGGTTAAGTGACTTGCCCAGAGTCACACTGCTAGTAAGTGTCTGAGGCCAGATTTGAACTCAGGTCCTCCTGACTGCACCACCAAGTTGCCCCAGCTGGATGATTGTGAAGTAATAGTGAGAAGAATCCAAAGGCCCCGAAGTCAGAAAGCACGTGACTATTAATGGGACTTACCTTGGTCTCATCTACTTTGTGCTGTTCTCTGTGGGGCTCATGATGAGTCCCTCCCACAATGTCCTCCTCTCACCATCTATTCTCTCCATATTGATTTTCCCTCCACCCTCAATATGCTCGAAATTTCTGGTTTTCTTAAGGCTGCTCTCCCATCATCTCCTTAAGCCACATTGGAGGTTAGCCACCTTTAAAAGCTGGCATCATCCATCTCATCCAGGATGAGACACCGCATTACATTAATGAAACATTAGATGCTAGCTCACATACTTGGAGCTTGGTGAACATATAGTAAGTGCTCCCTCAGTGGGGGTCTTTAAAAGCAGATGCTTCATAAGGAGAACTTGCCTCAGCTTCAGGCAGTAGGCCATTTTGAGAAGCTCATGATCCAATCTAGACTAGGGAGAAGGCCAGGCATTCTGATCTCATTCTGAGATCAGAACCATGACCTCCTGGCCATATCATCTTGGCTATTTCAGAGGCAGTTGACTCTGATGATGCCAGGAGCTGGAAGTTCAGTCTTCCCAGATTGATGGCACAAGTGGTGGACTATATACAATGTGGATTCATCAGACCCACAGAACAATAGACAATTGCCATCCCTGACCATCTCAGTGGGACTTCTGCTTGGGATTCTAAATGTGGTCTGGAACCCATACAGGCTGAAAATGAGCCTCTTTCTATGCTGTTAAGAAAATAAATGCTTTGTTGATGCGTTTTACAAACACTGTTGTCATCTGACAATATGACCTTGTATCAAAGGGGTGCGCTTACCCAATCTACTGCCTAGGTCTAACAGAGTGTGTTTCATTCTGCATTCATGGTCCACCAGGCTTTTCTGACAAGGGGAGGAATGCTTTGCTGCCATCCCTCTGAGTTCATGACAAATCACTGCATTGAACCATAGTCTGCCGTCTTGCTTTCTTGTTTATTTTTTTGCAGTTGCTTCATATATTGTTCTTTGGGTTCTGCTTGCTTCTCTCTTGCATCAATTCATGCAAGGCTGCATGAGTTTCTCTGAATTCCTTACACATCCCATTACATTCACACACCTCATTTTGTCCAGCCATTATCCAATCAATGAGCACCTGTGCTTGGCTTCAAGGTTTTGGCCACCACAAAAAAAGTGCTGTCATAGACAGGCTTCTATAGATGGGACTCTTCCTTTTGTCTGTACACCTTGAGCCAAGCACCCTATAATGAGATCACTAGTTCCCAGGATGTGTATAGCTCAGGGATTATTAGCATAATTCCATTTTTTTTTCAGAACAGTTAGATCCCTATGCTTGCCAGAAGAATGGAATATTCTCTAACTTTTTATTGTGTGGTAGCCTTTGGTGATGAATTGCTTAATAAGGTCAATCTCAGACTTTGAGTTCTGCCAAAGCACTCATCAAGTTCAGCAATGACTATCTTGAAGGGTCACTGCCAGTGCTTCTAGGATAGTGAAGATGCTGTCGGGAAACCCATGAACAAAACCAACTCTGGACTATTCAGGATCAACTATGACATGGACATTTCAGATCACATCCCACTCACTTCTGCCTCCAAGAAAGTCATAAAGGACCACTGACATTGTAGCCACGGATGGCCCAGACCATCAAAGGCAGCTGGCCATTCATTTGAGTTTACTCTATAACTGACTGCATCATCTCAGCTAAGAACAATGGACAGACATTCAGCCATGGTAGATCTGGTGTCAGTGTATGAGATAAAGGTATGCAAAGGGAAGAACCAGGTCTGGGCCTTTCTCCATTGCCAAGTAGAAGATATATGGCTGGACCATTCAGAAAAAATTCTCAGTGAGTAGCACATCACCTCATGTGGCAAAACTCCGTGTCTAATGGAAGCATGTCCAAACAATCGATCAGGACAGACTGGAAGAATCTTAGAGATTTATCTAGTAGGCCTCCAAACTGGTTGTTGCTACTACACTAACCACACTCCTGTATCTAAACTTTCCCAGGATTTCCAGAAAAGAGTTGCTCATCTTTAGGGATTTTGTTTCCCCTCCCAACTCTTCCTATTCTCCTCCTGTTTCCTCTCCTTCCCCAACCCAAGTAGTTTTCAGGGTCTGGAAGGAAAGTAGTTCTTTCACCAAGAAGTTAGAGATTCCTGGCCTCATCATTGAATTACAGGGTTTCATAGTTGGAAAGGATCTCAATGTCCACCTCATCCAAACCAGAAGTGAAAAAGATTCCCCATGACACCATGTTAGACAACTGGCTATTCAGCCTGCTTGAAGACTCCCAGTGAGGGGAAGTGTTGAGGCAATCCATCTTCCTTTGCCTTAGCTCTCCTTATTAGGTTGTTTTTCATGACATCAAGCCCAAACTTTCCTCCCTGACACTTCTACTCATAGCTCCGAGTTTTACCCACTGGGAGCAGGCACATTAAGTCTGGTCTCTGTTC
The DNA here is from genome assembly GCF_900497805.2 of Vombatus ursinus. NCBI lineage: Eukaryota > Metazoa > Chordata > Mammalia > Diprotodontia > Vombatidae > Vombatus > Vombatus ursinus. The sequence goes on along the minus strand of NW_020954623.1, from coordinate 5,090,242 downwards.
CCTAGGAAACCCTTCAGATCCAAGTATATCTAGCCATGAGTAAAATCAGTAGAGAGAAATTGTGAAAATCTGTGTGTGTGTGTGTGTGTGTGTGTGTGTGTGTGCTCAAACATTCCATAAAGACATCGGATGAAAGCAAGTCTTCATGTTCCCCCAGGCCTAGTGCTAAGCCAAAGGCCACTCTCAACTTACCAGTTCATTTCTCTCTTCGGAAAGCAGAGCATTGCGGTCCTCCAGCTTCCGAATGATTGCACTTAACTCAGCAATTTTAAGTTGGAAGCGCCGGGCATCTTTCTCATCCAACTGCTGTTCCTGAAACAAGAATCAACTGCAAATAACTGGCCATTGGCCCGGGTTCCTCCAAGTTCCCCACACCCCAGACCACTCCAAGGAAACCATCCTATTTCTTTTCCATGCTCTGATCTGAGTCCCAGTAACTTATGACTATGGTCCCAGAAGGATGCAACCGAGGTTGCTATATCATTGCAGGTTGCAAGATGATAATGGAAATGGAGGGAAAGCAGAGATGTAGGGAAGAAGGCAGATGCCAGAGGTGGGTAGGTGCATGTACTGATGTCACAGAAGTCAGACACATGAATGAAAACATTGAATGTTCATCCAATGTTTGCCATGTTTGCCACTGTTGGACTGAGTGTTCTCCATCTGGGGAGGCCTCACTGCACTTCCTGGCCCAGGGGGAAACTCTGGGTTCCTATTTAGCTAAGTTGGCCTTTTATTGAAGATCCTGACACACAAATTGTTTCCTCAAAGGTGTATGTGCTGCCAGCAGGGGAGGCGATACTAAACCAAGGCTTCTTCACCTGGGTGCCATAAACTTATTTTTAAAAATATTTTGAGAACTATATTTTAATATGATTGGTTTCCTTTGCAACCCCATGTATTTTGTTTTAGGCATTTAAAAACATTATTCTGAGGAAGTGCTCATAAGTATCACAAGAGATAGTCAAAGGGGTCCAGGACACCAAAAAAGAGGTAAGAACTTCTGTCCTAAGGGGCCCACGAAAACAACTCTTGGGGCTCCTCCAGAACTCTCTCTAACCTGATTCCAGTGTTTTAACTTTCACTGTGGTCTAACTGGCACCAGGGGGGAGAAATTGTGTTTTTGTCCTCCAAGCCAGGGCAAGGTCTAATTAGGTTGATGACTGCCATGTTGTTGCCATCTTTTGGTCCAATGTCAATCAATGTCCCTGAGGCTACTGGACAGTGAGATGGACTTCCTCAGTCAACAGGTGCAGGAGAGGCTGGGAACAAGGAATTTAACCACTTGGGCATTTCTGGATCCTCAGATTGAAGCTGCTGCTCCCCAGAATGCTAACCAGGGAAATCTCACTGATGATCAGCAATGAAGACAGGGCTAAGCTGGGGTCCAGCCAGGTGAGGTCAGCTGCCTGGCAATCCTCCCACTCACTAGCAAATCAAGGCAGAAGCAGAGAGGTGACAGCATCACTTAACTGGGCATTGGGCAGAGTAACTGGGAGGGACTTAGGACCAGAGAGGCCTGCATGAAAACAAACCAAAGAGAAGCAAAGGTGAGTGGGCAGTGTGTCCATCCCCTCCCTCGCTGGGGAAGGCAAAAGTCCCTAGAGCAGTATGGAGTGGGTGAGGTTGGTGAGATGTTCAAATGAGGCTGAGCTCTCTGTGGGCTGCAAGGAATGCAGAGAAAAGAATTCTGAAAACCAGCAACCACCGTTAGCATCCTGCCGGACCAACAGTTAGAAAACCTAATTTGTCATCGTCAGTGAGCAGTTTGCCAAGTGAAGGCCATCGTTTCAGATGCATAAATAGTCAGAAAGCAAAAGCAAAAGAAATCCCTCTCTCCACCAAAATGAACCAAACCAAACCCCAAGGAGTCAGAGCCCTCCTGGAAGCAGGCGCGAGCCCCAGTGGGCGGCTGTCCTGTGGCTCCTCAAGGTTCCAGGCTCTTGGCTCCAGCCTTGGGTCAGGGCCACGGGGAAGTGCTTACAGGGCTTCCTGAGTGGTCTGAGGCGTCTCCTGCACCACTGCCATAAGGAAGCTCTCGTTTGGGGCTGCCCAGATGCCGATCGGCCTCTTTGACCTGAGATAGCTGTTCATCTAAAGCCTCTTTTTGGAGTTGAAGTCTCTGAGCATGCCCGGCTTGGACCCCTAACTCTCTCTCCAGCACGAAGACTGCTCTGTCTTTAAACTTTATCTCCTCCATCTACAAGGAGAACAAAACACAGTCACACACCCATGCATGATACAGGTCTGCAGTTACCATAGAAACAGGAAGGAGAGCCCTGGAGCAGCCTCCTGAGTGGTACCCAAGGCAACCGTATTCCAGTTCTATGTGGGCATCTGACACCTTGTCATGAAGGCAGCCTGGCTCTCTGGGCAGACTTGGGGGTGTCAGAGCCGACTTCTTTGGCCCCCAACTTGGAGCAAGGAAGTGTTTCAGCTTTGGCCTGTTTTCCTTTCTTGACCCAGTCTCCAATTATTCCTGTGAGTGTGACCACCGTCCCCTGTTAGAGTCTCATTACACAAATCCTCAGAGCAGCGACCTGAAGCAAACCTTTCCCAGATCTACCTTGGCTCCATTCATTCAACTGGTGCCATTTTCTTTTTCAGATCATTCAATGTCAAGGTGTTTTAATATAAGATCAATAGAATATAAGCATTTTGCCAATGGTCCTTGGTGGATTAGAGGTGGCCGAGTTGGAACCCTCGATTGCCTTTCTGATGCCTCTCCCCTTCACAGGCTTCGGGGACCCCTTCTGCCTCACCATCATCTGGTCTGTGCTCAAAGCCTGGAAACTCATTTAAGTATAAATATGGCATGATTTGCAAGGGAGGCAGCATGGTTTAGCGCAGTCAGAGCAGACCTCTGAGTAAAGAGCACTGGGTTCAAGGGTAGCCTCTGACATGTACCAGCTGGGTGAGCCTGGGCAAGCTGCCTAAACCCCACCCCCCAGGGCTCAGGCCACTCTAAGACTTGATGTAACTGAGCAGGTGCCAGTCTACACTGGTGGAGGGAGGTTCCTCCCTAGCAGTTATCTACCATAAAAACATCCCAGGAAACCAGATCCCAACATGATCTCAGTAAACCACACCCCCATTACTATAAAAATATTGTGGTTTTGAGTAATAGCGACCACTCCAATTTCTGTAGCACTCTCTGTTTTGCCAATTAACCTCCTCGCATCTTCAGCAAGAGCACGTTATGCCCATTTCACAGATGAGCAAATAGAAAACAAGTTGTTTATGAAGGCAACAAACAAAAGCTGAGGACTGAAAGCTACTTCCAACTTTGTGGCATTAAAAATAATGACTCCATATGGAAGTGTGAGAGCTTTGGGTAGGGAGGGGATTTAGGGGAGGGAACCTCCAGCTTTGCCCTCACCAAGTCCTAAGCCTTTAGAAGACATATAGTAATCATATTCAGGGAAAGTTTGATTTTGAATTTCATTGTTTCTAAATTGACTGTTTCAGCAGGATCCTCCATGAATAATGGTCTCAGTGCCATCCCACTGTGCATCCCCGGTGGGATCAGCACTTTCCCCCCTCCGTGGGTGAACATGTGTTTACATATGCCTCCCCCAGGGATTTTCAAGAGCCAAAGACAAATGGCTTACTTCCCAAAGGGCCAGGACACTGTCTTGGGCTAGGATCAGTAGTCCGGACAAGGTCCTACAATGGGAGAGCTTCCTACAATCTCTTTCTACTGCAGGGACTGACAGAGAGACAAAACGACCCACCCCTTTTCATAGACGGCTTCTCTTGAAGGCCCCGCCCCCCACCCAGTCTCTGCTTTGGGGACAGCAGAGGCTCTTCTTGTTTGTGGACATTCCCAACGAGAACAGAAAATCAGCTGGGGTTTTCTCATAGAGGTGTAGCAGAAGAAAAAGCTTCCAGCAGCAACTCTCATCAACCAAGCCTGAAAACCTGGGGCTTGGTTATGATAGGGGTCCTGATCTACAGTCTCCCCAACAGCAATGAGGAGCAGTGTCAGTCACCAGGGCTGGCCCCTCACAGGACTTTGATAGATGTTTGTTGAATGAATGAGTAAATGGATGAATAGATGGATGGATGGATGGATGGACAGATGAACCAGTTTAAAATCTGGCCTCAATTGATAGAGCAGAAACAGAAACAGAATTGTTTGGACTTTTATTTGTTACTTGAGGTTTTCTAAAAAACCCTGAAGAAAGAGCCATCTGCTAAAGTTAGTTTTGAAATAAAGGGCTGCAATATCTGAGGAACTGAAATTTCAGAGTAGCTATCACATTGTTGGCTGGTGCAAACACAAGATGAGCTCAACAGACATGCCCACCTCAGGTTTATATAGGCAGCTCAGAGGCAACCTGACCCCTCTCCGAATTGGGGCAAACAAAGAGACTCTCAGGCTCCAGGGAAGTGTTAAATAGAATAAGTTCTCTCTGTAGTTTCCTGACAATCAAGCAAATGGAAAGGTGAGGAAAGCTATTAGTGCAGGAAGGGGTGGATAAGAAAGAACCGTGACTTACTGCTGACTTTGCGATCTTTGCCAAGCTCCCAGCCAGGGTAACACAACTTTGTGAGATTGGAAATGATGAGGTTTCTCAGGCCAATGTGCCTGCTGCTGGGGTGTGTGTGTGTGTGTGTGTGTGTTCCTGGAACATGCGTCAACAGGTGATCTGATCCCCATTAACAAAAAGTCTCCTTGCCAGGCAGTCTATGTATATTCATAAGCACTTCAGGTTTGTGCCAGGTATGGCCCTCTTGCTGCATTCTCAGGTGCAAGGACTGGCTAATGTGCAGCCAGAGAGCATCCCTGCCACAAAATAGGTAAACCATGTGGTGGCCAAAAGTTAGAACTTCATAGAGAAGAGGAAGGGAGGAACCACTCTAGGCGTGGAGCTGAGGACGAAAACTTTGCCTTTGCCTCCTTCTTATTTTGGGGACCCCTTGCTTTTGTAGATCTTTAGGGTTTCCAAAGTGCTCTCCTTACAGCACTCCCTTGAGGTGGTAATCATTGTATCCATTTTACAAATGAACAAACTGGGGCTGAGGAGTAGGTAACTCCCCAACGAGCACACCCATAGCTCATCTCCAAGATAGTCTATGAGCTCCAATCTCCTACCTCACGGGATCACTGATGTGAAGCTGAAAGGGACCTTCAAGGGCATTGAGTCTACTCCCCTCATTTTACAGATAAGGGAAATGAGTCTGGGCGGTGGTGGGGCGGGGGGTCGGGGAAAGTGGGGTGTGATTTGCCCAAGGTCACACATCCAGTCAGTGTCTGAGGCAAGATCCAAACCTGTATCTTCTTAAGTGCAGTGCTCACCACCAACCTGCTGCTGAGCTCCCATTCAGACCTCACTCCACTGACCCACACAGAACCTCTTGTTTTTCTTCAACATACGGAAGCTCCAGGAACTTCTGTCTTGGTCCCCCTGAATAAAGCTCTGCATCTTCTTTCCAGACAGTTCTTTCCCTTCCGTCCACCCCAATAAGGAAGTCCCTTCCGATCCTTATTAGTTCCCAGTCCTTTTAATTAGATTTGCAGGATGTCTGGCAGATCCCTTCTGTTGGTGTACTCCGTCTCTGGCCAGGAATCTGTCAATCCTGTTTTGTAAGCTGTGATGCAGAAATCCACATCCCATTTTCAGAGTCTCCCTTCTTAGCCAGTTGCTCCCTCCCCAAGTTCATTTTTCTCTTCTGTGTCTATTTTCTTCAATAGGCAAAGTGAAGAAGACACAATCTGGGCCACTGTGCTCTTCAGTTTCTGGCCCAAGACTTCATACTAATTGACCATTTTTGAAGTTCTTTCTGAAAGTGTTATTTGTGTCCATGTGAATCACCAGAAATGGGCAGTTGAAATCCACTTGGATAAGTCTGTTCCCTGATCTGTCTTGGATTCATGGTCTAGGAAGACAAGAGACTCCTCAATTGGCATCACATTTACAAAGAGCTGCCTCAGGACCCCGGACAGTGCATCTGCCTCCTCCTCTTCTCCTTTTCCTCTGCCCCTTTATGAGGGGATCTCACTCCTGAAATCTTCTTCACAATTACCATATCGTTCTTGGGAGGACAAGAAGAATCTTTTTCCTTAGAACATCCCTCTCTCTTCTCTTGAAGTTCTCAAACCTGGTTTATGAATTTATCTTCCACAAGCATCCTTTTCCTTCTGCTTCTCCTCTATGGAGCTCACTTGTCACCTCTATCATCCTGATAAAGGTCACATCTCTCTCCTTTACCTCAGATCCTCTCCTTTTCCTCCACTGAAATCTTGCTTCTGTTTTCTTAAGGAATCTTCCATTCTTCCTAACAACCTGGAGTTTGGAGAGGCACTCTTTCACCTTTTCCTCCAGGAGGGAGAAACCCTGCATACTCCAGGCAAGTGACTGCCCAATTTCTCTCCATAACATAGAGATTTTCAGCCTTGTTTCTTCAAGTTTACATCTCAAACCTGATGGATACTTTTTGTAGTCAATTATCATTTCTTAATAACTTGACAGCCTTCCTCAAATCCCTTTTCCTATCTCATCATGCCCACAGTCACCGCCACCTTCCCTTCGGTCCAGTGCTATTCTCCAATTTGTTTCATTAACTTGCTCCCCCCACCCCAGTTGACTCTATCAATTGCTCTGACCCTCTAATTGTTCACTTACCTTTTCTTGCTTACCTTACCTTGTCTCAGAAAAGGTGCTTTGGAAGTTAGATGCAGAACCTGAGTCTCAGAGAGATAATGGGTAGCATGGATATGGAATCAAGGGACCTGGATTTGAGTCCCATGCTATTTCTGCTTATGGTTGCATCTCCGTGAGTTGGGCAAATAAAGCATTTTACCTCCCTAGACTGGTTGAATTTGCCAGTCTCTTCCAACTCTAGAGAAAGATAGTGGAAAACCTCCAAAGAAGAAAATGCAGTCTTCACACCAATGGTTTTTCAGAATCCCTAGAGGTCTATGACGTACTTTATTATTGGGGAGGTCAAAAGGTAATATAAAATAACGGGGGACAAAAATGGCATGGGGAGGCAGTGCCCTATGGAGTAGAAAGGTGGACCTGGAATCAAAAGACCCAAATCTCACCTCAAGTATTTGTTATTTCTTTGAGCCAGGACAAGTCCTGTCCCATTCCTGGGCCTCAGTTTCTTCATCTGTAAAATGAGGATGTTGAGCCAGATGACCTCTAGGGTTGTTTATGGAAGTACAAGGCAATAACACCTCCCAGGGCTTTGAAAGGAACATGCTTGGCAGGCCTGAAAGCATTGCAGGAATGTTATGCTGGGCAGTAACTGTGGGATGGACGGAGAAGTCCAAGCTTGTGGCCAAGTCTTTTGTGGTTCTTAAGCCCTCTTCATGTGTGGGAGCTCACTAACTCTGAGAGAGGCAGGTAACCAACAACCATTCCTCACTATCTGTGTGACCTTGGACAGGTGTCTAATCCTCTAGGAATCCATCTTTTCACCGCAAAATAAAAGGGTTGGGTTGCCTGGTCTCGTGGTCCATTCAATTACATGTCCTCTGATCCTGTGAGTGACTGAGATGATGAAGGAGACAGATTTTTAGGCAGAATAAGTCTTAGCTAAAGTCTTGCCTTCCACAAGAAGAAGGACTTTTCTTGGTGCTTTCACTATGTTGGTTATCTCCAGTTGATCTTGTCTATAGTTTGGCTATACCTATCTATCTGCTTGTTGTCTCTCCCATTAGACCACAGGTTCCTTGAAAGCAGAGATTGTCTTCTGCCTTTCTTTGCATCTCCAATGCTTAGCATAAAGCCTGGCACACAGTAGGTGCTTATTTAAATGCTTGTTAAGAGAATGACTGGGGAGAACCTGCTAAGAATTTTCATTCAACCTCAACAATATGGAAAGTAAAATGTGTTGGACTGACTCACAAGGACCAGGAGTCCAAGGGCATCTTGTCAGCTGACTAAACACATCTTAACATAGAGACAAGTGCTGGGTTTGGGGTCAGAGGCCCTGGCTTCAAATCTCAGATCTGGCCCTTGCCAGCTACATCCACGGGTCACTTAACTCTTGGGGCCTCAGTTTCCTCATCTGTAAAATGAACAAGTGGTATTAAATGGCTTCTAAGGTCCCTTCCATCTCTAAATCTATGGTCCTAAATTCAGATACCTAGAAATCCACAGGAAAACTAACTCAAGGGTAGATAGGGTCCTCGTTTCTTCTCTTGGCTTTCAGAATCAGGTCCCTCTTACAAACTTTGCTGCTTTCTGCTAGATCTAAGTCACTCTGGTGAAATAGAAGCCAGCTTGGAAGAATGGCAGCTGAATCTATGGGCTGCCTCCCACAAGGCAGATGGTGGTATTTAAGGGTTGAGCTGGATGTGCACAGCAATCCCTTCACATTGTTTTAATTGCTGAAAGATGTCGGTATCCTGCTGTAACCAGGTCTTTCAACAGCTGGGATGGAGGCAAGGTCTTTATGAATCACTTTCTTTTTTCTAATTGGGAAGATGGGATTTCCATTTGCCTGTAATTTGTTGGCCTTCCAGGACTCATGATAGCAGAGGCAGGCTGTGCTTTTTTGTTTTATGGAAATGTGAATTAGACACATGTACCACAAGTGTTCAAAAGATGCCTTGTCCACATCCCCTTCCGCCCCTTCCCAGGAATGGTGCCCTGGAAGGTGCACAGCCCATGGCCCAGGCCACCTTACAGATGCATGTTAATGGCTAGACACAGGATGGGAAGGGCTAAAAACATTCCACATAGCTGTTCATCTGTCCACAGATAGGAAACCATAGAATCAGCAGAGCAGGGCAAATGGAACCACCTGGAAAAACTGACTCAGCTGGTGGTGTCCAGGATGTTGATTATTTTCCTTATGCAGCTAAGCAGATCCGGATGAAGGACAGCTCCTCTGCACTTTAGGACTAGAGAACAACCTCTCTTAAGTGGAGAGACCAAGTCTACGAATGAAGAATCCATGCCTCTTCTGGGCCAAAGTCAGCAGCACAGGTGGAGACAGTCATGGGCCCAGAACCTTAGCGTTTCCATGTGACACCCTGTAAGGACCTGAGGACAGGTGCAGCCCTGTAGTCTTCAGGCTAAACACACTCAGGCAGGTCCTGAGCTGGCCATGTGTGCAATTATGCCAAGACCCTTCACCAGCCCAGGCTCTCTCCTTCCAACCCTCTCCAGCTTACCAATTCCTATAAAGTGGTACCAAGCATTGACCACAATCCTCCAGGCTGTTCTGAGGAAAGTGCTCTGTAAACCTGAGAGTCCTTTCTCAGGAGGTGTGAATTATTCTGAGCACTCTGGGGAACTTTAAGAAGACAGCACAAAGCCCAGAAGCACAGTCCCTTGAGGCTCTCTCAGACTAAAGGACTGTACATAGGGGATGCTTGTCTCTTTGGGCTGAAATGTGGGACAGCGAAAGTACCGAGTTTGGTCACTCAAGCTCCCAATATTGGATTGGGAATGCTATTCCCAATTTGTGGATGCATAAACTGAGACCAGAGGAGGGGAGGGGCTCACCCAGAGGGACTACTAGTAAGTAGCACAGGTAGGGGGGATTTGAATCCAGGTCATCCTGATTCCACCAGGCCACCTCACCACCTCTCAATAGCACCCTCTTCATAGCCTCTTTCTTTAGCTACGTTTAGGTCTCTTGAAGGATGCCAGTTTCTGCCCAGAGCCTGCTGAAGGCATGAGAGATGCCTATAAATATCTAGAAGAAAGGGCAGCATTCAGCATTTATCTTGGGAGCAATCAGCTGGACTGGAGCGACCCTATGGAGGAAAGCTGGACCAGTGGAACATCCCATTCTGTTGATGAGGTAACTATGGCACAGAGAGGGAGGGGCCTACCTGAGGTCACACAGTGAGTAGGGAAAGAGCAGGAGCAGGGCTAGAACCAAGTCCTGCCTGCCCCAGCTGCCCTCATGGACCAGGTCCTGTGGGCCACCATCTTCTGTGTCCTGGCCTCAGCTGGCACTGTCTGTACCTGGCAGTGGCCCATGTCCACTGGCATCACAGGCACTACCAGATTTATGAGAAAGTGCTCCAGCCAACTTCCTACCCAGACGAGAAGTCATCACTCCCCAATCCTGCCCAGGCAAGAAGCAAAGGAAGGGGAAGCTTTCCCAGCAGATCTCTCTGCTTAAGTCTTTCATCCAGACAGAGGCTTGTTTGAAAGACTTTTTTAATTGTTTTAATTTGCCAAAGCTGCAACCCAGGACTGCCGCATGTCACTTGAAGCCCTCTCTGGATGTCCTGGACAAGGCAGTTGGACCGAGAGCTGAGGGTATGGGCATCACGCCTGGCTCAGATGCCACCCTGCTGGTGACTGGGTGAACTGTCCCCATAGGAGCCGGAGTTTCCTCACCTGGAATGTGGGGCGGCACAGCTCTCCCTGGGTGTGGGGAGTAGGTGCTTTGCAGACCAAACCACACTGGAGAAGTGGAGGAGGGGAATCGTGTGTGCACAGATGTATGCATCTATGTGTGCATGTACATGTGTTGGGGGGCAGGCGGGTAGCACGCAGACCTGGAACTGATCATTGGTCACCCATCCCTCGACCACTTACAAAGGGTTGGGCTTTCTTTTCTTCTCTCAAACCAACCAATTCGACTATTTGGTGCCAACTGTCCCCTGGACTTTGGGCTCTTTAGAGAACACCATTCCAGCATGGCCCTTGATCTTGTGTAACACTGTGGGGCTCAGAAAACACACCTCAGGGCAGAACTCTGCTGGGGATTAGGGGGAGGCATATGGGAAGCCACAGGGGGAATTCATTGACCCTATAACTGAGCCTGTAACTGGCCCTATAACTGAGGGCACCTGGGACCTGGTGGGCAGGGAGCTCCACCACAGTCGAATGCTAATAAATGGGAAAGGAGCACTCAAGTGAACTGAGCCAATGTGAATGAAAGAAGAGACCTGGGTTCCAATCCAGCCTTCAACACTTGCTAGCTGTGTGACTCTCAGAAAGTTTCCTTGTCTCCCTGAGCCTTGATTTCCACATTTGTAAAACAAGGATAATAATGGGGTCTACCTCCCAAGGCTGTTTTGGGGATTGAGATGTCCATAAAGTATTTTGGGAACCTTCCAACACTCTAGCAAGGCCAGCTGTAATTATGCTGCAGGAATAGCTGAGGAGTCAGTTCCCATTCATTGTTGGGGTTACTGTAGAGAGGAGGAGCCTGGTCAAGGGAGGGGAGTCAGGGGAATGGAGAAAGGCACCAGAGAGGGCAAACGGTGGAGCTAGCCACGTGGCCGAATGTGAGCCTAAGAGACCCTTACTTGGAGAGGGCTGGGGAAGGAGGTTCCCAGGCATCCCCTCCTGATGGGGATGGAATCTGAACCCCCAAAAGGAAAAGACCATGTCCTTGGGATCTGAACCCCAAAGAGGAAAAGTGCTAGACTTTCCCATGTGGCCAAATCTCTGGCATTCGCCTGAGGCTGTGATCCTATCCACTGTCCTTTCATTATCCCCTATGCCCAGTCTCCCAATTCTCTGTTACCCTTAACCTAGTCCAGCCTTCCTCATGTTCCTGGCCACTTCCCACCCTTGATCCTACCTAGACCCTATTCTACCTCCCAGTCACTCCCATCCAGATTCTCCCTAGACCCCTCCTCCAGTCACCCCAAACTACTTGACCACTTCTAGATCCCTCCCACAGTCTTTCTGTATATAAGGTCCATCTTATCTCCATTAAGGTGCTCAGATTTCCTAAGAACCTAGCCAAGGGCTCAGATTCTCATAATCTAACCAATAGCTCACAAATGTTCAGATTCCTTAAGAGTCTGGTCAATATGGTGGATCTTTAATAAACTTTGTCTTTAGCTAAAAGAAGGCTTGAGTCAAATTCTTTAGGTCAAAACTCACATGATTTGGGGGTCCCAGCACCCCCTAAACCTCTAAACTTCAACACCCCCACTTCATGAACCTATCCCTCTTCAAGGCTGGGATGGGATCAAATGAAGCCTTCTTTCTGTCTTCAGGGGCTATAGATCCCCTCCCTTCCCAACACACACACACACTCAAATGCCTGAATAATACATCAGAAAGCCCTGGGTGCAATTACCTAGCACCAAACTACAGGAAGGACATTAACAATTCAAAGCTGGGCCTTGATGATGGGGCTAAGAGGGGGGATTATCTCAAGCACTGGGTTCTGTGTCAGGCTCACCCCTGGCACCAGCGCTCAAATTTCAAATCTTTCTCCACCATTTGCAGAAAATCCAGTTGAAAAATGGGAGTGGCCAATGCAAAAGAGTAATCCTGAAATTAGAGGCTGCTCAGGGGCTCCTGGAATTCCACTGTGTTATTGAACAGTGGAAAAGCCTTTACCCAGACTTGTGCAAACAACTGCTGGTGATGATTCCTTGGGCTCAGAACTGTCAAGGTCATGAAGAAGGTAAGAGGTGTCAAAGGCGGAATTTGAACCCAGACCTTCCTAACTCCAAGTCTAGCAGGCCAAGCTGCCTCCTGCAATGATGACGATGATGAACCTTAGACATTTTGATGGTTCTTTGGAGGCAGCAAAGTGCCTTATGCACAGTATCTAACTGGAGCCTCGTTTGGACCTGGGAGGTTGGGATAAAAATACTCTACATATGTTCTCCCCATTTTATATATTATAAAACCAAGGCCCACCTGGTGAGTAAATTACTCACCCAAGGTCATTCAGTTGCCCAGATACTAGCAGACTGGAAGCAAAATGAGGGGCTGGGAGGGAAGTGGGTGCTGCTGGCAGTGGGCACAGTCAGCTGATGAGAAGATGTTTACAACTGTGGAAAAGTGGACCCAAGCCCTGAGAGCATCCAGCAGTCCAGGGCTGGCTGCTGAGGGCAGGCCCTGCAGGCCCTAGTACTGCTGGCTACCTCAGGCCTGAGGGGCTTTCTGCAGCCCAGAACAGGAAAATCAATGCCCCACAAAAGGATGACTCAGCCATGTGGAAAAGGGCATGGCCTCTGCTTAAGAAGGCCAGGAAACCAGTCATTAGAATGGAAATGTGTTTTACATGATTACACATGTAACCGACATCAGATTGCTTCCCATCTCAGGGAGAGGGTAGAAGAGGGAGGGAGAAAAGTTGCTCATTTTTTTTTTTAAAAACAAATGTTAAAAATTGTTTTCAAATGTAATAGAAGAAAAATACTTTTTAAAAAAATAGGTAATTAGAAAGATCTTTCCACTTTCAGGCGAAGACATGATAATATAATTGTCAGCTATTTCCATCAAAGCTGGTAAAATATTAATTTTTAATTAATTTTAATTAATTAATTAAATTAATTTTGAAAAGGACATTCCATCTTGCTCCACTAAGCCAAGCCTGAGAAGTGTTTTCCTTTCTATGCCTTTACCTGCCTGTCTCAGAGAAGACATGAGCCTGAAAGATGGTGAGCCTGGAGGGAGGGAAGGAGGAGCTCTGCTTAGGCTGGCACTTTGTATCTCTCTGTGCAGATATTCTTCCACCTTCATCATGGGGTGAGCAACAGAGGGGGATTGAGGAGGGTGAAGAAACCAGGTTGTTTTCTAATGACTCTCCCGATGAATCATTTCTCCAGTGATTTGCAGCATTTCCCAGGACCTCTTGTGGAGTCCCAGAGCACCAGAATAAGGCACATGTGAATTTGAGGCTCTGAAGACAAACTCCGTGCAGTCATCAGTAACCCAAAGGCAAACAGTGGCCACTATATCCCAATACAACATAGCTGATAGGTAGAGAAACACTTCTTTTCTGGGTGCCCCAATTTCAAATCTAATCTCACATTTATTAGGAGTCTCCAATGGGCAGGGTTTGGACAAGGTGCTGGGGATACAAAGACACAAAGATATGGCCCAAAGCTACCACACAGCTTGTACTTGGATCAAGAAAAGCAGGATATTTTAAGGAGGGGCAGAGCTTAGACAACTTCAGGGTTCAGGAAAGGCTTTCCCAGGAGGTGGTTCCAGAAACAAGGCTAGAAAGGAGCAAGGCATTCTAAGAGAGAACAAGAAGAAGAGAGGGTATGCCCAAGCATGACACCAACCTGAGGAAAGACAGAAAGGTGGGAGATGAAATGCAGATGGGAAATGTGTCCAAAAGGTCCCAGATTCTGGAATGATTGATGGAAGATGGAATTGTCATCTTAGGCCAAAGTCAAGATCAGTCAGCAAAGAATTCTCAATATCAAAGAAGCAGTCAGGTACCCAGCAGATCCTTCTCTTCTTGTGCATTAGATCAAAGGTTCTCATTAAAATCTGCCTGAAATGCACATGTTGCAGGGCAATGAATGCTTCAATTCATCAAGTTCACAAATGCCATTTAAGATGTTCTCACCTAGGACTATAACGGGTTATAGTGTTGGTGATGATTTGAATGGAATTAAATGTTTCAGTAATTGTGAACTGGATCTCAGAATTCAGAATCATGGGTACTTAAGAGTTGGAATAGAGAACATCTGTCCAGTGTTTTTATTTTACAGATGTCGAAACTCACGCATAATCAGTTAATAAACATTTATTAAGCTCCTATTAGGTTCCAGGCACTGTGCTAAGTGCTTAGGATACAAAAAAAAAAAGAGACAAAAGAGTGTCCATGCCCTCCAGGAGCTTGCAATCTAATGAAGACGACAACATGCAAACCCATATATATATACTTTATACAGGATCACTGAGAATATTGAGGAGAAGGAAGTCACTAGAATTAAGAGAGGTTGGGAAAGGCTTCTGGTAGAAGATGAGATTTTAGCTGGAACTTGAACACTTAGGCTTCAGCTTAGAGTTAGCCTAGGGTCACCAGAAGGCAAAGATGAGGAAGGAAATCATCTCAGGCATGGGGGACAGTCAGGGAAAATGCCAGGACCCAAAAGATGAAATGCCTTGGTGGAGAAACAGCTGGAGGCCAGTGTCCCTGTATTGAAGAGTACATGGCAGGGATTAAGGCATACAAAGACTGGAAAGGTAAAAAGAGGCTAGGTTATGAAGGCCTTGAATGCCAAATAGTTTTCTATTTGATCCTAGAGATGACAGGTAGCCACTGGAATTCTTGAGTGTGGGGGGAGGAGGTGACATGATTGTACCTGCATTTGAGGACAATCACTTTAGTGGCTAAATGGAGGATGGATTGGGGGCGGGGAGACTTGAGGCAGGCAAACCTCCCCAGCAGGCTATTCCAATAGTCCAGGTGTGAGATGGTGAGGACCTGCACTAGAATGGTGGCAGTGTCAGAAGGGGGAATATTCCAGAGAAGTTGCAGGCACCACCTTGGATGTGGGGAATAATAGTGAGGGGTCCAAGATGACTCCTAGGTTGTGAGCCTGAGGAACTGGGGGATGGTGGTGACTTGTACAGTACAGGGAAGGAAAAGGGTGAGAGTTTAGGGAGAAAGACAATGAGCTCTGTTTGGGACATATTAAGATGTCAACTGGATAACAAGTTTAAGATGTCTGAAAGGCAGCTGGAGATGCAAGTCTGGAGGTGAACAGAGATAAATGTGTGAATCATCAGCATAGAGATGGGAGTCACTAAGATCACCAAGAAAGGTAGGCTAGAGGGAAAGAGGGCCCAGGATAGAGCCCTGAGGGACATCCATAGGGAAATGATTTGCCCAAAGTCACACAGCCATATTTCTTTCCTACACATACAATACAGCTGGACCTAAGTGGGAGGACTATAATCCTGGGCAGGACCACATGACCAAGGGCTATTTAGATCCCAGAGGGCAATGCAGGCTTAGGAGAGAGAAAAGAGTGGTTTTGACTGTCCATGGAATCAAGCTCGTGACCCAGAGAAAGAGGGCAATCTTTGGAATGAAAGGATTGATGTTCTGTCGGAACTTTGCTCCTCCTCTCTCAGCCTTGATTACCTCATCTACAAAATGGAGGGCATGCATTAGATAGTCTCTATGGCCTCTTCCTGTTACAAATCTGTGCTACTTTGTACTTTTCCTGTGAGGTGAAAATGAAGTCCTACATCACTAGCACAGGGTCTAAGGGTCCTTTCTATTCCCCTTCCTTTTGAGAACCAGACACAGCCAAGTTCTGAAGTCTCCAGAGAAAGCATGGGTAGAGGGGAGAGGCTCATGCCAAAAGAGCCTTCAATTCCAAGATTGAACCTCATCTATACAAACCCAGAGCTTTGGTTTGGGTTCACAGAAGGCACTGAAAACTTCAGGAAAGGTACTGAGTAGTGGGCAGGGCAAAGATTTGGACTGAGTCGGATTGGACCCAGAACAGTGGCTCCACTGTGGGTTAAGTATGTGACACTTTTAAGGCATCTCCCTCTCTGGGCTTCACTTTCCTCATCCATACAACAATCATAGCTCACTACTGTCATTTTTAAAATCACTTCAAGATTTACTAAACGCTTTCCTCATGTCTACTTTGTCATAGGTAGGTAGCACCAGTATTATCATCCCCATTTTATAGGTGAGAAAACAAAGTGTCATAGAAGCAAAATGATTTGTTCAAGGTCACACAATAAGTGGAAGAGTTGGGACTTGAACCTGGGTCTTCTGACTCTAAATGCTGTGGTTTCTCACAGCCCTTCCAACTCTAAAAAGGCAGCATTTTCTGTTGCTTGTATCACATCAGGATTTAAGGCAGAAACTCAGGAGGTCCTTGGTGGCAGTCTTGGAGTCACAGCCAGCAGGCACTGTGCCTCCATGACACCATAGACTTGCTCTCCTTTTCCTGAAGAGGACTCTCCTTAGTGTAGGTGAGCCTTCTATACACAGAATCTATTTGTAGTATTCAGAAGCTATTTGAGTATGGCCACTAGGTGGCACAGCAGATAATGTTGGACCTGGAGTCGGGAAAGTCTGAGCTCATACCTGGACTCAAGATACTTACTCCTGTTGCTGCTACTTTTGCTGCTACTATGACTATGACTACTATTGCTACTACTGCTGCTGCTGCTGCTGCTACTACTACTACTACTACTACTACTACTACTTTTACTACTGCTACATAAAGCTAACATTTATATAATACCTACTATGTGCCTGGCAGTGTGCTAGGCACTTTAGAAATGTAATCTTATTTGATTCTCACAACTCTGGGAGGTAGGTGCTATTAAGATCCCCATTTTACAGATGAGGAAACTGAGGCAGACAGAGGTTAAGTGTCTTACCTAGGACCACACAGCTAGTATATGTCTGGGGCTACATTTGAACTCAGGTCTTCCTGACTCCAGGCCCATTGCTCTATTCGATATTCCACTTAGCATAGCCTATTACTATTCTTGTCCCAACAAGAGATAGAGTCGATCACAAGAGATAAAATAGGTGACTTTAACTACAAAAACTGAAAAGCTTCTACACAGACTAAATGAATGTGTCTAGGATAAGAAGTCTTGTATCAGATTTCTCTGATGTAGATTTGGCATCCAAGACATACAAACAACTAATAAATACATATAAGGTAATAGCTATTCCTTGATAGATAAATGGTCAAAGGATATGAACAAACATTTCTCAAAAGAAGAATTTTGAATAGTCACAACCATGTGAAAAAATGTTCCAAATCAGTAATAATAAGAGTAATGCAAATAACAACCCTGAGATTTCACCTCATACTCTGAAAACTGATAAAGATGAAAAACGAGGAGTTGTAGAATGATAAGGGCACTAATATATTGTCAACAGAGTTCTAAAATGGTACAACCATTTTGGAAAGCAACTCAGAATTATGCAAATAAAGTGGCTAAAATGTTCATACTCTTTGACCCAGAGATTCCATTACTGGGCTTATATCCAAAAAAGTCATTGATAAGAAGAAAGTCCCCATATTTATTTATATTTATAGCAGTGCTTTTTGTGATATCTAAGAACTGAAAACAAAGTAGATGCCCATTGTTTGGGGAATGACTGAAGACACTGTGACACATGAATGTAATGGAATATGACTGTGCTGTAAGAAATGAAAAATGTGATGAATATCAAGAAGCATGAGATCTGTATGAACTGATGCAGACTGAAGCAAGCAGAGCAGAGAAAACAATGTACACAGTAATGATAACAATGAAAATGGAATAGACAACCACCCACCAAAAAATTAAAAGTGAATGACCCAAAATAAATTCGATGAAGAGAGATGAGAGGACGCCTTCAGCCCAGCCTTTGGCAGAGATGGGAAACCCATAGGTATTACACATTGCACGTGTTTTCAGACTTTTTCCAATGTATTGACCAGTTATGTTCAATTTTTCTTTTTTTCTTTAAATATATATGTATATATGTATGCATGTATACACACATAAATGCATCGTTTGCTCTATGGAATGACTCTCTGGGAAGGGAAACTGATGGAAATGATGGTGATGTAAAAAACAAAAGCTATCACTTAAAATTTATTTTTAAAAAAAAGCTGTTTTTGCCATCCAGCAGTTCTGCTCTCTACCCTGTGCTCCAGTAATGTGAAGGTTAATAGAGGCCAATCCTGAAGTCCCAGTGCCATTGATGAATGCATGTTTCTCAAAGGCCTGATGCAAGGTATTATCAAAGACACAGTGCAGGTTAGGTTAATCTTAACTGAGAATGACCAGGGCATTCCCTTCCCCAATCATTGGCACCTTGCCCTTAGAAAGAGCATCCAAAATTAATCATAGAATGATTGTACCTCTGAAATGTTAATTGCTGCAGAAGCTACAGAAATACATAGAACAAAACCCCAGAGTTACTAGGAACAATAATCCAACTACTTTCCTGCCACCATTTTGCTGAATCTAATAAATTCCTACTACTTTGTAAAAATCCTTCACTTATAACTATAAGCCATATTGGGTAATAATAATAATCAAATGCAAAGGAATTGTAAGCATCATTACTTTAAATATGTTTTAATTAGTCACATATTTAGTTTTAACTGGAGGTTCAACTAGGGAATTGTACTGAACTGAAAATCTCAAAGTTTACATGTTAGGCAAAATAGGACTTCGTGTGATATTAAACATCACTTATCTTCAGATAGAGCCATGATTCTAAGAAATAGGATATATTTTCTGTTTTTTCTGATGCTGTTTGGTCTTAAGGCAGAAAGACTTTGTTGGGAAATAACAATGTTGACGATTCCCATGCTAGCTAAAACCAGAAATGGGAAGGGGTTGGTCAAATTTGGTGGAAGAAGTGTGGGGCCCATAATTGGGATGTGAGAAAGTCAGCCTAAGTTTTCTACATTTCTAAACCTCCAAGGCCATGCCTCAGTTGTGGGAGGCCTTACATTACTCAGTAGTCTGCACTGATCTTCCATTCTCGGACCATATCTTGCATCCCAGTAGTTTCCGAAACTAAAATGACTACATTACCGGCACAGAGCAGAAAGAGCTGGAGGAAGAAACCAAAGAGAACCCTTCCAACCCCTCCCTCCCCCCTCAACCCCTCCTTCCTTCCCCACCGCGGCTACCCCCACCCCAACAAAAAGAACCAAGAACCCCACACATACCAGCCTGCGGATCTCTCTTTCACACTCTCTCTTGATTCGAGAAATTTCCTCCTGGTGAAGGTGATACACACTCCGGATTTCGGCAGCTTTGATCTTGTCGGCCTGGATGACCATGGTCAGGGCTTCTTCAACTTGCTTCTTGGCTCCCTTGAGCTCCGAAATCTCTTGCTGCATTTTAATCTTCTCGAACTCAAAGCCCTTCTTGGCCTCCTCCCGCGCTTCGGAAATCAGCACGGTTTTGACCTTGTCGGGAGCGCTGTCCCTGAGCGCGCTGAGCAGCGCCTGGAGCCGCTGGTTCTCATTGTCTTTGATGCGGATGACGCGCAGCAGCTCGGTCTCGTGCTGTCTCAGCAGCGCTTCGCGCACTGCCTGGAGCTCCTTCATCTTCTCTTCGTGGAGCTTGGCTTTGAGCTCCGTCACCAGCACGGTGTTTTTATGCTGCTCGTGCTCTTTCACCTGCCGAATTTCCTGGTTTTTCTCCCGCTCGGCCTTACTGACCTGAAGAAACGAAAGAAGGACGTGAGGGTGCGTCCGTGAACAAGACAGCTGCATTAAAAGCGGGCGGCCATTGGGAGCACAGCTGGGGGAGGCTACAGTCTTAGAAGAGGAGAAAGCCTTGACTTGGGTCTTTTCCCACCCAGAGGAAAGAATCAAAGTCACATGGGCAGCTTATAGGATGTGGTCATCCTTTAAAATTCAGGATCTGATAGGGAGATGCAGTGAGAGGAAGTCTGCTCTCAAAACAAATGTGGACCTGGAGTCACCATGGACAGTGCCAAGGAACTTGTTGCAATGTTGATTCTTGGTACATAATATGGTATATATTCCATGCTAGAAACCACATTCCATGATAGGGAAAAAAAATTGACAAAGGATAGATGATCTCTCTTACAATAATTAGCCAAAGAATTTCACTGGTCCGTGTAAACTGTCTGCATCCACCATGTTACTGCTGGCATTTCAGGTCGGGCTATGTGAACAAAAGGGAAATACAGGTAGAAGACTGAAACTGTTGCCCTAGGAGTCAGGAGACCTGGGGATCTTGGCTGGTGTCTACCATGAACAAGCCAGATGACAATTCATTCCACAAAATCATAGAATCTCAGTTTGGGAAGGGATGGGGGGGGGCAGGAAACAGGTCATTAGGCCTGTGAATAAGGATCATCCTATTGTAAAAACACCCCCACCCTGATAAGTGGCCCTGAAGCCCTCCAAGAAATCCTCCAATAGCTCTGCTGATCAGGAAGGTTTTCCTTTACACCCAACCGAAGTCTTCTCTGTACCTTCTACCCATTGCTCCTAGCTGTGTCTGCCAGGGTCAAGCAGAACATCTCTGACATCTACCCTTCCATGCTCCGACCCTTCAACTATTCGTCCACACTAAGTCTTCTCTGCTCCAAGCTCAACCTCCTCGGTTCATTTATTTAATTATTTCGGTGTGATCTTGTGGCCTTCCCTACTGTGGTCACCCTTCTCTGGAAGCTTGTCAATGTCCTTCCCCAATGTGCCACCTGCAAGTCTAGGGATCTGACCAGGGTGGCAGACAGTGGCACTGACCTCCATCCTCAGGTAAATGCTTCTCTGATGCAGAGAAAAACAAAGGAACACAGTGACCACATTTCCAAATGCACATCTCATTCTATAGCTACAGCTCTCCACCTCACTGTTGAAAGGAAGGAGACATGTTTTACCCAGAGGCAGCTAGGGCTGTTGTCAGGAAGACCTACATTGAAATCTAGTCTCAGATACTTACCAGCTGTTTAACTAGTAAGTCACTTGATAGCTAGGCAAGTCACTCAATCTCTGCCTCAGTTTTATCATCTGTAAAATGGAGACAATAGTAGCCCCTACTTCCCAGGGTTTCTGTGAAGATAAAATGAAGTATCTGCCAGTGTTTTGTAAACCTTAAAGCACTATAGAAATACTAGCTAGCAATTGTTGCTATTCACTCTTAGTCCTCTGGCATCACAATGTGTCACAACCTTGATAAAGCAGTGAGATGGCTCAGTGGATAGAGCTCTGGGATTGAAATCAGGAAGATCTGTGTTCCAATCAAGCTTCAGACACTTATTAGCTGTATGACCATGGACAACTCACTTAAGCTCTGTTTGCCTCAGTTTCCTCATCTGCAAAATAGAGATAATAATAGCGCCTACATCCCAGGATTGTTGTGAGGTCCAAAAGAGAATATTTGTGAAGCAACTTAGCACAATGCCGGGCACATAATAAGCACAATATAAATGGTAGCTAATTAATATCATTATTTTCCTTATGTTATCACACGTTATTTCATATTTCCATATGCTATCATGCAGTTTCCCATCAGTTAGTACACATCAGTCTTCTCTAAGTTTCTCTGACTTTTTCATACTCATCATTTCTTAAGCATAATAATATTGCATTGCGTCCATGTGTAATTTGATCACCTCTTCCTCAATCCATGGTCATTGGCTTTGCTTCCATCAAATGTATTCCAAGACATAGTTTGGTAAATTACCCTGTCCACACCTTTGACCACTCTGGGATTTATGCCAGTAATTCGACCTCTGGATTCAAGGTTGAGTAGGGCTCACTGATTTTTTTTAGTACTTTCTCATTATTTCCCAGAATACTGGACTAATGCACAACTCTAATGACAGTGAGTTCAGATGCCTGTCTGAGTTCTCCTAGTTTTTCCTATGATTGTCACTTTCTATCTTTGCCAATCTGATGGGTGTGAGATGAAACCTCAGCTTTGCTTCCATCTGTACATCTCTTATCAGTAGTAACTTGGAACTTTTTTTTTTACAAAGTTGTTTATAGTTTGCATAAGAAAACAGATGTAAAATGCTTTGCAAACCTTAAAACACTATGTGAATGCTGTCTGTTGTTAGAACTATTCTTTTGGAAACTGCCTGCTTTTATCCTTTGACTACTTGGCTGCTGCAGAAGGATCTTCATTTTATATGTCAGTAACATCCCACAATCTTGCACCTCACACCTTTAACAGAGATATTTGTTGGGAAGACTATTTCCCCCAATTAATAGCTTCGATTCTGATTCTGTTGTTGTTCAGTTATTCAGTTGTGTCTGACTCTTTGTGACCCCATGGGCCATAGCACACCAATGTTGTCCATGGGGTTTTCTGGGCAAAAATACTGCAGTGGTTTGCCATTTCCTTCTCCAGTGGATTAAGGCAAACAGAGGTTAAATGACTTGCCCATGGTTACACAGCTATTAAGGGTCTGAAGCCAGATTTAAACCCAGTCTTTCTGGTTTCAGGCCCAGTGCTCTATCCACCCAGCTGCCTCTTCTGATTCCAGACACATTGGTTTTTTTTTAAGCAAAAGTTTTTTTAATATTATGTAATTGAAATAGTCTCTTTTTTCTTTCACAATTCCCTGTATCCTTTGTTTAAGAATTCTCCCCCATTTGTAAAATGTGAATTCTCCTCCATTTTTTTTTTATGAGGGGACCATTTACATTTAGGACATGTATCTGTTTGGAGTTTATTGTGGGATGTGGTGTAAGTTGTTGGTCCAAACCAAATTTCAGCCAAACTGATTTCGATTTTGACTAGCAGTTTTTGTCAGATAAAGTCCTTACCCTCTTTAGTAGTTTGTATTTGTGACTTTTCTTGAATACTAAGTCACTATGTTTGATTGCTTCTGCATATTGCTCACTAATCAATATTTCTTTTTTAACTTGTATTTTAACCTGAATTTCATGATTATGGCTTCATGGTATAGCTTGAAATCTGGTTATGCTAGGCCACATTCATTACTATTTCACCCATTATTTCCTTTAGGATTTTTGATCTTTGTTCCTACAGATGAATTTGTCTATTATTTTTGTTTGGTGCTATAAAATAACCTGACCTTGATAGAGTGCTACCAGTTTAATTGGATATTAAGCCTGTAAATTAATAATGAGAGCTGACATTTAGATAGCACTATTTGAAAAAACACTGTGCAAATAGCTCATTTGATCCTCACAACAACCTGGGGGGGGTAAATGTTATTATTATCCCTATTTTAGAGATTAAGAAACTGAGGCAGGGAGACAGGGAGAGGTTAAATAATTTGACATGATCACATGGCTAGTGAGCATCTGAGACCAGAGATATTCTCAGATCTTCCTGACTTTAGGCCCAGTACTCTCTCTACCTACTGTCACCTAACAACATAGTATACATACATACATACATACATACATACATACATACATACATATATATATATATATATATATATATATATATAAAGAATTAAAGAATTTGGGACCTTAATACCAAAAGAGGCAAATTAAAACATCTCAGTAACTACTGACGCTGTGCCCTCCTTTCTATTCAGACAAAACCCTTCTGAGGTAATACTTATGGCTCTTTGGTTGTAGATTGGGTGTATCCTCAATGAGGGTGTTAAGAAAGAACAATCAGGCTTTCAAAGGAATATTCAGCAATGAAGCACAACTTTACCATTTCATAACTAACCAAAAGAGGTGGAAAATATAAACATCATTATGTTTATTGTTTGTTTATTGCAAAAGAGCATTTGATTGCATGCAATAAAATGTTCTTCACAATAAAGTGTCTCTCATCAAGACATCAAGAGTATTCCCGATACCCTGGGAGCTATACCAACAGAAATGCCCCGTCCCATGAGGCACAACCCAAGAAGATGTAGTTCCATCCCCAGGATGCAGGACCAAGGCAGAGTCCAGATCAAATCAGGATCCCCTGTGCATGGTGAGGTCCTCCAGATGTTTCTGTTTACTCTCAAATTCTGTCATTCTGTGATTCAGTGACTTTATTTCCCTGAACCCAGTGAACAATCATGTGCTATGTCCTCATTGTCAACAACCATGAACAGACACGGTCTTTACATTCCCTTCCCTAAGTCTTTGAGGAGGTGCTTCCAAGATTGCCCTGGCCTCAATGATCCCCTCGATGTTGAACAGATCACTGCCCTGGAGCTCGGTTTTCTCATCAGTAACATGAGGGGGTTGTACTAGATGGCATCTGGGGTCCCTGCTAGCTCTGAGAGCCCAGGATCCTATAAGAACACCCATCCTGAATTGTGCCTCCCCAGCGCCCGCCTGCTATCTCTTACTTCAAAAACAATTTGAGCAGAAGATGAAGAAGAACCAGAACTCATGTGCCCACTGCCCAGGTGGAAAGGTTTTCATTGGGTTGGTCCTGATTCCAAACTAAGCAGAAAATGGCTGCTACCTGGGAGTGTGGACAAGGGAGGCCAGGGCCTCCCAGGGTCCAGCTGTGTGACCACTGGAGATCTCTCTCTGGTCAGCAGCTGGTCCGAGAACCAGACAATAGTGCCTTTTGAAACATCACAAACCCCAGTACTCACAGGACAATGAATTATTCTAAAGCTCCATACATAACTCCCACAGAACAACTGGTATCTTCAGATGCTAAGCCACCATCCTTGTCATGGTGGAGGGGACTTAACTCTTCTATATTCTTGCCTGAAACCAGGCTTTCCAGTTGCTGCCCTGGGGTCCTTGTGCTCCTGCTAGTTGGGCAGTCACCATAATAAGCCCAACCCAGACCCACCAGGCTTCCTCTGGCCCTTTGGCCATCTCTGTGCCAAGCACTGCCTGCATTGCCAACCCTACCCTCCCATCTCTACCTCTGAAACACAAATCAAATCACTAGCACCATTCCTGGAAAGGATATATCAAGCAAATGACCTGTGACCCCAACCTATCATCCCTGTGACTTCCTCATCCAATAAATCCCTCCCATGGGATTTAAGAACAAGAGACCATGCGTCTGGCTTCAGCAGGGCCCCAAGTACAAGAACTGTTCCTGACAGTGGCTCTTTATCTGGTTGGTGTGGGCCCAAAGAGCCCTCGCCTTCTTCCTAGGTCCCTTAGCCACTGCAATGTGGGGACTTGGGAAAATGCCAGACATGTCAGAGCAATGTACAAAAAAGCACTTTCCTTCTAAGAGAAAAATTTTCAGATTAGATATACACACACACACACACACACACACACATATATTATATATATATATAGGTGGAATGTATATATATATATATATGTATAGGTGGAGGGGACAATATATATATTATATATAATGGCACAGTAAATTGGAGCCAGACAGCACTGCCATGTCCTCCTCAAGGGTCAGTGTAGACAAACTCTGTCACCATCTCCATAGGTGGGATCTGTGGTTTAGCTGGTGAGGACCTTTGAGTGTTACTGCTGCTCGCACCTTTGAATAGCGTCTGTACTGTTCATTTCCCAATGAATGCCTGTCACTAACAACTGTTGGAATGGGTAAATGAAAGAAGATATGGTAAATGGGTAAATGGTGGAAGGATGAGCTGACCACGAAAGAGGCTTAAGAGTCATTTCTATAACCCCCAAGTCCTAGGATTAAGTGAGACTTTGTTTGATTGAGCCCTTGAAGAGCAAAAAGTTGCTTGTCCCAGAGCTCTTTTGAATGTCTAAAAGGCTTTGCTAAAAGTCCTTTGGGAATGAACTTCTCTGAATTTTACCCCCAAATCTCCCTCTCCATCCCTGACCCTTCCCTGAGCCCTGAGCCCACTGCTCCACTTATCAACTGGATATCTCCCCCAGACCCCCTACTAGCATTGCTGACTCAGCATGTCCAAACCTGACTTCATTAGGCTCCCCCTCCCCCACCAACCTGCTACTTCCTCGGCTGATTACTCTGTTTCTACCGAGGCTTCTACCAGCACCCTCCCCATCACACACACTTAACAACTTGGAATCTCTCTGGACTCTTCCCTCTCCTTCATCCTGCATGCCCAATCAGTGGCTAAGTGTTATTTATTCCACATTCCCAACATCTCCCCCCACACCCATCACTGTGGCCCAAACCTTCATCACCTCTCATCCAGCCTACTGCCCAAGTTACTGCTAACTGTCCTCACTCTCGGGGCCTTTCTCACATGGCTGCCAGAGGCATCTTTCTAGTGTTTGGTCTGCTGAAACTGCTCAGAGACCTTCAGGAACCCCTGCTCATTTCCAATAGCATGAGCATCCATCATGTGATCTGCTGGCCAAAGATGACCCAGCAGAATGTGGGGTGCAGGTCTAGCCTTGAAGGAGCTGAAATCTAAGTACAAAACCATGGTAACCTAACAATCCAGTATGTGAACATTAGTAGCCCAGGAGGACCCAAGCACGGCTCTTCTGGGTAGTCAACTGATGGTCCCCAAATGTGATGCATGGAACAAATGAATGCACCCACAAAGAAATGGATTCATGACCATGTGATTCCTTTATCACCAAGGATGCTTCTGCCCCAGAGGATAAAGTGTAAACTCTTCAGTATCACCTTCATGTCCCTGTACCATCTTGTGGCTTTGTCCCTGCTCTCTACTTTCAAGCCTAACTGGCTTTCCAAGTGTTTCCAAGTCTAGCTAGCCCCCCCCCCCCACCAGAGGCTGGTCCCTCAGCAACAGAGAATTCATCCCTGAGTCCCCACTGCAAACTTTTCTTCCTATCATAGTGAGGCACCTGTCCATGGTTGTGTGCTACTGGTCTCACTCTCAAGAAGTCAGGAGCACCTCCACTTCAAGGTGGAGGGCATGAGGAAGTGTAACATCTCACCCAGACTCTGAACCAATCTAGATATGGCAAAAAGTCATTTCTGAAGGCCCTGAGCAGCATCCTGGGAGCCAGAGCCAATGAAAGGCAAATGCTGGTGGGTCCTTAGGCTGAGATCACTTTGAGCTCTGCCTCAGCCAGATTGTCAGCTTCCCAAAGACCAGCCTCCACCAGCATCAAGGGGTTCACCTCAGCTGCTGGGCCACTGGAATGTTTGAGCCAGGCCACCCTTGGAAGCAAGGGAAATACAAAATACCATTAGTATCATATGGCCCATGCCCCAGTGAGTGAGGCAGGAAAGGGGCATCCCATTAGAGAAACCAAACTATTCTTATCCGGACAATCCTGACATAAGTGAAGCAGAAGACAAAGTGGGGAGGGGTACAGCTAAATGGAAGGAGTCTCCAGCTTCTCTTTGAAAGCCAAAGGAGCTGATGGCGCAGGCTTCACAAAGCTTCCAAAGACAACAGGAGCTTTCATTTCATGGGACACTTGACCTTCTCCTCCTCTCACCACCAACCTAAGCAAAAGACCACAGTGAGGAGTGATGCCATGATGCCCCAGCCTCCCTTGCAGAAGAGGAGGCCTGTTGGTTTCAAAAAGAAAAAAAAAATTAAGTCCCCAGAGTAAAATGCAGGACTGGGCTTGAGGTCAGGCGGATTTAGCTTGAACCCCGCTCTGATGTCTCCCAGCTGCAGAGGCCTGGACGCCTCACCTCATGTCTGAGTCCTGGGGCCCTTGTCTGCTAATTGGGAGCAATGACATCGAGAGGACCCCCCTCAAGGGACCTGGAGGGGTACTGGGAGGCCCAAAGAGAGAACACATGTGAAATTCTTTGCAGACCTTAAAGTGATATGAGTGTGTATTTACATACACATACACATACACACACACATATATATATCTCACATATATGTATATATACACATGCATATATCTTCGTATCTATGTCAATTAGCATCATTACTGCATTTACAAATGAGTGGCCACAGTCTGAAGGCAGCAGCTCTTTCTACCTGTGTCCAACCATCAAGGGGGATACCTACCTTTTCAACAAAGACATTATGGACAAATCACAATTTGGAAAAGCCACTGAGTAAATTTATCAGGGAATAAGGGAAAAAAAAACAAGATGCAATCATCATGCTGGAGAAGCCTCCTTCCCTCCATGTAGAGATGGCAACTCAGCCCATCCCCGCAGCAGCCGTGCATCACTTGTCTGTGAGGATGAGGCTGCCACTCACATTTGGGATGCCATATCCATCACCAGTAGCTGTGTGGTGCTGGGAAAATCCCTTCCCCTTTCTGAGTCCCTTTTTATCCTCCATAAAATGAGGAGTTTGGAGAGAGGGAAGGGAAAGTACAAGGTCACATTGGCACCTGAAAAACAGATCTGAGGCCCTTCTTGACAAGGAGGAAGCAGAAGGTACTGGTTGTCCCAGGAATGGATGGCTGAGTCTCAGAGGCCCCCAGTGCCAGTCAGAGGACTCCCTGCTCAGGGCAGCCCAGGTAGCCCTTCACTAGGCTGGTCACCAGGAGAAAGAGGGCCATGTATCCAAGATATGCATAGACACCCCAGCAGCCTTAGGAGGGTTCTCAGGTGGCTGCTTCCCACTTCTGGTGCTTTGGTTGGGCATGAAGGATGCTACAGAAGGATGCTACAGGTACTAGCATTTAACTAGTTCTGCGAAAGCTGACAAAGTCTGGGACAAGTGAGAGGTGCCGGGCCCCAGGGGCACAGGCTGTGTGAGACCCCGATGAAGTCATTCTCTGCAGCGAAAGTTGGCAAGGAGACATATCCAGAAGGAAGACAAGGCAGCCCCAGCAGTGAGCTCCTCAGAGCACAGACAGACCCACTTGCTGCCATCAATAACCATTGCAGTGGGCAGGATTTGAACTTTCAGCTTCTCTGAGCATTTGGGGGCACTGCCCCCTACTTGTTCTTCCTAAACACCTGCAAGGTAGGTGCTATTATCGCCATTTGACACATAGGGAAACTGAGGCTCAGGGAGGTTGCATGACTTGTAAGAAGCTGCACATTGAGTGACTGCCCTGGGATTTAAAACCAGTTCCTCTGATTCCAGGCACAGCCTTCTAGCAAGCCATTGTCAACATGGCCCCTGCGCCAGCAGCACCTGCTCCCCTGGTCACACCCGATCTGATAGATCAAAGGTAGGCAGGTGTTTTCGCTGCTCAGGGCTTGGTCACCTCTGAGAAGCCCATTTGGGATAATTACAGCAGTGACTCACGATGCTGGCCCACCAGAGGCAATGAGGAAGAGGGCCCACATAAAGAAGAGCCTTTGGTAATCCGCCGGTGCTTACATCCCAGGGAATCTCTATGGAAAGGGTTCTCTGGTCTGCAACAGGTGAGTGACGTGATGTTGGTGGCTCCAAAACACAAGCCAGGAGAACACCCCCCCACCCTGCTTTGTGGACCTCTTTCTGAGGCTGGGACCCTGCCGTGACCAGCTGGGTCTCTGGGCGCAGGATATGAGTGGCCGTGCTGATGCTGGCGCAGTTCGGTGCTGTCGTCACTGGAGCGATTGGGAAAAATGCTTGTCCACACGGGAAGCTGCTGGAAGCAGCAGCTGCCAGGTGTGGCCATGAGTTCCGATTAAACAAATTGAATCCAACAAGTAACTATGAACACGTGCCTGGGGCTTCGCTTAATTCTAGGCAGCTGCTGTGCACCTGGAACTATGTCAGGTGCCAGGGACCCGGAGACCAGGCTCAAGCCTCTCCACTCCCAGGAGCTTCCTCAGAGGGTGAGGCCACAGGATACGGGGGCAGATCTGGTCATTGCAAACCTTCGATGCCTCCCTGGTGCCCCCGATTAAATCTTATCCCAGCTCGTCCTTGGAGGGTCTCCATAGCCTGATGTTTCTCACTGTGAACATCGGCAAGAAGGGAAGGTCTGAGCCCACATTGTAGAAGGCCTTGAATGCCAGACGTGGACTTTGTACCTCATTTAATAGGTTATAGAGCAGGGCTGTGACCTTGGGAGTGGGGTCCAGGATGGACTGGGAGGGGAGAGCAGAGGTGACAAGACTCCATTTCACTGGTCTACGTCTATGGGCTAGTTTACAAGGCAGCACTTTGGGGTTTCAGCATATCAAAGGACAGCAATCCTCAGAGACCAGAATTTCCCACAGAACCTCTTCTCCTCTCAGGAGGACATAATGAATGAAGACAGGAAGGGAGGGAGGGAGGGAGCAGGCCTTGCTGCTGCCTTGCTGCTCAACTGGACAGGATCCATTTCAATGTGTATTTAAGGAAAAAAGCCTCTGGGCCAGCTGACTATTCGAGCACCCGCCCCAGGACAGTCTTGACTTCAGCCTTACACCACAGGATGTAACCCAAGCAGGCCCGGGCAGTGGGTCATCAGCTCCTAGCTGCAGATCAGAAGGACCTCAGAACCAGGGAGGAGAAGTAACCTCCAACGTCACCCAACCCCCCTCCCCAGGTCAGGACAGGTACAAGGCATATGCCTAGATGAGCAGACACGACACCTACCTGCATGACCCCACCTAAGGCCATCCCCCAGAGCACCCTCGTTTTACAGCAAAGGGAACTGAGTCCCAGAGAAGGGAAGAGTCCCACCCGGGTCGCACCAGGCAGCAGGAAGCTACTGGGGCGCAAACCCAGGCAGGGTCAGGGGGCACCCAGCTGACTCCCCCCTCTGGCCAGTGGCAAGAGGAGTCTGGGCAAAGCCCCAGTCGGGTGCCCACTTGGAGGAACCCAGCTTTCAGAGGTCGAAGCTAGACTAGAGCTATTACTGTGCAATCCCAAAGAAATGCTGGGACCAGCTGCACGGCCCCTAACCCACCCAGCCTTCCTTTGCAGGTGCCCCAGATTTGTGGCGGTGCAGCTGGAGATCTGCTGTGAACTCCCTGACTCTGACCCTCCTTGCCTCCTATTTGGGCCCCAGCCTCTTTGCTCCCCAGCCATCCTCCTCACACAGCCAAAGTCCTCTCCCTAATGCCACTGGCTTTGTTATTGCCCTGTCCCAAAGCCGGACAGAATCACAGCTTTTGAGCTGGAGGGACCTCGAAGGTCCAACCCCCTCATGTTAAAAAGGAGAAAACTGAGGCTCAGAGGGGAAGGGAGTGATGGCTCCAGAGGGACACAAGCAGGAGCAGAGGTGAGATTCAAACCCAGATCCCCTGGTTGCAAATCCAGGGCTCTTTGTACTCTGGGACACATTTTATCCCTCAGTTTATGACTGTTCTAGATACATAGAAGAGAATGACAGAACCCAATCTGGTCTCAGCCTAGAACCCATCCACCCGACTCAGGCAGCCTCCTCCCTTCCACAATCTCCTCCCTCATGCTCCCCTGCGCAGAGGCTGAGATGGACATTCTTGGCCACCAGGTCGTGCTCCTCCCTCCAAGGCCTGCCTCACCCATCCATCAGTCAGAGCTAGCTTGGTATCCCTAACTAGATTAGGTGCTCCATTAGATCTGGGACTCTGGGGCCCAGTGGGGCCTCATCCACATGCTTACTGGAAGCAACAGTGATTAATTAATTCATCAGATGTTACATTAGTGTGTATGAGAAGAAGAAAAACACACTTACAAGGTTGGTCTTGACACACATGGCCAACCCCCCAAAGGCCACCGAGGCTCACTTGATGAATTGGAGACAGCATCGGACTTCGTTGTCAATGATCTAAATGTGGGTCTCACCACTGACCCCATCACTATGTTTGTCCTCCTGGGAACTAGAGTTTCTAAGCCCAGGTCCCTTCCTCTTTGAGATGCAGCTGAATCCTAGCAGGGGAAGCCTCACCCCCACAACTCAGAGCTTTGGACAATGGTGAACCTTAAAGAACAAGGGTTGTTGCTGTCTAGTTAGAGAAGGAAGCAAGGGAGATCTGCAAGGGGACCGCTGACGAAACTGCCTCCTTGCCCCCTCCATGCTCAAAGGACTTGGCTGCAGCAGCTACTAGGACATAGGGTGAGGCCACAGGGTGATAGAATAAATGTTACTAAGTAATAATTTATTTTACATATTATTTAATCTTAATTTTAAAATATTTATTATTTTAAAATTATTTAAATAATAATTTTATTAAATAAGTAATAAATTTTATTTCTGAGAGAAAAAAAGTTATCCATTCAGAAAACCCAGTGATGCTTGGGTGTGGTCATGCTGCATGCCCACCAGACTGTCTATCAACCCCACTCTGACTCAGGCTCTCCATGGCTGCTCTGAACTCTCAGAAACCAGCTCTTTGCCCCACCATCTACAAGCAAATCATTTTGAAAAAAATACACATGAATAATTATAGACTTTTCTTGCCATTCTGGGAGCACTTGTGGATCCCAATAAAGGTCCAGCAGCAGTATGATGGGAAGCAGCTTTTCAACGCCAGCATCAGTGCTGGGAGAGAGGTTTGCACCAGCTCAGAAAAACCAAACACCCTCGAGGGATTTTAATTACACCAAGTCACTATCTGACTACCATGGCTTGGATACAGTGGTTCATTTCTACCTGTGTCTCAGGCCCAAGATAGTGAAAAACACTTTTGACACATTCCCCAGGGATTTGTATTTCATCAACTGAGTTTCTGATAAAATGCAGGAAGGGAGAACAGCACAGTGGAAATGCCAGCAGACTGGAAGTCCAAGGACCTGGGTTCAAATGATGGCTCTGCCACTGACTGGTTGTGTGATCTTGGAGGAAAAGTCATTTCCTTCTCTGGGCTTCCTCTGTAAAGTGAAAGAGTTGGACTAGAAGTTATCTAAGGTGCCACCCAATTCTAAATCTAAGATCCTTCGGGCTCTCTCTGTCTCATCTTTGTGTCTGTCTATCTCCCTCCATCTGTCTGGCTCTCTGTCTCTGTCTCTCTCTCTCACACACACACACACACACTCCACACACATATGCACCCACACACACACATGCACACACATATACACACATACGCATATATATACATACATACATACACACATAACCCCCCACACATACACACACATACCCCCCACACATACACACATGCACACACATACACACACATACACACACACACAAGCCACCATTGAAAATTCTCTGTAGAAACAGCTTGACTTGTGATGGAACCAAAAGGCATCTCCAACCCCTTGGTCCAGAGAGGGGAAGTCCTGAACATGTTGGGGGAATGCTTGCCTATGACAATCTGCAAACTGCATGGGAGTAAAGGAGGATGGACCGTGGCTGTATTGAAGGTCTCTCCTGGCCCCATGGAGAAAGAGGTGAAGCTGCTCAGGTGACCCTGGAGAATGAATCCCAGCCACTGAGCAACACAGGTCTGTGGGGAACATAAAGGCTGGCATCACTGGTGGATATTTTATGTAACTGTCTACCAAGGCAGCGGAGGTGCAGGGGATAGAGCATTGGGCTTGGAATCGGGGAAATCTGAGTTCAAATTGGCCTGAGAAACGTACTAACTGTTTGGCCCTGGGTCACTTATCCTCTGTATTCCTCAGTTTCCCTCAGCTGTAAAATGGAGATCACAACATCACCTCCCTCCCAGGGTTGTTGTGAGAATCAAATGAGATAATATCTGCAAAGTGTTTCACACAGTGTCCGGCGCAGAGTGGGTGCTTAACAAAGATTTGTTTTCTTCTTTCCTTCCTTCTTCCTGTAATTATTAATAATAAGAAGTTCAACCCCACACACACATAGAAGGGGAGGCAATGGAAAAGTTGGTGCACGTCCACCGTGGCCACAGCCATACAGCAAGAACTCCATAGATGACAACATGATCACAGAAGTGCTGCAGGTCTGGCTGGACCCCTGAAACACTGACAAACTGGACCTTGGCAATGCCACTGGTTGTTAGCTGAGCATCCCAGGTGACTCTGCTTCTCCTGAATTGGAGAACTACCCAGAGTGGCACCGTCTCTAAATGAGCCCCGTGTAAACCCTGATGATAACCAGCTTGACCTGGAGGATGGTGGGGTGAGGGGTTCTCTGTTACAGGGGAACAAATCAGAAGTACCAAAACCTTGGCTGCTGGAAATGCCTGGGTGCAGATGGAACTAACCATTCCCACAGGCAAACCACAAGTCGCCATGAAAGATGGATGTAGGGAAGACATGACTCCTTTTGATTAGGTGATGTAACAATTTTAATTATAATATGAGAGTAAAATCAGAAATAAATCTTCCCAGTTCTGGTCAAAGACTTCACATGACTTTTTTTGTCACACAGCTCCCAGTCACACAACAAGGACTGCCAACCAGTCCAGGACAACCACAAGTAATAACTTAATCCCTAAACCCAAGTTAATGGTTAGTGTTTCTATGGAGCTTTGCAAAGCTTTTCACAAAAAGCTTTTGTTTGCAAAGCATTTCACAAATAGTGTCTCATTTTAGACTCACAACAATTACCCCAAATTTACAGTTCAGGAAACTGAGGAGAGAGAGCTGAAGTAAATCATCCAGGATCACACAGCAAGTGTTTGAGGCTGGATTTGAACTCAATTCTTTCTGCCTACAGCACTCTATCCACTGCACCACCCAGATGCTTCTGTTGAAATGAGAACTGAAATCTAGAGGGAACAGTTAGGAAGTCTGAGTTTCCTGCCAACGTTCATTTAACCCAAAGTCAAACCTATACACGAAGCAAGAACCAAAAAAATATTGATGATGTCAGAAAAGGTTCTGAAAAGGAGATGGAGACAGTTAGACTGGAATCTGAATGAGCCCCCTTGAGTTGGACGGCATGGAGCCAACTACCAGAGAAGAATATTTTAAGAGCTAACGTGCTACAATCCCCGTGAACCTATCTTCTCACACAATATTTGTCAGAAAGTGTAGAAACCATTCAGGATGCACAGGACAAGATATGAAACAAAGGTTGCCATGGTGAGAACCATGAGAGGAAAGATGGAGCTTTCAAGGAATGCAGCCCTGATGACAGGTATCAACCATCCCCATGGCAAAGTGACTTGGGACAGCAGTTAGAGGTCTGCAGAAAGACAAGACAAAATTGCCTCAATGTGTACCTGGTGGCCCATGAAGCAAAAATACGAACCCCTTTGCATCCAATTAAATGCAACAAAAAAGAAAGGCATGTGATGGAATCTAAACAAATCAAAGTTTGTCATAAAATTCTTGGTGCCCTCAATCTACAACTGAAAGCCAAGCTTGAAAAGGGAAGGGCCTCCAAGGAGGCAAAGCAGCACAGAGAATAAAAATCACTCAGGAGCAATATAAAACTTTACCATGGGAACTTGACAAGCAAAGGGGTGTGTGTGTGTGTGTGTGTGTGTGTGTGTGAGAGAGAGAGAGAGAGACAGAGACAGAGACAGAGACAGACAGAGAGACAGAGACAGAGACAGACAGACACAGAGACTGAGAGAGATATACACACAGAGAGACAGAGATAGAGAGAGATCTTGAAGGTGAATGTGAGAAATGTCTGGTTGTCTATAGGGTTATAAGAATTCTAAGCCAATAAAAATGCAAGTTGTAGCCAAACAAAACACAGAAAACTTGCACAGGCCAATTTGATGGATGACAGATGATTACATGAAAGGAGAAAATGAAATTAGTTTCTGTGCTGGAAAGCA
Organism: Vombatus ursinus; assembly: GCF_900497805.2. NCBI lineage: Eukaryota > Metazoa > Chordata > Mammalia > Diprotodontia > Vombatidae > Vombatus > Vombatus ursinus. Next base: position 5,054,738 of record NW_020954623.1, on the reverse strand, counting down.
GTGGGGCCAGCTAAGAGTAGCACTTACTGCCTCAGATGCTTCCCAATGGTGTAGGAATGATTAGCAGAGTCTGTTACACAACTTGTCTCAGATGCAGATCTGATCCTCTCTTACTTACAGGAAGGCAGCACGTACCTGTCAAAGATCCCTACAAATAGAAGCCAATTAAACTGTCCTTTATCACAGTATTAACAGCCTGTGTCACTAAAAACATCTTAAAAGAAAACAATATATTGGCTGAGGAGCAAAAAGGATATGCCCAAGCATTCCAGAGATATAACATGAAAGTTAATATCAATTTGGAAATTACTGAATGAGTCTCACATTCAAACTGCCTTCTGGTTATCACAAAGCCCCTGACTCAGTCGGTCCATCCCAGCTGTTTATCAATGGGAAATACATAAAACAGACCCAAGTAGAGTCAGAACACTAGAGGACTTGAAGCCCACATAGAAAACTGATCTTAATTTAAAACATGGCACCATCACCACAAAAAAAAAATGCAGAGAACAATTTGCATGTGACATGGTATCTTCCAGGGGGATGGTTTAAACCCCCTGTGGTTCTGACCAGGTGTGTATCCATTATCATTGATCCTAAATAGAACTAGGGATGGTTTGTAACTTAGGGGAAGCCAAGTCAAATCATATTCTTAATCAGTTGGTGTATGCAGATGATTTCAGGCCTTGTGGATACACCAAAAAGCCCCATGGAACATTTCCTTCCTCCTGTAGCATCCTTGTTGAATGAGATTCACAAACACATATGCGTATACATTTATACACACATATACACACATACCATAACTATATAAATACATATATATATATATATAAACATATATATCTAGACACACACACACACCAAGGATAGAGCCTAGTGGCTTCAACCTTGAATAAAGAAGTCAAATTAAACCAATGGAAAAAGCGACATTGACCAAAACCTTGATCTCCTCCAGCTAAGAAGTGCTGAACGTGAAGATGCCAAGGAGAAACCTGTGACCACATATGTTAAGAGACTTACTGGCCTCCTGAAATCAAACTTTAATGTGAAGAACACATTTAAAGTCAGTAGCATCTACAGTCCACCATTTGGAATGTGCCCTTGTGAAACTGAAAAGTGGGCTACAGCAAATTCAGAAAGTATGTGGCCTTCCAAGGCACAGACAAGCAGGCCAGTATTGTTACTCCAGTGTTAAATTAGATAGATTCTATTTTTGGGGGGACGGAGGTGAGGCAATTGGAGTTAAGTGACTTGCCCAGGGTCACACAGCTAGTTAGCGTCAAGTGTCTGAGGCCAGATTTGAACTTAGGTCCTCCTGACTCCAGGGCTGGTGCTCCATCTACTGCGGCACCTAGCTGCCCCAGATTTATTCTTTAAAAAAAAAACCACTCGAATGTCATCGTTGACTTTATCGTATCTGATCCTCCTTTTCTGTTCCTCTTTATAAATGGAAATATCCATGTTTGTTGCTTGTCCATAACAAAAAATCACTTGTTTTGAAAGAAGAAAATCTTCTCTATGACTCAATGAAACTAAAAACCCAGCCCCCAACGGTGGTTTCTCACCAAGAAAAAGGCCAGGGATTCTTGGCATTCTCTGAGTATAGGACAAACAGGTGAGACATATGAATACACTTTGAGAAGAAGCAAACATCACTTGACCCAGCCACAGTCAAGGCTAACAGGCCCATGTCATTGGATTGGTCAAATATAACTGAAAGCCATTTCACTCTAGGTGAAGCCTATGATACAATTAAGATCTAGGAGCGGAATCCAAAGGCCTTCTATGGGCAACATGAGAATGAATTCAGCCAACAACACGTCAGCAAAGATGTTTCAAACAAATGGCTGAACCAAGTAGATTTATGGAAATGGATGGGTTATGACATTAGTCCAAAGTGACCAGTGACCTCAGCTGCCAAATCCATTGCCCTTTTCTTGATCTTCTCTGCAGCACTTGATCCTGTTGGTAACCCTTCCACCTAAGTATTCTATCCTCTCTGGGATTTTGTTACACCAGGGGCATAGAATTATAGGATTGCGTATTGAGAGTTGGGAGGGACCTAAGAGATCTTCTAGTCCAACTCCTTCACTTCATAGATTAGAAAACTAAGGCTGAAAAAGGTGACGTGACTTGCCCAGAGTCACACAGTTAGTTAATATCCAAAGAAGGATTTGAACTCATGCTTTCCTGACTCAAACCCAGTGCTCTCTCCACTGCCGCACTTAGCTGCCATGATTCTATCCTCGTTTTTCCTTCTAAGTCTGAGTCTCCTTTGCTAGATCATCATCTATATTATGATCTCCTAAATGGGGTGTACCCCAAGGCTCTGAACTGGGCCTTCTATTTCCTCCCTAAATCCTCTCTCTCAGTGACCTCATAAGTACCCATGGGCTGAATTATAATTTATATGAAGATGATTCCCAGATCTACATAGACAGCCTATATTAAAATTGTATCTTGTTCTGATCACCCTGACCACCACCCCTCTTCCAGTCTATAAGCAGCCCATATAAAGTAGCACTAGCAGGAAGTAAGATTGCAAAGGAAAGCCTAGAAGTCTCATACAAACTGCCCCAAACAGGAGGATAATTTACAAAATCTATTGCCCAAAAGCCACATCCTGGTAATATGTGTTGAATCAGGGGAAGATATCAAGGATTTGCCATTTGTTCCTGTGATATGCAAACCTTAGGTAAGCTCCAGACATCCAAAGTAAGACTAGAAAAATACCAAATGGTGCTGATAATTCTGAGATGTGGACATGTTAACTTTGAAGCTTTACCAACAACTTTGAGATGCTGTGAACTTGTTAATGAACTAACCCCAAGATGGCAGTTAAGAATTGGTCTGTTTACCCAGAAAAATAATAAAAATGAGACCCCCCCCAACTCTTTCCCCCTGAGCTCTCCTCCATCTCCATTAGGTCCATGCTGCCAAGTGATCCCAAACTCAATCCCTGGTTACGTAAGTGACTCGTCTCCTCCTATCTTCTTTCTCACACTGCCTGCCTTTCTTTACCACCTCATCTTCGAACCCACTCTGCCTGCCTTTGTACCCTTTTTTGCTACTTGTCTTTGTACTTTCTGTACCTTTTGCCCCTATACTCTGTGTGTCTTATTAAAGTATGATTGTAACTATACTTCCTGCTGCCATGATGATCTTTCCTAGTGAGAATCCAACAAGCCAGGTATGCCTGCTCCATTTCAGAATTTCATAAATTAATTATCAATTCTCAGTCCTAGTCTCTTCCCAAGCCTCAGTTAAAATTAAATATTTGTTGATCTGGATGAATTTAGGCATCTCACACTCAATGTGTCCAAAACTGAACTCCTCAAATCTTCCCCTTGACCAAATTTCCTTATTGGCAACTCCATCCTTCATCACCCAGGTTCATAACCCTTACCAACCCATATATTCAGTCAGTCAGTCAGTCAGTGTGCATTTATTAAGCACCTCTTACATGCCAGATACTGTGCTAACTGCTGGAAATACAAAGAAAAGCCAACCCCCCCCCAAAATCTCTTCTCTCAAGGAGTCACAGACTAGTGGAAGAGACAACATGTAAACCACACGTAGAAACAAGACAGAAACAGGATAAATTGGGGAGAGTCTTAAAGAGAAGGCACGGCATTAAGGAAGATTGGGAAAGACTATTTAGAAGGTAGGACTTCATCTGAGAACTGAAGGAAGTCAGAGAGGCTGAGAGGAGATGAAAAAAGAGAGAATTCTCGGCATGGCGGACAGTCAGTGAAAATAGTCTGAGTGAGGATGTGCTCCTCCTGTGAGAGGAATAGCAAAAAAGGCTAGGGTACTGCATCCCAGAGGGTTGGGTATAGAGGCGTGTAAGGTACAAGGAGCCTGGGAAGGCAGGAAGAGACCAGGCAGTGAAACAGGATTTTCTATCTGATCCTGGAGTGTATTGACTATGGTGTGACATGATGAGAACTTCACTTTAGGAAAATCACTCTAGGGGATGAATGGAAGACAACTGGAGCTTAGATTCTTGAAGTAGGCAGACCCCCCTCGCAGCTATTGCCAAAGTCCAGACATGAAATGATGATGGTCAGCACAAGGGTGGATGCAGTGGCAGAGGAGAGAAGGGGGCATATTGAAGAGCAGATGTAGAGGTAATAGATTAGATATGAGAGGTGAAGGCTGGGGAGGAGTCCAGGATGACACAGGTTGTGAGCCCAAGGGACTGACAGGATGGTGGAGATCTTGACAGTAACAGGGAAGGTAGGAGAAGGCAAGAGTTTGGGGGGAGGGAAGATTGATAATTTCAGTTTTAAGTATACTGAGTTTAAAATGTTTATAAGATGTCCAATTCAAGGTGGCTAATGAGCACTTGGAAATGGGAGCCCGGGGGCCAAGAGTTTGAGGTCAGAAGAGCAGGAACTATGATAGCCATCTGCATAGATACCTGAAACAATGGGAGTTGATGAGACCCCCAAAGCAATAGTATAGAGGGAGAAGATAACAGGACCCAGGACAGAGCCATTCAATTTGGTAATTACTGGATCATTTATAACGTTGGAGAGAACAGTTTTGGTGAAAGCCGAGGTCCAAAACTATTGAGTTAAGAAAGAGTACAGGTCTGATCATGTCACTCTTCTACTCAATAAACTCCAGAGGCTCCCTATTACCATTTGAAAAAAAAAACCCCTGTTTTAACCTGTTGGACATTTAAGGTCTTTTGCACCCTGGCCCCAGCCTGCCTTTGAAGTCTTATTATTGTTATTATTTTGAGGTATGCCTGTATATTGTATTTATTTGTTTTTGTTATATTAATGCTTTATTATTATTATATATTTTGTTTCCCCTAGTTACATGTTAAAACAATTTTAACATTTGTTTTCTTTTTTTTTTAAAGTTTGGAGTTCCAAATTCTATCCCTCCCTCCCTTTTTCCCCTCCCCTCTCCCTGAGATGGTAAGCAATCAGATATAGCTTATACATGTGCAATCACGTAAAACATTTCCATATTAGTCATTTTGTATAAGAAGACTCAAATAAAAGGGAAAAAAATGAAAGAAAGTGAAACATAGCATGTTTCAGTCTGTATTCATTCAATATCAATTGATCATAGTACAATATTGCTGTTACTGTGTACAACGTCCTCCTGGTTCCATTCACTTTACTCTGCATTGGTTCATGTAAGTCCTTCCAGGTTTTTCTGAAATCATCCAGCTTGTCATTTCTTATAGCACAACAATATTCCATTACAATCATAGACCACAGCTTGTTCATCCATTTCCCCAATTGATGGGCATCCCTTTGATTTCCAATTCTTAGCCCTCCCCAAAAAAAGAGATTTTTTAATATTTTTTTTTTTAATTTTTAAGTTGTGTTTTTAAAACTTTGGGTTACAAATTTTCTCCCTTCCTTCCTCCCCACCCACCCTCATTGAAAAGGCAAGCATGTCAATACAGGTTATAGATGTGTAGTCATGCAAAACCCTTCCATAGTAGTCCTGTTGTGAAAAACTAAGTATATTTCCCTTCATCCTATCCTACCCCCCATTTATTCTGTTCTCTCTTTTGACCCTGTCCCTCCTCAGAAGTGTTTGCTTATGATTATCCCCTCCCCCAATCTGCCCTCCCCTCTCTCAACCCCCAGCTCTTTTGTCCCCTTCCCCCCCTTATTTTTCTGCAGGGTAAGATAGGTTTCCATACTCCATTGTGTATGTTATTTCCTTCTTTAGCCAAATCCTATGAGAATAAGATTCACTCATTCCTCTCACCTTCCCCCATTTCCCCTCCACTATAAAAACCTTTTCTTGCCTGTTGCACGTGAGATATTTTACACCATTCTACTTCTTCCTTTCTCCTTCTCCCAGTATCATCCTCTCTCACCCCTTAATTTTATTTTCAAGATATCACCCCTTAATCTTCAACTCACTCTGTGCCCTCTTCTATCTATCTACACATACATAAAATTTTTTCCCTCCCACTACCCTAATACTGACAAAGGACTCATGAGCTACAAATATCATCTTTCCCTGCAAGAATGTAAATAGTTCAGCCTTAATAAGTCTCTTATGATTTCTCTTTCCTGTTTACCTCTTTCATGTTTCACTTGAGTCTCGTATTTGAAAGTCAAATTTTCTATTCAGCTCTGGTCTTACCCACAGGAACACTTGAAAGTCCCCTATTTCATTGAATGACCATTTTTTACCCTGAAGGATTATACTTAGTTTTGCTGGGTATCTCCTTTGCCTTCCAGAATATCATGCTCCATGCCCTCTGGATCCTTAATGTAGAAGCTGCTAAATCTTGTGTTATCCTTATTGTATTTCCACAATACTTGAATTGTTTCTTTCTGGCTGCTTGCAATATTTTCTGCTTGACCTGGGAATTCTGGAATTTGGCTACAACATTCCTAGGAGTTTTCCTTTGGGGATCTCTTTCAGGAGGTGATCAGTGAATTCTTTCAATTTCTATTTTGCCCTCTGGTTCTAAAATATCAGGGCAGTTTTCCATGATAATTTTTTGAAAGATGATGTCTGGGCTCTTTTTTTATCATGGTTTTCAGATAGTTCAACAATTTTTAAGTTCTCTCTCCTAGATCTATTTTCCAGGTCAGCTGTTTTTCCAATGAGATATTTCACATTCTCTTCTATTTTTTCATTCCTTTGGATTAGTGTTACAATGCCTTGATTTCTCAAATTGTCACTAGCTTCCAATTTCTCCATTCTAATCTTTAAGGAAGTATTTTCTTCAGTAAGCTTTTGTGCTTCCTTTTCCATTTGGTCAATTTTGCTTTTTAGGGTATTCTTTTCCTCATTGGCTTTTTGGACCTCTTTTGCCATTTGGGTTAGGCTATTTTTTAAGGTGTTATTTTCTTCAGTATTTTTTGGGTCTCCTTTAGCATCACCCTCAGTTTTTCCTCTACTTCTCTTACTTGCTTGTCAAAATCCTTTTTGAGCTCTTCCATGGCCTGGGACCAATTCATATTTTTCTTGGAGGCTTTGGATGTAGGAGCTTTGACATTGTTGTCTTATTCTGGTTGTATGTTTTGATCTTCTTTGTCACCAAAGTAAGATAATATAGTCTGATTCTTTTTGTGCTGCTTGCTCACGATCCCAGCCAATTACTTGACTATTAAACTCTTTGTTAAGTTAGAAATCTGTTTCTGGTGTGGAGAATGTACTGTCCCAAGTTTCAGGGGTTTTGTGCAGCTGTTTTCAGAGATACTTCTAGGGACCTGCAAATTTTCAGTTCTTCCAAGGTGGTATGATCAAGAGCGAGGTGTCTACTCTTTTCCTGGCCTGTGCTCTGGTCTATGAGTGACCACAAGCACTCTTTTCTGTCTTGGAACTGTGAGGAGGGTTTCCTCTCCACAGCCACTGCAAGTTCCACCATGCTAGCGCTCCTCCTTGCCCCAGGACTGCCACCCAGAACTGTGACCCAGATCCAAGCATGGGCAAAACAAGAGAATCCTGCACCAGCAGAGAGATCCCTGCAATATTCTTCTTATCAGCCACTCAATTCCCCCTCAGTCTGTGGGTCAGAACCTCAGGAGGCCCTGGGGCCACTCTTAGGGAATGGGGCTGGAACCCCACTGTGCTTCTTTTTCAGCACCGCAAAAACAGACTTTTCCCACTGACCTTCTAAGTTGTCTTTGGCATTTATGGGTTGAGAAGTCTGGAAACCACCACAGCTGCCTGTGATTCAGTCCTTTGAGGCCTGCTCCAGGTTTGTTGTGGCCTGTGTGCGCACGCCTCACTGTGCTCCTCTCCCCGCCTGGCGCCATATACCTTTCTGATCAATCATCCAGGCTGTCTTGGGCTGGAGATTTGTTTCACTCTGTCTTTTTGTGGGTTCTGCTCCTTTAGAATGTGTTTAGAGTCAGTTTCTATAGGTATTTGGAGGGGTTTGGGGGAGAGCTCAAGACAGTCACTGCTTTTACTCTGCCATCTTGGCTCCACCCCCCCAAAAAAGAGCTTTTTCAGCCTTATTATTCATCAAGCTCTATCATGCTCTCTGTGGGTCCAATTGGCCTTTTACAGTTCTTCATCTGCAGTGCCACATTTCTCATCATGGTGCCTTTGCGTCGGCTGTGACTCCTACCTGTAATGCTTTCTTACCCTCTCTTCCCCTCTGCCTCTTGGGATTCTCAGTTTCCTTTAATATCCAACACTGCCTCCTCCAGGAACTTTTTGGGATTCTCCTCTCCAGTATTCCCTTAAAATCACTTTGTATTCATTTGAGTAACAATCTCTACAGAGGCTTTGTCCCCTGATTGAATGTGCCTGGTTTGGGCTCCCCAGGCTGCTGGGTGATTAATTCAATGAATTCAGGATCAGACTCTCACTATGATGGATTATAGAAGGGCTATTTATCCTTGTAGAGCCCAGACTTTGTGATCAATGAAAATTATGCAAGGGAAACTGTGTGACACATCTTTGCAGTTTTCAAGAATGTAGCACCTCTGGAATATCATACTCCATGCCCTGTGATATGTCCTGAGGGCCAGAATTCTATCAGGAGCTCACTACCTTTCAGGGACTGACAGCTGACAATCCCCTGTACTACAGATACAGACCACAAACTCAACTGGCTAACCTGACCCATGAGCTGCCCTGGAATCAGACTCTCATCCTAGGTTGAACTGTCACTCACAATCACCTGACTTTAACCTTGGTTCGTAAAACCCTTGGATCCATTTGTGTTAGGTGTTGCTGTACCAGATGCTTTCAAAATATGGAGGTCTCCCAGGGAGGCCCAAGCCACATTGGGCGAGGAGGAGGATTCTATCAAGGATGTCATCCTGGAGCTCTGACTCCTGGAGCTGCAGGCAGTGAGCCTCCAGGTGCAGCGCTGACATTCACCTGTTTCCTTCCTCTTCAAAAGACAGGTGCTTTATTCACCTGTGCAAGAGGCTGTAGAGCCACAAATAAAAAGGACACTCAAAATGGGCCACTTGTCCCAGGACTGTATCTGAGTGCCAGTGAACAAGATGAGAAGATGGGGATAATAGTTAGGAATCTCTGCCAGTGCAGGTAGTATGGCACCCTTCACATTTTGAGAGCACTTAACCTCTCACCTGCTTTTTCTCCCCTGCTCTTCATTTGCTATGACCAGCCTGGTAACTGGACTCTCCTAAGAGGTCAAGCCAGTCCTTGGACAATGGGCCCCACTGAGCCCTCACCAGAAGTCTTAACACACTATTCCCCAGCAGAGTCTTTGGATGCCAATGAGGAGACTGCAGAAAAGTATTGCGGAATGGCCTGGAAGGGACCTGAGAGGTGGTCTGATCTAACTCCTTCCACCTATAGAGGAGCCAAATGAATTGCCCCAAATCCCATAGCTAATTTTGAAGGATAGGCTTTGCACCAATTTTATGTTAAAATTTATTTGCAAACCTATTGTTTTGTTGAAATGAAATACAAGTTCTTGGAGCATAATTTTTTATTTTGAATCCCCAGTACCTTACACCCAGTGCCTGGTACAAGGAAGATGTTTAATAAATGCAAGCTGAATGAAAGAATGAATAAATGTAGTCTTCCCTTCTCTTCTGGAGATGTTTTCTAACTAACAGAATTTCTCTTTTCACAAGGGAAGTCCTTATTTGGATGAGTTTGTTATTAGAGCACAGTAAAAATCATTTTCTCATTGAGTAAAACAGAAGTTTCTGGATGCCTGAGCCACCCTTTAGATCTTTGAAGAGGGTCAAGGATTCTGCTGTCCTGAATCTCCCCAGGAAGACGGCAGTCTCTCTCCACATCACGCCATTCATGTGTCAGCAGTCTTCCTGACAATCAGTAAGAAATATTCCAGCAATCCTGATGGCCCCACCATGTACATGTCCATTAGGGCACTTCCTAATGGGAGTTAATGGACCTTTCAGAAGTTCCTGAGACATGCGGCCAATTTAGGGTTTCCTGTTATTTCCAAATTTCAGTTGGAGGGTCAAGATGATGCCTTACTGTTGAGCTTTCCTGGGTGATCATGTAAGGGCAGAGTCCCATGCTGCCTTGCTCTCAACCAGAAAACAGTAAAATTCTGGTTCCCTCCCAGGTTCAGAGCACGTGCCACCCCTGCTATAGGTTCCAGTGTCCTGAGCCTCTCATTTGCTAATGGGCATTTATTTTACATGTAACCTGTGCTTATTGTTGTTGAACTCCTATCATCTTAGAGGAATAGAAGCTCCTTGAAGGCAGGGACTATCTCACTTTTGTGTTTGCACCTTCAGCACCTAACACAACATGTCCACACAGCAAGTGCTGTATAAATGTATTTTGATTAGTACACTGAACTCAGTGTACTGGGTTCAAATCCTTTCTTTGCCACTTAGCATCCATATAACTTCAATAAAATGAAGAGATTTGGACTATGTGAGCTCCAAATCTCTTCCTAGTTCAGCCACTACAGGATTCAAATACTTCAGGGTTGGAAAATGACCAAGGCCATCTGGAAGCCATATTTATCTACTCCTCGAGGTAGGGGAGGCAGGGGGAGCCCTGCTCGGAGCCTCCAGCTATCTTGGAATGGCCGGAAGGAATCAAGGCCATAAGCTAGCCCTAAACTCCTTTCAAGATACTCTCTTCAAGCTCCATGTCTTAAATGAGGTTTAGCCTGATCCTTCCCTTGCCCCTAAAATTCCTCTGCACTGAATGTAGATGTTTGGTATTTATTTATCTCTGAACACATTGTTTCACCTCAATAGAATGCAAGCCCCTTGAGGACAGGGACTATTTGGTGCTTATCTGTATCTCCAGCTGCCTGGTCCAAAGTGGCTGCTTAATAACTACAGTGAATGAATGAATGATTAGGCACTGAGCACCCTCCCCCATCTCAAGATAAACCTCCTGAGTCTTAGTGTTAGAGCAATCGAGCTACTTCCCACCTTTCCCCTTTTGCACAGTCTCAAAAGCTCCCTTTGACTTGACAGGAAAAAAGGTTGGGAAATTGTTATGATCTGAGAAGCTTTTCCACTTGAGATCAGAGATCAGAATAGAATATACATGCATTACAATGCTCAAAGTGCTAAAAGGTGCATTTTAGTGGAACGATGAGAAGAGCTCAGGAAGAAAAGTCCAGTTGCCATGGAAACAAAATTAGGAACAAAGACTTTAGAATAAAAGGACACTTCCTTGGGAAGCAACACCCAGAGACAGGGAGGCAGGCACTGGGGTTTACGTTACCCCAGTGTAAGACCAGGTACCACTGATCTTTCAATTGTACAGGACCAAATCTGCCAAATAAGTGACAACAGCAGCCATGAATGGTTGGAGTGGGCCAGCTGTGGACAGCAGAGGGCTTGGTGTGTTGCCAGTTCTCTTTAGGTGGGAATGTTCTGACTCTGGGGCTTACTTATGTACACCTCCACGACTAGCCTTAGAGGGAATCACATCCATATCCTGCAACTCCAGGCAGGGATGTCCTATAGCCAGCTCCTACAGGTTCATTAGAAAGCTGGTATCTAAATTTTCAGTGTGAGTATTTACATCTCGGAAGTCGTCAAACTACAAATCAAGGGTGGGTTTATTAATTTGTTGATTACTTAGGCTTAAGAGAGTGATGGAGGAAATGTTTATAATGCGCATTAAACTTAAAAGTGGATTGAATATATCTTTTTTTTTTCTTTCAGAGTCGGTTATTAAACATTCACTAGCACATAAATACTAGCACACAGATACTTCAGGGGCACAAGAAACATCTCCTGCTCCTCAAATATCCTCTATAGCGGCTTCATGAAGCTTTGATTCCCCATTTAGGGATTCATTCCTTCAACCTAGAGGAAGGTTTAAGCCTTCTCAGTAATCAACACCTGTGAGGAAGTTTATCAGAGTCTTTTCTGCAAGTGAGTTGTGATCTGAAGGAAGGGGCAAGAACATGAAGCCACTGGAAGAGGAGAAGGAACATTTAAAATCACTTTGTTAGAAGAAAAGAGGGAATGGCCAGGTCACCACATGTGAGAATTCATCACCAAGTACCCAGTCTCCTTGAGATTAGTCTCTCCATTTTTGGTGAGCCTAGTCCTAAGACCGTGTTACTGGGACCAATCTCCATGTCTTTCAAACATGGCAGTTAGCTGGACAATCTACAAAGCCAGTTCATCTGTGTGTACATCTTGGAGGTACAGTGCAAATGGGTGGAAGGTTGTGCTCAGAAATTAAACAAGAGGAGAAGAGTAGGTTGGATGGGAAATTTGGGAAATTTCAAAGCTCTTTTTAGTAACCCCAGATTTCTCTCAAAAACCAACATACATCTTTAGAATATCAATATTCTACCAGTGCCATTGGAAGCTGCAAATCATGGAACCTGGAAATCTCTGAAGACTGAAGACTTCAAAATATTATAGTACCCCAGTCCAAGACTCCAATCTTCCGCTCCAATTGACTCTGCCATGGGAGTAGTTCAACTCTCACCTACTCTTGTATAGCTTCTGTGATATTTATGAGCAAGCTCTTCCCCAATGCTCACTGTGGTGATAATAGATTAGAACACAAGAAGCCTTGGCTCTGGAGTCTGAGAAGCTGGGACTTGCCACCTGTATGACCTTGGCCAAGTCCCCTATCTTAATCCCTAAAATAAGGAAGTTGGACTAGAAGACCCTTGAAGCCCCTCCAGCCTGAGATCTATAATCTCAATGACCCATACTGTCTAGGACTAAGTGGCCCTTCAGGTCCCTTCCACCTCTAAAGGCATGTGACCCTATGATTCTATCATACCATGACCTATGATATAAAACAGATAATGGAGATAATCCTTTGGTGATTCCCTATATCTCTGATTCCATTGGTGTGCCTCCACTCTTTTTACTGGTGCAGATAAAAAAAGAAAAACACCTGTACGTTGAATCCTGGTCAACATCCCTGTGTCCTACAGATTCTCCCCCAAATTGCTGTCCAACAAGCCAGAAGCCTTTCTACCTATCTTTGTACATCTCATGGGAACACATGCAGTAACTCAGCTTGTCTCTCAGCTACCCCAGGCTCTTTTCATAAACCTGCCTGCTCTTCTAGTCCCCATGTCTCCCCATTTCCTTCATGACATGCCCCATGCCACTGTTTGCATGTAGGTGATAACTGGAAGTATGCTCTTGCCTGCCTGTGCTTCCACCCCCTTCATCTTACCATTGAATTTGGGCAATGTGGTGAATGAACATCAGTCACTGAAGACCTTTATAACCACTCTCACATCTTTATAAGATCTTTCCAAGAACCATAGCAAATGTCCAGGGCTTCCTTCACAAAAACAAGAAAAGGGAACAGGCAAGCTCTCAACAATGATTTTCTACAGCACGCCACATCTTTATAGTCATATAACTGCTGGACAAATGAAGAGAATACAAGAATCCAATATGTTTCTTATTTATTACAAAAAAATTGATATGAGAGAACAAAAGAAGGCCTTTAATATTTTCATCCAAAAGGAGTCTCTTGTGCTGTGTTAAGATCATACCAGATTCTTTTACAAATGCAACTGCAATTAATGTTTTGAAAATACCCTCTGATGATTAATGTTAAGTGAAGTATAAAGCAAGGAGATTTGGGGTCACCAAAGATGATTGGCAAAGTCTTGAAGAATGCTCTCTGTCAGATACAAATAGAAGAGAAATTCCCCATCACTGGGAACACCTTCTAGGTATTCTGACTTAAGGATGACCTTGTACTTGTGGTGTCAAGGCCTAGAGCACTATAAGTCTTCTACTATGAGACCCATGATCACTTAAGAGATCAGCTTAACAGCTCATTGAGGGAAACTAAATGCATAAAACTACGTCTTGTCCACACCATGACATGCCAATGCAGAGCTATTCCCTGTAATTGATAACTAGGCAGCTAGGTGGTGCCATAGTGGATAAAGTGCAAGAGTTGGAGTAAAGACCTGAGATCAAATCTAGCCTGAGATATTTACTAGCTGGTGATCCTGGGCAAGTCACTTAACCTACATTGACCTCAGTTTCCCAAATTGTAAACTGGTGAGGATAATGGCATCCATATTGAATAGTTATTGTGAGGATCAAATGAGGTAATATTTGTGAAGTACTTTGCAAACCTTAAGATGCTATACAAATATTATCAGTATCATCGCCATTGTTATTATATTCTGGGTCAGATACTGCAGATAAACAATGATTTGGGGGCACAGTCTGAATGGGAGAAAAAGAGGAGACTGGGATTGCATTTGGAAACTGGCCAGTGCCTTTCATGTTTCCCAAATTCCCCCAGCACCAAAAACCCTCATCTTTTCAACAACTATAGCAACAAATGTTCTCGCAGCAATTCTGTGTAGTTAAGAAACTGGAAACACAATTATCTCCAAGGAATCAAGGTCACACGTGACCCAAAGGTCAAGCACCATCATTAACTTATTTTAAGGCCATTTTGTCATTTTTCTCTCTTGAGTATTTGAAAAAACAAAAAGGTCTGAATGACATGAAGCCAGCTTGGAGAGAATGCATGAGAGCTGTGTCCTCGGCCTTGTGCCATTCCTCATTCTTATCAGTGACTTGGATAAAGACAGAGCCAGCATTCGTCCAAATGTGCAGATGGCATAAAACTAGGAAGGACAGCAAGTGTATTGAAGGAGCACTTGACATACTAGAATGATGGGAATCTAATCAAATGAAATTTAATAGAGGCAAAAGTGGAATGGTATACCCAGGTTTTAAAAAAAAACCTTCACAAATATAAAAGGTCTTTTAATATTCCATCTTTCCCTATGCCTTACAAACAATGACTTTATTGCTCATCCTCACTGTACCCTCCATTTTTTTACCCTCTATTCTTTCCAAGTCCATCACTTCTACACTGGCTGTGCTCCCCTCCTTCCCTTATCTCAACCCCTTGGTGAACCAATTCTACTTACTACTGTCTTATACCCTCAAATCCTTTGACTCTGGGACAATTGCTGATTTTACTGTACCAAATTCTAGCCCTGAATGATTCCCATCATCTGATTCCTTCACTCCTATTCATGTGCTACTGAATGGACTTGAAGGTGATCATGAAACCATGCTGCCTGGGTCAACTACAAATTTGTTTCCCAATCTCAATTGTGCCTTCATTACAGCAAGTCAGTCATTCTAGTCTTTCCTATTCAATTTGCCATCCCACACTCCAAACCTTTCCTCAAGTCTCCTCTGACACCTTTCCTTCTACTCTGTCAGCTGAGAACCTCACCTCATACTTCACTAAGGAAAAAATGTTGAAACTATTCTCTGAGAGTTTGCCTTTCTAGTTACCCCTTCACCTCACATCATTCAGTCATCTTTCCCATTGTCTTCTCTTCCAATAGTCTCTGAAGATAAGGTGGCCTTTCTCCTTCTAACATAATCTCAATCTTTCTCTGTCTCTCTCTGTCTCTCTCTGTCTCTCTGTCTCTGTCTCTCTCTCTCTCTCACTCCCCTTCCCTCTCAAGAAGTAGGTCTGACCATGACTCTGCCTTTGCCCAGTGATCTATATTCAGCGACTCCTTATTACTTCCAGGATTAAATATAAAAATAATTCCTCTGTTGGGCACCTAAAACTTTTTGCAGCCTGGTTCCTTTCTACTTTTCAGTCTTTCTTTGCTTTGGTTTCCTCCAGGTACTGAATCCAGCTATACCAGCCTACCTATAATTCCTTATACATGGAACCCCATCTCCCACCTCAGGATTGTTGCACTGGCTGCTCCTGATGCCTAGAATGCTCAGACCACTCACCTCCACTTCTTAGCTTCCCTGGCTTCTTTTAAAACTCAGTTCAACTCCTACCAGCTGCAGGAGGCCTTTCCTCTTCCTCTCCCCAGCTGTCAGGGCCTTTGCTTCCCTTATTACCTTCTGTCTACCCTGCCTGTATCTTACGGGCACCTAGTTACCTACATGTTGTTTGTCCCAATGGAATGCATGCTCCTTGAAAACAAAAGCTATTTTTGCCTTTCTTTTTTATTCATAGCATTCAGCACAGTGCTTGGCACATAGTAAGTGCTTAGTAAATGTTTGCTGAGTGACTGGGAAAAGCAGTATTTACACAAGAATTTACTGCTACTAAACATGTATGACTAAATAAAGCCTACGTTGTGTCCCCATGCCTGGAATGATCTCCTTGTTCCACTCAGACCACTAACATCCCTGGCTTCCTTTAAGTTCTAGCTAAAATCCCACTTTTTACAGGAAGCCTTCCCCAACTCCTCTCAATTCAGGTGCCTTCCCTCTGATAATGATTTCCTATTTATCTTATATATAACTTGTTCTGTATATATTTGTCTGCATGTTATCTGCCCTATTAGATTATAAGCTCCTTGAAAGCATAGCCTGACTTTTGCCTTTTGGTTTCCCAAGCACTTAGCACAGTGCCTGGCATACAGTAGGCATTTACTAATGTTTATGAATTGATTGATTTGTAACTTGACTAATGGGTAGCACAAGTATTATCCTCATTTTCCAGATGATGACACTGATGGTCACAATTACACCTGAGTTCTCGAAACATCAAAATGCATGAGAACCATGCTATGTCTGAAGTGCACCTGAAGTCCTCTCTGAAAGGCCTTGTTCATCCTCTCCTCTCCGTCTGACCCCTCCCAACATGGGGATGAAACCAAGCATCCTGAGAGACCCCAGGTCCCTAAGGAAGAGACTTGGAGGCATAACTACTGCTCCTGGCTGCCTCCCTGCTGGTTCAGACAAGGAAAAATATGCAGAGACACACCAACTGTAGGGAAAGCTCCCTCCAGAAAACACAATCTTCCTATGCCCTGGAGGCATGCCTGGGTCTTACTCTTATTCTTGAAAAGCTCAAAAGTCTGCCTGCCTGATGAAAATGGCAGATGCCAGGAAGAATTCTTCCTTCTTGCTCCTCCCTGGCAACGCTGTCTTCCCACATTCCTGAAAGCCAAGTGGCTCTAGGATGCTTCCAGTACTGAACCAGTCAGCTGCAACCAACTTTACCATAATTGCTGGCCATGGTGCTGATGTATCTGCAGTGCAGGTCACTCCTAGATATTACATAATGTGCCTAAGTCTCAATGCTTTTCCTCTAGAACACACAATCGTTTGTGTCATCAGAGTCACAAAGTCACAGCACTTGCATATTGAAAAGAATCCAGAAAACCACCAAATTCAATTCCATTTGGTAAATGAGAAAATTGGGCCCCTCAAGAAGCAGGGATTTGCCAAGGTGACAGAAAGAGACTCAGGATTTCAGCCCAGGTCCTTAGATGCAAAATGCACAGTGTTCTTACCAGTAGATTGTGCTTATTGTCCTTTATAATATGCAAATAGAGCATTGATTTATATATAGTATTGACAAATTATTTAATGTGTCAAAGGATCATTACTTGTCAATGACTCATAGAAATTAATGACAAATGTAAATCAATAACAAGAAAATTCCAATCGATCCAGAGACCAAGAAAGCAGAAGATACAGCACAAGATTTTAGACAATCTGTCAAAACTCTCCTCCCCCACAATATTTCTATCACTCAGTGGTTCAGAAAAAATACAAAAATAGTTTTCCTTCTTGACATCCCAACATTATTCAAATTATTTCCCCAAAGCAATCAAGAGATCTTTTTGTTGCTTTTGTCTTTCATTCACAATGCTTCCTGTACCCACAGTGGGCAGACTGTAGACAGAAGCCTGAAACGTGTCCTTCAAAGTTCCTCCTTTCTAGGCTACTGCTGCATATTTCTAATGAAGAACCCCACTACTTCCCCAAGAATGGTACTAAAATGAGACAATCAAAGTGCTAAAACCCCAAGACCAAAAGCAGTTCTCTGATGGGCTTGAATCAGGTTTCATTTAACAAAGTGAATTCATTTAACAACGAATCCCAGAGAGACAGAGGCACACAGATGGGAGCTCAATCAGGCTGCCAAGTTTCACATGCTTGTACACTGGTTGTGAATCTTTGGATTCCACTCCCTTGAGGCTCAGGCAATTTGAAAGCTAATATATTTCTAAGAAAAACTACATACACAAGAATCTGATTTGCATCACGCCTATAATGCGATTTTGTGAGCCCCTCTAGTGGGGGCTGATATCAAGATGAGAGCAAATAGTTATCATGTCATACGGGACTGAGAGTCTGGAGGACTGGATTCTAGTCTCAGAGTTGCCATTAACTCACTGTGTGGACCTGCAAGTCCCCTAATATTTTCAGGCCTCAATTTCCTCTTCAGGCAATCTCTAAAGTCTTTTCATTTTCTGAGAATGGCTGAGGGCTCATAGTTCACTTAAAAGAAGAGAACTATATATGGGTGAGATTTAACTAAAAAGAGGAACTGAGGGAACTTTGCTAATCCAACAACATTAATTATCTCTTAATAATGGCAGAAAAAAGTGTCCGGTTAGATATAAAATTCCCATGATTTCCTTCTTTCCTTTTTAAAAATAGCTTGAGTTTGAAAAGCCAAGAGCATTTCTAAGATTGTTTTAATCTGGGTGAAATCCAGGGCAATGAAATGCATAACTCCTTTTTTTTTTAAATTTGGTGCCTCCTCCAGAGTCATTCAATTCACCTCAAAAAGAATTTTCTGTCATCCAGCAAATGTACCATGTAATACCACGTAAATAATCACTTAAAACCAGGAAGCCATGCTTTGCCAAGGTCAAAAATTCCCAAGGAGCAGGCTGACTTTGCTCTCTTTGCACTCTTTGCTCAAGAATCCTTTCATTTTCATCTTGGTGTGAAAACTTCTTCTCATCTCCTGTAAGTACAAAAGGAGCAGACTTCCATCACTAGGGGAGGCCTAACTACTTTATAATTATAATCAAAATTCAGGAATACAGAAATTATTCTTTTTAAAAATACACCACCAAAGAAACAGGAAGGAGTATCTCTTGGAGTGGCATTCTCCAGCACCAGGTGGCAGTGGAGGGGGGGAGGGGTATTAAACAAAGTAAGGTCTAAAATCCTTTCCAGTTCTAAAACTATGATCCTAAATTCCAGGAAATGAACAATTAGAAAAGAAGGTGGGACAGTTATTGAGAGTGTTTGAGGAATAGCAGATAGTCAGACTAAATGTGGCACTTGCACCCATGGAATGTTAGGATACCCAGAGGAAAGATGTCCAGCTTGTTGAATAGAATCTCTATGGAGGTTTGCTGTAAGGACATGGATAAACATCACTTGGGAGAGGCATGACCAGATAGAGCTTGGAAGAGCAGTTATCAGCTCTTCCAAGAGAGTGACCACATGGATAAAATAATGGACCCATCCAAACATGAAAAAGTCAAGGTTGGAGGAATAGGAGTGCTATCTCTCTCCCAATAGAAACAGATCTCTCTACCCTCTGTCTCTTACCCTCAGCCAAAGATATTTTTTGAACTTTACTACAAGTAAGAAAAAAAGTGGGAGAAGGCATCCTCAACTATCTTCTTATTTCCTGCATAATATCCAGGATTCTGCTTTGAAAAACTCACCTGGTCAAGGAGGGATGAAGAAAGCTTCACAGAGCCACTTTTGATGAACTGCCCAGATGGCCCCAGTCACCATGTTGGGCTTCTCTACCTCAAAAATCCAGCTTCCTCCTACATACACCCATGAATGCCATATGGGTGTTGGCGTGGGATGGGAGTGTAGCTCCTGGTGTAAATCACATTGTGAGACTGCCCCCCCCACTTACTATCTTTCACATATCAGTAAGATGGAGACTATCTACAAAGAATGTCAAAGGGAGCCTCTGGGCAGAAAGGATTCAACAAAAGAGCAAGATGTCCCTCCTTTGTCAGAGGAAAGTGGGGTATTATGGATAGGGAGAGAAATAACTACAGAGATAAACAGATACAAAGATACACAGAGACAAAAGAAGGGAGGGAGAGGAAAAAAAACAAAGGGACAAAGACACAGCCAGAGAGGTGCATTCAAACCGTGGCACATTGGAAGGAGAGCTAGATTTGGAGCCATAGAATCTAAGTTCAAATCCTGGCTCTGACATATCTATTTGTTTGACATATGACCTTGGGAAACTCATTTTGCCTCAGTTTCTTCCTCTTTAAAGTAGAGAACTGGAATGATGTGGCCTTTATGGTTTCCATCAGGAGTAATGCTAGATTTGGACACAACATAGGCTTACATCAAAATTCACCCCTGCGCTCCATTCTCCCCTCCCTTTTTCCAGTGCCATGGAGCCCCTGACTCCAGGGTATAGAAGTTTGTTCAGACCTCAATAGCCAGCTTGGCCACTGCCCTTCAGGAGTAAAAGCCTGCTGGGACCTGAAGGCAGAAGCACAAGGCTGCAAATCTGAATTGGTGGTGTCAGGGAAAATAAGCTCTGAACTGCCAATGCCAGGTCATAGAAATAAGGAACAGAAGGAGTGGAATGGGTCACCAGGACAGGACATGTGTGTAGTTGAAGGTGGGGGGGGGAGAGGCTATGCAGCCCTCCACCTAACCTGAAGGAAAGAGCACCACACCCAGTCGGCATAAGTTCTAGCCACTCAAAAATCAGTTAGGGCAGAGACCTAGGCTGGTGAGCTCTGTATTGCCCAGAGGGGAAGGGGGTTGAGAAGTATTGAGCTCTAGCCCCCAAGGAAACCACAATCAGAGACGATGGAGTCAGGAATTGAGTAATAAGGAAAAAGAGGGGGGGGGGGGGGGAGGGAGAGACTGAAAGTACCAAAGATTTCCAAAAGAAAAAAGAAAACTCAAAGATTTTGAAAATAAACAGATAAGCCAACAGGAAAAAGAAGAACAAAAGAAGGAAATGTGGCCTTCAGATCTAGTAAATGAGTTCAGGCATCTATGAATTAATACTGCAAAATAAAGGAAAATGAGCCAACACTTGGTGAGAAAGAAGAACCTGTGGAATTTGAGAACATGGAAACACAACACTGCTCCTGGATTAAAAGAGAAGTTGGAATAAGGAGAGCAGAATTTATGTCCCACACAGCAAAAATAATGAACAGAACATTTCCATGTGCCCACTAGGAGCCTGGTACTGACTTTTCAGTTTTCTTCCCAAACTGTCCCTCCCTCTCAGTCTTCCTACAGCTGCTGTTAGGACAATAATCTTCCTGGTTCCTCAGACTTGGGCTTATGAAGTCATCCTAAATAATGAGGATACCCTCAAAATGGAAAAAGAACAAGCTTGACCACAAAGAAGATGTAGATACATATATGTGTGTGTATGTGTATACATACACATATATGTATACATATGTATGTGTGTATATCTATATCTATCTCCCTATAAGAATGCCAGCAACACCTCTCTCATGAGAGGAAGCCATTGATGCAGAACTTTACGTGTAATGTCAGCTTTTTCAGTGTCTCAGTTAGATTTTCTCTTCTTCCTGTATTGCTTTTTTCAAACAATTATTGGTTATAAGACAGAGCTCTCAAGGTTGGTGGAGAAAAGGCAGGGACTCACCTGAGCTTTCCCCCAAACCCTTCCAAATAACTTTAAATAATGTCCCCAAATAAATGGAGAGTCAGAACCTACACAGTGATGGGAAGAAACACAGACAGAAGGCATGGGTGTGAGTTGAATATATAATGGGATGATTATCTAAAAAAATAAAACTTAAGGGTGAGAAAGGAATGCACTGAGAGAAGGGGAGAGGGATAGGTAGAATGGGGTAAATTATCTGACATAAAAGAGGCATGAAAGAGCTTTTACACTGGAGGAGAAGATAGGGGAGGTGGGGGAAGTGTATGAACCTTACTCTCATCAGAATTGGCTCAAAGAGAGAATAACATACACACTCAGTTGGGCATAGAAACCCATTTTACCCTATAGGAAAATATGAGGAGGGGATAAGAGGGAGGGTGCTGATAGAATGGAGGGAAGATTGGGAGAGGTAAAAGTCAAAAGCAAAACATCTTTGAGAATGGACAGAGGGAAAGGAGAGAGAAAGTAGAATAAAATAAAAAACAAAACAAAAAAGGGATAGCTTTCTAGAAGGATAACGGATATTAGGCAATGTAATCATCAAATATGTCAATAAAACATTTTAATAATAATAGCCTTATATTTTTATGGCAGACTAAGTTTTGTGAAGCACTCTATTAGAACCATCATATTCTTTGCTCTTTGACTCTCTGCCGTTCCTCCATCTCTCACCACACCAGGCTTTGTGATGTCTTCTCTGGTACTATTAATTCCTTTTCCTCCCCATTGTCATTACTCAAAGTCAGACCCTAATCATTTCCTGGCTGGACAACTTCAGGTTCAGTAGTTGATTTTCCTAACTCTCCCCCCCCCCACTCCACGTCCACTGCCTATCCCCCTCCCCAGTTCACAATCCACCTTTCAAACTATGCCCACATGAATTTTCTCAACCCTGCCTTGGCTATGTCCTTCTCCTGCTACGAGGCCTTCCCCACTTAACACTTCCTTATTGGCAATAAATAAATCTCAGCTCTCATTTTATATCTTCATTGATGACTTGAATAAAAGCCCAGATAACACATTCGCCTATTTGCAGATGACATTGAGATAACACACTGGATGACAGAGTCAGGTTCCACAAGGATCTCAACAGGCTAGAGCACTAGGCTGAATCTGAGTAGATGAAATTGAACAGGGACAAATATGAAGTCCTACTGTATACTTGGGTTCCAAATATCAGCTTCAAAGTACAGGACCGAGTTGGTATAGAGAGATGTAACTTATGTGAGAAAAATAAACACCTCAGGGCTTTGGTGGACTGAAAGCTCAGCATGACTGAAAGACAAAAAGGCTAATGAGGGCTTGGGCTGCACTGAGAGGCATTTTGTTCAGATAAGAAAGGTGAGAGCCCTTCCATCCTCCTCAGCCTCATTGTTCAACACATGGAGCACTAGGTCTGGGCACTACATCTTAGATAGGCAGTGCCAAGCTTCAGGGCATCCAGAGGACAGTCCACAAGGATAATGTGCTTCCATTGAGGACCTATGGAAGGGTGGAATCCAAATCATGCAGGGTTTGGCGACTACACCAGTAGACCAAGCACTGGGTCAATGGGATTATGAATGCATCAAAGTGCTGGTATTGAATCACTCCTATGTTTAGGCATCATTTCATTTTGTAGATCATCAGCACCTTAAAGTCAGGGACTTAATCTAGGATCTTTGCATACTGAACAGCTGCATGGAAGAGATGCTCAGTATTGCTCAAATCTCTGACCAGTTAATGCATAGGCTGCTAACTGTTTAGCTGTCCAGATGAAGAGAGAAAAGTTATCAATTACCAAGGTAGGACTGAGGGTGGCTAGCAAACAAAGAGGGAGGTGGGCATTTCTAAGGGCCTGACTGCTGAGCTTGGAGTCAGGAAAGCATGAGTTAGAATCCTGCTTCCACCTCTGAGTAGCCATTGACCTTGGGAATTCACTGATCCTCTCTGTGCTTCAGTTTCCACATATGTAAAATGGTGATAATATGAACACATGCCTCAGAGTTTTGTTTTGTTTTGCAAAGATCAAAAGAGATAATAGATGTATGGAGCCTTACAAATACTATAGCTAGAAATGTCAGCTATTCTGAGAAAGGTACAGGAATGGGAAGAGAGAAAGCTTAGAGGTGTGTCAGCTCAAAGGCTGGCAAACCCACATGAGTATGTGGGTGAAGGAGTGCTGTTTGTGCAGGAAGGCATATGCTGCTGTGCCCAAAGCATTGGGCAGGGTCAGAATGCAGCCACCCTCCCCTCCAAGATGGCCAGACCCCAGCTCCCCTAAGCTCCCAGTGATAGAAATTCTTTGCATTCCACCAGGCACAAGGAATTTAAATTTCTTATAATCATCAAAAAGCTATCCCATGAGGAAAGAACCAGAGAATGTTTCAAAGTCTGAGACTCAAACATAAATATCTATGGAAATGGTGCCACCTGGGAGCTCCAAGACAATGCACTATAGAGTAAAATGTGATTTAAGCCCATAACAAGCCAGGGACAAGGAAGGCTCTTTCAAGGTAAGCACGTGAAATCTGATTAGCCTCGACCAGAGAGCTGGAACCATCTTGAGTTTTTCTGAAGCACAGCTAAGGCGGTTCCCACGCAAATGGAGAATGATTTCACAGAACTCTAGACATGGGACTCAGAGGCACCCACATGCTCATTTTACAGCCACCATTCCAAAGTGAAGCTTAATCACATCAGACTAATAGACCTAAGTTTGTTGTTACATTCCTGTCATTTTTTTCTTAGATTTTGAATTTTCTCTCATTTTGAAGACATTGTCTTGATTTCACAGTCACCTTCTGACTGGTTGGTGCTGCTCACCTCTGCCCCACTTCCCTGGATGCCTTTTCTTTACCTCCTACTTCATGGATCTTCTTTGATTGTCATTCTATTGCTTGGCATCATCTAAGATCATCACTGCATTTTAATCTCCTGTTCAGTTGGTAGGAACCATGGGGCTGCCTGAACAGGATCTTTTTCATGCCTCCAACCCTTGATTAACCAACATCCATGGTTCTCACTACACTACTACCATTTCTAGTCTCAGGGTTAGGCTCTCTTTAGATTTTCCTTAGCCTGACCCAGGACCATCCTGAGACCAGCAGAGTGATCTTGGTTGCAATGAACTGACTAAGACGTGTTCTCTGATGAGGAAACATGAAAATATTGGGAACCAGCCTAAAATCTTTTCTTTAGGAGGGAAAGATATACAGAAGTGTGATCAGGTGATATGAAGCTGATACTTCCTTAGCAATAAATAGATGTCCTTGAGAAGACCAAAACATGGAAAAGCTTCAGAGAGATGAAGGAAGGACCAGACACTGCCCAAAGGAACCCATGGAGCTGGACGCCCAGGGCAGAAATGGGGTGACTTTGCACTCAAAAGACTATGTGTGTTGACACCACAGTGACTGGTGGTTGGCGGGCCTCCAAGATCACTCCAATGGGCCCTCCTGGTGGAAGAGCTTCATCATGTACCTCCTCCACCTATCAGAACAATGCAGAACTGACTGAAAGGCAGGGTCCCAGAATCCCAGACCCTCAGTATGAGAAGAGAACTAAGAGTTCATCAAGTCCAACTCATAACCTGGAGGAAGAATTTTCCCTGTAATACCTCCAGCCTATGGACAGGCAGCCTCTGTTATTAACATACCATCCGGTGACAAAGAACTCACTATATCCCTTTTGGACAGGACTAGGACAGGTTAGAAAGACTTTTGTTTTTCTTTCTCTTGAACACAGCTGCATCTCTAAACTTTCTACCCCCTGCTCTTTGCTCTGCCCTCATCTCTAGGACGCTGACCCCAATTGAGTCCTATTCTGTTACCCCATGGTGCCTTTCCAGGTTTGTGGTTATGGTCTAATATTTCTGAGGAAATGGAGGTTGGGCAGGATTTATTTCTAACTTGGGCCCTGGAGAGTGGAGACATATTAAATAAATTGCCTCTCTTCCTGACACAACTGGAATCTGTTGGAAACCTGAGATGAGATTCAAATGCCACAGACCAGAGCGTGATTCTGTAATGGAATGCTTGCCATGGAATCTCAAACATCACATGACTTTCACCATCTGTAAAATAAATCTTTCCTGAAGACCAAGGAGGGCGGGCCAGCTGAGGGAGTGGGCTCTGGACCCCCACCTCACAGTCAAACACTTGCCTCTTAATGCCAGCTGACACTGACAGTGCAGCCACCCCACTCCAACTGGGCTTTGGGGAAAGACTGAGAAGGGCTCCGGGCATATTCAACCCTCCAACGCAAAGCACATGGAATCATTCACTGCTTTCAAGATGGCAGGTCACAGATGTTCAGACATCTTGACAGGACAGTACCAAATGTTAATGACATTGAAAAAGCAGTCTGTTTGCCTAATTATCTATAGAGACAGGAGACAATCACATGAAGGGGCTTTAAAGAAAAGAGCGTGAGATACATACACTCCTGATGTCAAGAAAAAAAAACTTGCAATATTTATGGAGGGGGAGGGGAGAGATTTTATGTCTATGTCCATGTCTATGTATATGTCTAGAGTGAGCGTATATGCTCCCCTGCTCCTTTCCACCAGACCATGGCTCCATGAGGGCTCTTCCTCCCTCTTGAATCCATTTTTCCCACCCACCACTGCTTGATAAATCCTCTGAAAACACTGCTCTGATAATGACACTCTTCTGTTCCTAAACATTCAGTTGTTCCCCACCACCTCCTGCCTGACACCATCACCAGTCTCCAAGCTGCCCCTCCAGCCTATCTCGTGCTGCTCCCCTTCTTGTCCTTTGAATTCCAGCCAAACTGGCCTTCTCTGTAGCCTCTACTCTCTTTCTGCTCATTCCTATCTCTGCCTTTGCCCACATCTCCACCACTGCCTCCTAGACTGTACCACTTGCCATCATACAAGCTCTGTTGTTAATAGCCAGTCAATGGAATGAATGGGAGATTTTTAGCCTGGAGAAGAAAAGATTTGGGGAGGACATGGTAACTATCTTCAAGTATTTGAGCTCATTCTTATGGAGAAGGACAAGCTTTGTCCTGCTTGGCCCAAGTGGACAGAACCAGCAGCAATGGAGGGAATCCCACTAAGGCAGATTCTGAAGGATCCAAGGAAACATGGTCTAATCATGGAACTAATACAAAGTGGCCTGGGCTGCCTGAGGAGACAACGAATCCCCTGTCAGTTGAGGTCTTCAAGGAAAGGCTGGATGACCACTTGTAAGGGAAACTATAGAGAAGATTTGGACACAGAGTGGCCTAGAGACTTTTGGGGTCCCTTCTCCCTCCAAGACACTGTGAAGCTCCTCCTTTCCTTCAGGGCCCATCTTTAGTGTTGCTTCATCCACAAACCTCTCTCCCACTGACCCAGAGGGACTCAGACTCTCCCTCCTGCACAGATGCTTCATCATTCATCTTGCCAGTGAGCCCTCCTGGGCACATTCTCACTCTCTTTTGTGTTGTCATTCCTGGTGAACATATCTTTCTCTACTAGTAAACCAGAAGCTCTTTGAGAACAGGCCTGGGGCTCATCCATCTTCATCTAGCCAGCACCTGTACCAGGTCCAAATCCATAGTGGCTATTTAGGAATATTTTGTTTTATTTTTCAGGGAAAGGGGCATGTCTTGCTCTACTCTGCCACATACAGAATAGACCCTAAATAAATGACTGGTGAATGAATGAAATTGAACCTCCAAGGACTAACCTCACAGGTCTAAGCCTCTAAGGCTAATACCACCAGAAGCTCAAGGAAGAGGCTATGTCCTAAGAGATTGGTGGCCAACCATCATGAAAACCCAGGAGACAACAAGAGACAGGTGGAGCTATGCTTCCCTAGCATGTGGGGATGGAGATCTGCTGGGGCATTAGAAGGGAGAATGAAAAGTGGGTGCTGCTATCAGCATAACCAGGCCCAGTCACAGGGGGACCATGGAGCTTAGTATCAAGCCTCTTCCCATCCCTGCTTTCCCACTGGTTTGAAGGACATCCCCTCCCTTGCAACCCTAAAATCTTCCCATTCCTGCTGCCCATCAGGCTACAAAGTCCAAAGTGTTGTTTCCAGAAGCTTCTGTGGATTCATTTGTGATATTAATCCCCTGGATTCTGGAGACAAGATAGAGCTGATCCTGCAGCATGACCTGGCATAGCTCAGGCAACACTGACCCTGAGCAGACACACTTAGAAGCTTTATGACAATTGGTGCTGGTCAGATCGCTGGAAGGGCCTGTGTGCAGTGGGTGGGCTGCTAAGGGCTTCTTGAATGGGATGGAACATAATCAAAGAGACTGGGAAAACACAGTGAGTCCAATGGACTAGGAAAAGGGTAATGGGGATAAATGTCAAGTCTCGCCCTTGGGTCCAAAAAACTCCACTTCCCAAGTACAAGATGCTGGGGGTTGAGGAATTGGGATTAAATACTAGTTTGCATGAGAAACCCCCTTGGTTTTTCACTCCAGTTAAGACAGTGGCTACACCAAGATGAGGCTGCATGAAGAGGCTGGCAGTCAGGATGAAGGGCCAACAGGCCACACTGGGGTGTTATGTTCTAGGCTCCTCACTGGGGAAAGATTTTAATTAGCTGGCAAAAGTTCAGAGGAGGCTACCCAGAATGGGAAATGGGCTGAGTTCACATCACACAGGACTTGCTGAAGGAAACTGAGGATATCTAACCTAAGGAAGACAAGAAGACTTGGGGACTCATGCTAAAATCTCCCCCAGTGTTTGAGAGGCTGTCACAAGGAAGAGGAATCAGGTTCGTTCTCCTCATCCCCAGATGGCAGAGCCAAGAGCAGAGGGTCAGAAAGTGGGAAACAAAGCTGCCAAAGGACAAGAGTTGTCCCAGGGTGGCAGGGGCTGCTTGGGAAGTGATAGCTTCCCCTTCATCGCAGGCCTTGACACAAGGTCTGGGGGACCAAGGGTTGGGAGGGTTGTGATCGGGGTTCTTGGTCAGGCTTGGGTGGGACAAGTTGCTTCTGAAGACTAGTCCAGTCCCAAGGTTCCAGGACTTACAGTGCTTAGCACAGTAACTAGCACATGGTAAGCACATTCACAATACTGAGTGTTTGATTTATAGATTTTTCATGGAAATGAAAAGAATTATATTGCCCAACATAGGTCCTGCCCATACTTCTCAGTGCAGGCACTGCCCACCGCTCTCAGATCCCTTGCAACAACTTCCATATTCTTTTTTTTTTAGGCAATTGGGGTTAAATGACTTGCCCAGGGTCACATGGCTAGTAAGTGTCAAGTGTTTGGTCTGAGGCTGGATTTGAACTCAGGTCCTCCTGACTTCAGGGCCGGTGCTCTATCTACTGCGCCACCTAGCTGCCCCAACATCCATGTTCTTATGACTCCAAAGCGTGGTGGCATGTAAGTGTACCTGTACTCCTGTAGTTGTCCTTTACACTTAATCGTTCAACAAATGTTATTAAGTGAGCAAACTTTCAAGGGTCACAGAATGATGTCTAGAACTAGAAGGGCCTTAGTCAACAAAGATGTCTAACGTTCATATCAGACCCCAAGAGGGCATCTTCCCACGGGCACAGCCTCCTGCTCAGTCCCGGGAATTTAAAGACAGGGAGTACGCAGACAGATCTGCTCTTGGCTGACCCAGAGTCACAGAATGCAAGATCTGAAGAGGCCTCAGTGGCCTCCACTTCAACCATACACTGACAAGTAGTTGCTTAACTTCTGCTAACAGCCTCCTAGGAAGAGAAACCCAAGGCCTCTCAAGGCAACCCACTCCATTTTGTGAGAGTTCTGATGGTGAGGAAGTCATTCTTGTCACCAGCCAACCAGGAGTGACAAAATATGACCACTGGTGAAAAGCTCGATCCCTTGTTGACTTCTGGCCTGAAGAATTCCTGTATGTTTTCAAGACAAGGCAAGACAGAGGTATCTCCCTGCTCCAGGAGGTCTTCTTGGAACATTTGAACATTCTGAGATCAGATTAAGAATGTGTATGTCTGTGTGTGAGTGTGTGTGTGAAGTGGGTAGGGGTGCACCAATGTGTGTGTGTGACTGTAAGGTAAACTGAGGCAAATTCAGACTCACCACTTTTCCCGAAAGCCCAGCTCCCTGGGGACATCTCAGCAACAATGCGGTGCTGAGCAGCAAAAGAGATCACACAGCTAAGCAACTAGATCACATACACACACACACACACACACACACACACACACATACACATGAAGCAAAACAGATACATGTACACATGCACATGCATGCGCACACACAGAAACATACAGACACACACAGAGACACAGAGAGACACACACGCACACACGTGCACACACACAGAGGCACATACACACACACGAAGCAAAACAGATACATGT
>NW_020954623.1:4979338-5025088 GCF_900497805.2 Vombatus ursinus | reverse complement strand
GAAGCAAAACAGATACATGTACACATGCACATGCATGCGCACACACAGAAACATACAGACACACAGAGACACACAGAGAGACACGCACGCACACGTGTGCACACACACAGAGGCACATACACACACAGAAACACACAGACACATGCATGCACACACAGACACACATGTGCACACAGAGACACATGCATAGAGAAACACCCAGACACACACACATGCACACACAGAGATACACACAGAAACACACATGCACACATGCATACACACAAAGATGCATACACAGAGATACATACACACACATAGAAACACACACACTGGCACACACGCACACACACACATACTCACGATTTCTTCTAGTACAGGCTACATTTGGTGTTGCTGACTGAAATCTGCTACCTGTCTTTGTGGAGGCAGGACCAGGGATCTTTGCCAGATCCCTGCTCACTCAGCTCATATTACCAAACCGGAACAATGGATGCAGAAGAGGTCTTGCCCTCTTCAATTGCGTGAGGAAGACGTGGAGATCCAAAGTGGTTGAGTGGCCTGGCCTGAGGACCAGAGACTACGGAGGGATAGGAACCTTTAAAACCATCTGGTACAACCTCATCTAGGCCACAGGGTGGCCCAGGTCATAAGATGCAGAGTCAAGTTTGGAACACACTCTGCCTCAGAACCCAGGGATTTAGCACTCCTTTCTCTGCTGTCTCCCAAAGAGAGTTTTGGCCATAGTGAGAACCCAACGTCCTGACTCCTACTCTGGGTCCCATCATGGCACAGTGAGCTGTGTTGTTCCTGGCTGGGTTGTTTCACTCCCACCTCCCGGGCATACTTCTTTTGTTGACCCTGAGCAAGTCACTTCCTTGGTCTCTGCAAAACCATGGGGCTGGCACATCAGCCTAGCTCTAGGATCTGGTGTCTTCTGGTGACTCCTGCTCTTTGTCCTGCCTGGGTCAGACCATGGACAGCAGCTGCTGACTCTCCTCAGCATCTCCACCCAGACACTGTTGATTTGGAAGCTTCAGGACATACAGGCTTCAACCAGGTATGGTGCCTTGGATCCTAGACTGAAAGCTGGACAATAGTCCATCCCCCCAGATGGCTTCTCAAGTATCTACTGGTTCTTTTTTTTTTTTTTTTTTGACTAGGCAATGGGGTTAAGTGACTTGCCCAAGGTCACACAGCTAGTAAGTTTCATGTGCTCTGAGACCGGATTTGAACTCAGGTTCTCCTGATTCCAGGGCCAGTGCTCTATCCACTGTGCCACCTAGCTGCCCGTCTATTGTTTCTTCCTCTCACAGGTGGGATGAGGGAAGGAAGGACGAGCTCCTTTGCAAGTGCCCCTGGGACATAGGAGTCCCCCAAGGCCAACTCTCTCCCTGGGACAGTGACCATGCTCTCCTCTCACCAGGATACCATGGTGCCATTTATGATTTCCACTAGAATAAAAATTCTGAGTTGTCCTTACCTCACCTACTGAGCCCCATAGCTCTCCACCTGCTTCACCATGAAAGTCTGAACTGAAGAATGCACTTTTCTGAAGCAGGTTCTTCTCCTCTTCTGCTGGTGAAGCTCAGCATGTCTGTCTGAAGAGCTGAGCCATAGGAATTTCTTCCCCCCAAACCTCTCCCATGACAGATGGATGAGGTGGGCTAAGGAAAGGGTATGTGCACAGCATGGCCCAGCTACTGTCTCCACAATGGGACCCTGTGCAAAGATGACTGAGTTGTTTCTAGAGATATGTTAGAAGGCCAGCATGTCAGATCTGGAGAGGGTCTTACAGCCTGTGGGCTCTAATTCCCTCATTTTACTGAGGAGGAAACTGAGACCCAGAATGATTAAGTGATGTATCCATGCTTGTGTTGCTGCTGAGTGGACCCCAATCACCCAAACTGCCAGTCCCAGGGCCTTCCTCATGTGCCACACTGCCCAGGGGTCAGCAGCAATTTCCCTCACCTTGCAACCCCAAATCTAGAGTGCCTCCTCACAATGGGCTTCAAGAGGGGACTCCACGAGGGTTGAAGGCCCTGAGCCCAGCACTGCCCCTACTTTCATAACTGACTTTGCCCTCCAGAGCCTTGCATGGATGCAAAATTCCTTCCTCTGGGCCAGCCTCAGAGCAGGGAAGCTGCTCCCTCCTGACGGTGTGCCAGAAAAAGCCCTGGGCTCGGAATCAGGAGGCCTGGGTCCAAATGTTGCCTCATCTACTTTCTAGAGTATCCAATTACAACCAAGGTCTTTAGCCTTTCTGGGCCTCTGTTTTCCTCATTTGTAGGATGGGGACCAGAAGGTCTGAACTCCCTGTCTAACGGGGTCACCATGGAGCTGTGAGCCATCATTCTTCCTACAGTGATTGGGCCTTTCCATTGCTCTGCTCTCATGGTCCCCAAGTGAGGGCCACAGCCCTTCTAGCCACAAACACCTGCCACAGGGCTCTGTGAGCTCGAGCCTCCACACATACCTTACTCTTCTCCTGCTGTAGCTCTATCTGGATGTCTGTGAGCTTGGCCCGGAGGTCCTCATTGGCAGCTTGCAAGGCGGCTAAGGCATCAGACTTCTCCCCCTTGGTTCGGCTGCTGCCACCCTTCTTGGACATCGTGAAGTTGTGACTCCGGGTGGAGGAGAGCCCAGGGAACCTTCACTCGAGGCTCCAGGAGTCTCCGGTCAGCCTGTGCTTCGCTACATTGTCTCACTCACCTGAAAAATAAAAATAAAATGACATCTTCTGTAGAAAAGGAGACAAGACGAAGGACAAGAAGGAGCATTGAAGTGGCTGCTTGAGATGGGCTCAGCTCCCAGGCCCCGCTTATGGGCTCAGGACTGTACATGCCACCCCCACCCAACAGACTGCCCTGTAACAAAGGTTTGGGGACCAGTCAGCACATCAACTATATCTGTTGATATACATCCTTTCCTTCATTGGTGAGCCCCCACCCCAGCAAAGAGCAGAGAGACGTTCATTTAAACTCTACTTGCTGCAAATGAATCAGAATAAAACAGAGAGAGACTGGTCTTCTCTGGGACTGAAAAAGATGGAACCAAGTGGAAGGGACAATGAAGGGGCCTTACACATGCCTTAGGATAATGCGGACTGTGTTGGAGCAGCAATGGCTAGGGTGGAGTGGGTAAGATGGCGAGGGGACTGGGCATCCTTCCAGATCAACTGAGGCCACAGTCCTGGTCTCAACTGTTCAGAGTCTCACTTTGATACTGGCTTCATCTTCCACTTGACAAACTCTAGATTTGGGTTCTCCTTACTGATAAATTCTGTGCGTAGACACTGGGTCCCAAAAACCACTCAGCCATTTGGAAAGCCAGTATTTCTCATAAAAAACCAGAATTAAGCTTCAAATCCAAATGTGCTTGTGGAATATTACTGTGCTGTAGGAAATGATGAACAGGTTGGTTTTAGAAAACCATGGAAACACTTGCATGAAATAACGCAGAGTGAAACAAGCAGAACCAGGGTAATAGCCAAAGTCGTGGAAGGTGAGGGACTGAGAGTTACTGAGCCTCTCTGAGTAATAGGAACAGTCTAATCAACACAGGACCCACGAAGGAAGATGCTCTCCACCTCCAGAAAGACCTGCTGTATGGAAGCATGTGTTAGATGGTTCCACATCTATGTCTGCATCTGCATTAGACGTTGGCCTTCTCTAAAGCAGCATTGGGAGGGGGACAACTTAGAACTCAAAAGATAATGAGCATTAATTAATTAAATGTTTTTAAGTGTATGAGGGGCCAGAGTCTAGGACAACAGAAGCAGAGAGGTGTCAGACCCATGCCCTGGCAGTGAGGTGCACAGCAGCTGCGCCAGTCACCCATGTGAATCCCCAGAGGAGACTGAGAGCTGCATCTCTCTCCCCTCCCCCACCACGGGAGATTGCACATGGCATAATAGCATGCCTCAAACCAGGAAGGTGGCCTGATTCTCCAGCTCCGTCTGCTAAGTCCAGAAGCCCATGAGCCAGGTCAAGTCCAGAAGTTTGATAGGATTATGCAGGGCCAGGGAGAGTTGCCTTTTGGTGGTTCTTTCCAAAGGCTTCATTCCTTCTGGCTCCACACATGTGAATGGAAATCCCCTTCCCGTCCCCTTCCTTGGTGGTTTTATCTACTGCTGGGCTCCCCTTACTCAATGCCCCTTGGTTCACCCAAGGGCTACTTGGGCAGATGGAGTGTCTCCTCTCTCCTTTTGTTTACCCCACCCCCCATCTGTCTTCCTGTCTTATCTTCACGCACTTCTGGTAGACACACTCAGCCATTCTCACTGCCTTCTGCTCCTTTCTGTGTCCCTGATTTTACCTTTTAAAACAAATTCTTTTATAAACAAAAATAAATTCAAATAAGCAAGAGAAATACAAAATAAAACCCGATCTCAAACCATAGGCTCCCAACTAACTTCAGTGAGTTCATCTAAAGAGTCCCTGCCCCCACCCCCTTCCTTTTATCCATTCATCACCTCAATACTCAGCTATTCCCAATTCCCCACGGCCCCCAGCCCCCAGCATACAAGGTAATGACAAAGCACCTACTGA
This sequence comes from Vombatus ursinus, assembly GCF_900497805.2. Lineage (NCBI taxonomy): Eukaryota > Metazoa > Chordata > Mammalia > Diprotodontia > Vombatidae > Vombatus > Vombatus ursinus. The sequence continues at coordinate 5,020,559 of NW_020954623.1, read as the reverse complement.
GCTATAGGCAAACAGATACCACAAAGGGCTCTCCCAATGCCTTCCCAACAAGAAGGATCCTGAGGGTGTGGCCAGACTGTGCCAGGCCACTCTGTCTCTTGGAAAGTCAACTCAGAGGGTCGTTGTCTCCTTCTGGTGGGACCACAGTGCCTTCCTCCTTCCAAGACGGCACTGAGAGCTCGAAGGGACCCCAGGGGACATCAGGTACAACCTCCACCCGTTTTACAGATGAGGAGACTGAGGCCTTGGGAATCTAGGTGATTGCCCCAAATCACACAGAGTAAGTGACCAAATGGAATAAGAAGGGGCTTGTCTTTTGTCACACATCCAGGGAGGGACAGAGCCTAGATCTGGGTCCAGGTCTCCTCCCTCCCTCCACTCCCTCAGGTATTAACATATTACCTTTCATACACTGCTAAAGGATAGAAAATTCAGTAGCCTGGCAGCATTGTCTGCTCTGCACCAGACTCCTGGGGGCAGCTGCTAGACTCTGAGCCTTCCCTTTAGAAGTGACTTGCTCTGAATTCTCCAGCTTGTCTTGTTATAGCTGGTTGATTAGCTATTAATGGTGAAACACATGAAGGGAGTCTGCAAAACTAGGCTGAGAGCCCCAGGAAGGCTGCTGGGCTTCATCTACCATTGATGGGGTCCTCCATGTTAGGAGAACAAAGGCTTGAGGGGCTGCTGGTAAAGGTTTAAAAACCAGTTCAGAAAACACACACACACACACACACACACACACACACACACACACACAAGCATGCACTTGCACACATGCACACACACATGCACACATACATACACTTGCACACATGCACACAATGAACATGTATACAGTTGCACACATGCACACACATGCACACATGCACTTGCCCGCACACTTACACACATACACACACATGCAGACACATGTATATGCATGACACTTCTAAGTTAAATCTGCTTCTTAACTTTCTTCCTTGCTCGCTTATATCTAGACATCCACAAAACACTCAACCCTTCATTTGTAAAATTCTGAAGTTTTCACAGTCAGCTGGAGGTTCAGGCACCTCCAGCACAAGGGCTAATAGATAATTAAACTGCCTAATGTGGTTCATCAATTATGGAGGAGAATGCATCCAGTAATTGATTTTAATTTGTGCTCAGGGTTGGTAAAGAACTTTACCTATGCCTTGGGTTCTTGGAGAAGTTTGATATTAATGACTTTGGGATGGCAAAACCATGCTCAGCATAGGCTATTTTGTAAGAATAAGGGAGGCTGCATAAAGGAGAAAGGATCCTGGGCACTGGAAGGGAAACTGAGACTCAGAGAGGGAAGGGGACTTTGCCATCCATCAAGGGCATGAATGACCAGGAAAGGGGGTGAGATTGTCAAGGGTGAGAATAAGGGAAAACAGAGAGCCAATAGGCTGCTCCAGCTCCCACCAAAAACTAGAGGGAACACGCTGAGGCCTCAGTCAGCTGAGTGCTTCCTCCATGAACAATTAATGAAGAGAAATGGACAAGATGGCACAGGCTGAAGAGAGGGAACAGATAGAGAACCCTCGCCAATGAGACCATCCTAGAGCTAAAGGGATGTTGAGTTAATATGCCTACTCTGGGGTCTCCACCTGAAAGGGTAGAACTATAACATCTAATAGAAATGATAAAACTGGCCCAATCACACCTGATCATTCAGAGACCTGAGGCACAGAGGGCGACACTTGGATGCCATGCCCCTGGAAGCCCACTAGTCTGCCAGGTGTCCAAGCTCCTGCCACAGTAGCTGCTGCTTCTAGTTCCAGGGCTTCAGGTTGAGGGCAGCCTGCCACAATCTGTGCCACCACCATGTCTGACACCACCTTGGTACCCCCAGTCAAGGTACCCAAAGCTCCAGTCCCTTTCAATAGGAGGTGAACAGCTATACCTGTCAAGAGGCTCCACTGTGGTGGAAAGTCATCCCCAGTCCTGACCCAGAGGCAGAGAGAGAGTTTTTAATCTCTTGTCAAGAAGACCCCAGGAGTCACCAAAAAAAGAGGGAAGGAGAGGGGAGGGGAGGGTTTTTTGCCCTCTTCCCTATGGGGCCTCCTCCCCCCTGCTGGTCCCTCTTCAGAGAGGCTGGAGCTAGGAGCAGAGGGGGAAGGGGTTATTCTAAACATACTCAAGATTAGTGACCAACCAGCTGAGTCACTTCTAAAGGCAAAGGTGTTCTGTTGTTGCTGCTGTTGGGAGGGGAGTCCCTATAGGGCTTCTTTCTTCCACTCCAACCTCCATTTGGAGTTATTTATTTATTCATTCATTTGCTCAAGTGGTAGATAAATAATAAGTTAGGAAAGGATATCCAAGCACCTACTGAGTACAATACTGAGCATGTTAGATACAAAGATCAGGAAAGAAGAAGCTTACATTCTCATTGGACAAGACCAAACCTCAATGGGAGCTGTAGCATCAGCCTGGGTCCTGGGGTAGGGGGTGAGGGACACATCAGACCCACTTGCCCCTTGCTCTCAAGGACTTGTAAGCCCAGATAGGATGCTAACAAGAATAAAAATAATACAAAAGAGAGTGCTTTGTGGGAGGAGACTGCCCAGGTGGGGACAGGCCAAGCCTTTCACCAGGTCCTGTCGACAAGTAGCAACAGGATATGCCATAGAACTCAGCTTCCTGTGGGACAGGTTGGTAGACAATCATCCAGGACCCACCAGTGTGGCAAATGGCCCAGGGAGCTTTGGATCTCCCTTCTGAAATTTCTGCCCCTGAGGTCTGCAAGGCTTGAGAGGCAGGGGCCAGTCTCTCCAATTTCAGCTTCAGGTCAAGGGAAACTTCCTTTCAATGACAGCTGTGCTTCAGATGACCTGGCATGGTGGGGGGGGGCTGCCATGGGTTCCTCTTCAATGGAGCACAAGTAAAGTCTGGATGATGACTTGTCACCTGTGTATGTTATAGGAGAGATTCCTTATAGGTTGTGAGTGAGACAAGATGGTTGTTCAGGTGCCTTCCATCTCCTTTGATTCTGTGATACACATTTAGGTAGAAAATGGATAGGCCAGTATGCACTGGAAAAAAGTCATGTTAGCACCTCTCCAGGTGAGATTAGCATGAGTGGTGGTGGGAAAAGGTGTAAGCAGTGAGACTCCTGAAGAGAGAATCTGTCAGTCAGTCTTCTTTTCTGTGTCAAGTATAACATCACCTCCTTCTGGGGAGGCAGGGATCTGGTGTATTCTGTCACCTAAACCTGCCATTGCTGCTCACCACACTCACCACACTCCCATTATTTGCCCTCCCCCTTCCCTGTGGGTCTCCCCTTTCCTCTCTACCCCTGGGTGAGAGTCAGCAGGATGCAATGGAAAGACCTGAGTCTGAATTCCGTTTCTGACACTTAGCTGTCTGTGTGTCTTTTAACAATTCATTTGCCCTTTCTGTCCCCAGCATCCATGCTCATCCATAAAATGAGGATAATCGTTGAAAATGGGGGTGACAGCTTTTATTACCTACCACTCATGGATGTCGTGGGGAAAGTGCCTTTGTCTTCTGATCAAAATGGATCCTTCAATCTTGAGTAGAATGAACAAAAAGGGGGAAAGTTTCTTTGGCCATTTAATGCAACATTTAATCAAATGATTACTGGCAGCACTTGCTTGCATTGATCAAGATCATTTTTCATGAAGAAAGGCCCAAAATGGCCACACCTCACTCCTACATCCTGTGCCCTCCTGAGAATGATGCTAAGTCTGGCAGAGACTGTGAAACCTTTTTGAAGAATCACAGTTTTGCCCAAGGAGGAGAGAGAAAGTTGATCCTCCCCCACCTAGAGACATGAGCAAGGTTTCTATGAGATTGGGCCAATCTAAGGGCTCTAAGTTGGTTCAGAGGTTGAATAAGGCAGAGAAGCTCTTGCTGATTCCAAAGAGATACTTGCAGCCACAAAGCATGGAGAGGATCTTAAGGACTCTTCTATGTATCAACTACAAAGAGAAGCATCTGGAGGACCTTGCCATTCACAGGGAATCCCCTCTTCACCTTAGAATCTTGCCTAGATCTCTTCCGCCCCAGTGGTAAACAACTTTGGCAAGGATCTGTTTTTTTTACTACTCATGTGGTGAGTATTATCAGAGGAACATGGAACAAACTCATCTCTGTTACTACATCTTTAGCATGGCTTTGTCTAATGTTGACGCTTGCATGGAAGACTTTGTACTGGAAAATAGTCTTTAAGGTTGACCAAATCAAAGGTTTTCACTTGTTGGCAAGAAATAATCAGTACCATAAGATCTTGTATTCATTTTTCACTTAATTTGATGATGTGACCTAATGGGAAATATCTTGCCAAAGCCTGACCATTCTCTTCTAACACCCCCATCAAGGAAACTCTAAATTAATGTGGATTCTCATCAACATTTTATATACATGGAAAAGCAGGCATATGGATCCCAAGTCATTGGTATTCTATCAATCACCTTTATTGATTATTAAAAGGTCCAAGATTTTTTCTAAAACTGGAGTGTCTTTCTCTCAGTGAGATTCATTGAAACTGATGCCTCAATCCATCTACATTGCATCATTTCCAGCTCGAGCCACCTCTAGGTAATCTTAATCCAGCCAGTTGATTTCCCCTTCGTTTGTCCTCTTCAATACTGTCCCAGCTTCTTCTATCAGCAAATTCAAAGCTATGATGCTTGTCTCCACATTGTGGCATGCTATCACTGATGGTGAAAGAAGTTTGTAATAAAAATTCCTGCAGATCTTTTCCACTTTTGTCTGTGTGTTGGCTTCCTTCCAGTTTCATCACTGAATCCCTCAGGATGGTTTCATTTAGTTGGGTCTCTTGCCAAATTTTTCAAATTGTTTTCCCCTCCCTACTACTCTTTGTTGTGTCATGAAGTGATAATGCCCATGAATTCTACTATCCTCTGTTGCATATTAAAATTAGTTTACATTCTCAACAGTGTTTCCCTTAGCTGTTGTTTCTCCCCATTTGACAAATAAGCCAACTGTTTACTAACTAAAGCGTGCACATAGCTAAGTATAAAAATGGTTATTTGAGAAGGGTCAGATCGCTTACAATAGGGGAATAAAGAAAGGCTAGGAAGTGGCAGACTACTAAGCATATGGGGATAAAACCAAACAGAATCTAGGACTTCCTGAGAAACAGAAAAGCCCCTGGCATCTCAGAGGCTATAGGTTGATGTCCTGAGCCACTAAGGGGGATGGAGAGGGGTGGGAGAGGAATGCCATAGCTGGAGACCCCAAAATCACCACTATTCTCCCCTACAACACTGCCTTAGTGTGTCTGCTTAGGCCGGTTGGCTGGAATGTAGAGCATCTAAAAGGGAGGGAAGGTTGGGGCTAGATTAAGAAGCACTTTAAACACCAAAAGAGTATGTATGTTATACAAGAAATAGGAGGAAGCCAATGGAGCTCCTTGAGCAGAAGAAGGACATGACCAGGCTGGTGCTTTGGGCATCAGCTTTGGCAACAGTATGGAGGATGGACCAGAGACTGGACAGACTGGACACAGGCTGGCCAGTTAGTTGGCCAGTGCAGTTTTCCAGGCAGGAGGTGATGAGGACCTGAACAAGTTTTCTCCTTTGTAAACTGAAGTGAGTTGGGCTAGATGGTCTCTAAGGCCCCTTCCAGTCCAAAAAGTCTTGTGGTCCTTCTACCAAGTGTTTGGACACAAGTCCTCAGCTACCAGCCTTATCCCTGAGTGTCTGAGCTCCCTGGCTCACAATCCAAGACCAAGACTAATTAGGAAAGGCACTTTCCAGATGTTGCTAAGTGAAATCAATATTCTGCTGTCCTGGTGGAGAGCCTGCCACTGAAGTGGAGAGAGAGCCTTCTGTGGCTCCTGGACAGAAACTGCAGCGCTTTTAGGTGGTAAGTGGGACCTGGGTGGCAGATCTTCTGAAACACAAGGATGGAGACGCCAGCATTCCCTGAGCCCCATGATGGATGAAGCATTCATCACTCTAGCTTTACTTACTTCTGCATTAATATTTCATCCTGAACATGGGTATTCAGCCTCATTCCCAGGGGACCCAACCTCCACCGCTATTCATCATCTCCCACTTTCAACAAAGAAGGCGTTTGATTGTACTTGTCAGCCCTTGCAAACCTGGCTGTGCCTAGTTATTTCCACCCCTACTTCTAGCTCTAGAAACCATGGGCCTCTTATGGAGTGTAGTAGCCTGCTCACTCCTCTGGAGACTCAGGACAAGCCAGAGGAAGTTTCCTGTGTCCATGCAGACTGGCACCCTCTCTGCCACTTAGAGTCTTAGAGCCCTTCCTAGAACAATAAGAGCCTAAGTGACTTGCCAGTGGTCCCAAAGCTGGTATGCGTCAGAGGCAGGACTTTAATTCAGGTCTTGTTGTCACCAAATCCACCTTTAATGCACTCACAGTGCTCCCTAAACAGTAAGAGCAATTAGTTCCATTAGGAAGGCCACATTGACAACATCTTCATGGTTATTGCCATAGGACTGTCAACAGCCAGGCTCGAACCATAAACTAAACCCAGGGCTTTGGGCTGAATACCCCAGATGGCCAGAACTGAGGAAGAGTTAAGAAAACAGGGAGCAGAGCAGAGTAGAGCCTGTGACAAAGTAAGCAAGCTCCAAAGGGATTCTGTGTGGCCATCCTCAGAGGAGTGCTATAAATAGTCCTGCTCTCCAGGGTGGAAAGGCTCAAGAGAAGATACTCATGAATTTAGGCTTCATTCCCTCCAATACTGAGAGCTCTCCCCGAATGGAAGGAGCTGCCTCCAAAAGGACGGGCTCCCCATGATTGGAAATCTTCCCATACCCTTGTGGGTATGTTGGAGGGAGAATCCAGAGGCCTCTGAAGCCCTGTCCAGCTCTGGTTCTCTGTTGGACTCTGCGGGACCCCGAGCATAGCTTCAGGGTTTCTAGTAAATAGACACAAGGCTGTTAATGATGCCAAAGAAAATGTAGGAACATCAGAGCCAGAACTCTCAGCTATCAGCCAGATCAATGCTCTGTTTAAAGAGGAGACTGAGGAGCTGAGGGGGCAGGAAACCCACCAAGGACACTCAGAGAATAAGTAGCAAGGCTGGGATTCCAACTGAGGGCCTCATACCCCAGTCAGCTCTCCCCACTCACTGTATCAGGCTGCAGCCACAAATTCTCGTTTATTTACTAATTAGGAGCACAGAGAGTTAATCTGCTACAGACCACTGTGTGACAGGAACCTCAGACCTCTGAATGGATTTACATTGGTTATTAAAAAGCCCTCCCACCCCTAGGCTTCTTTATTGTACACCAAATGTGGGAAAAAGTGACCACTAAGGACATCTTAACATTAGAATTCAGGAGGAACTGCAGAGAAAGCCAACCTGGCGCTGGGCTCCTAAGCAGCGCCAGAAACAATACTGAGGGCACTGAGTTTGCCTGCAGTCTGAATTGTAATGTGTAGACATATGGGTTGGCATGTCTAAGCTACACACAAACCCTGTGACTTCTGTGGCCTTCAAAGAGAGGTTCAAATTATTCACCAGCTCTTGCCACCTCAAGTAGGAGTCTTGAGTTCAGTAGGTCCCTTCTTAGGAAAGATGGAAGGAGAGTGAGAAAAGGGTGGGGAAAATCCCTTATCCTGGAGTATATTCAGAACTTGAAAAGTTGTCTGGTCTTCTAATCTTATCCTCCCATTCAACAGATGAGGAAACTGTAGCCTCAGGGGAAAAAGCAATTTCCTCAAGGTCACCCAGCAAGTTTGGTGAGTAGCCAAACTGGGATTTCATTCTGACTCTCAATCCAGGATGTGCCTGGGGCATCTCCCAGCCTCAAGAGGTAGGTCTTCCCCCTAGTCACTTTCTCTAGGGCCCCACACCAAGGACGAGGAGGAAGCAGAGTCCCAGCCCCTCACTACCACATCCAGAACTTCTCAATGCCTCCATCTACCACCCAACAATCTCTCCTTCTCTGAGGGTCTCTCCATCCACTTTTATCACACAGTCACGGAGATCCTTGCCAGCCACGAATTAGCCTCCAGATCATTCTCCCTTCTTTCCAAAGGAGCCCAGTACAGGGCTCATAGTTTTACTCACTTTCTCAAACCCTACCTCATACCTGAGGATGCATGTTTACATCCCCTCAAATAGTCTGGTCCTCCTAGTTTATCAGTCTCCTCAATTCCCATGACGTGTCCTTTCATTTAGTCTCAGCTACACATAAGAATGTCCTCACTCTTGCTTTCACCATCACCCAACAATGTACTACCTCCATGGTTCTGAATGCTGACTCTCTGCTCAGTCTATCTTCCACCTCTCCCTCTGCCTCACTCCTCCTAAACCTGCTTATCATCTCATTCATCCTCTCCCATCTTCTTTCTGATCATAATCTTTAGCTTTCTATCTCTCCTCTGCCTTATTCATCCTGATTCTTCATCTTCATTGTGACTCTTAGTCCTTTCATCCCTCTCTGTTCCAATCTTTCTTCCTTGTTCTGACCTCACTTTCCCCTCTTCCTAAACTTGACCATATGATTAAACAGTTTACTTGTCACCATCTTCCACCAATGAGTCCTTTATCCCTCCTTGTCCTTCCACTATTCATGGCCTGAAAATTCTCAGCTCTGTGTCACCACCATCATCCACCTTGTGTTCTTCTATCTGAATGATATTCAATACTGCTAGAGGAAGTCACACAACAATGAATGAATTAATGAATGAGTGAAAGAAAAAGACATTTATTAAGCACTTACTATGTGCTAAGCATTGGGAATATATATATAAAAACTACATAGTCCCTGCTCTCAAAGAAGTCACATTTTAATATAAGAAGATGGCACATTTAGATTTCAGCTACAGGTCAAATGGAAAGGCCCAATGGTCCCTTTGGTGCAGCAGAAAAGCTCATGGTAATGTCATTTCTTTAAGGACATTTCCACTGATAAAATCATATAATTTTCTCATTTTGAACCATTTGACAGGGCCAAGGACTTTGGTGGCAAGAACTTTCCTTCTGGGTCTCCAATATCTGCAGCTGCAGCATCTCCCATCTCTACAGGCTGCATCTCCACAGGTGTTGCTTTCCAGGATGATGACTATGGAAACCTGGCTAGAAGCAGAGCTGGTAGTTTGAGGGGTGCTGCTATCCCAGGATGCTTAGGCTTCCTCCCTTTTGGGAACCAACTGAGTCTATCACAAATTCAGACTATCCAATCTCACCTGGGTATTTACAGTTGCCTAGCAAGCCTTTCATTCTTTCTTGATTGGGTCCTTACCATAGTAGCTCACCCTAAACTTCTCTTCTCTCCTCAAGCCTCCTACATAACTTTGTCCCTTTTTCCTCTCAGAAGAGTGCTCTCCTATTTTACTGAGAAAATAGAGGTGGAATGCCATGAGCAAACTCTTCCCTCCTGACCTTCCTACTCTTCAAAATTACATTATATCTTCACCCCTTCTCATTTACTTCTATTTCAGAAGGACAGGTGACCCTTCTTATTTTCAAGGCTAACCCCTCTTTTTGTGCCCCTGGTTCCATCTCTGTCTATCTCCACCAGGTCCTCACTCTTCAATCATCCTCCCTCCGGCTTTCTGCCACCTTTAATCTTTCAAGATCCATTTGTTACTGTCCCCCATCTCTAGCCTTAAAAAAACCCCTTTACTTGACTCTACAATTCCCTAAAGGGACCCTTTAACACTCTCCTTTTCAGAGGCAAAGTTCTTGAAAAAGCCATCTATACACATTGCTTCCTCTTTCTAACTTCCACCCTCTTTTTATCCCCTTGCAATTTGGCTTCTAACCCAATCAATTAAGCTGAAACTGCTGGCTCCAAGGCTATCAATGATCTCTTAAATATTGAATCCAGCAGCCTTTTCTGAGTCTTCCTCCTTTTTGACCTTTCTGCAACCTTTGACCCCATTACCCACTCAGTCCTCTTGGACACTTCATCTTCCCTTGGCTTCTATGTCCTTGTTATCTTTTTGATCTCCTCCTGCCTCTCTGACCAGGACTTCTCTGACCTGTGTTTTAGGAATATCAGTTAGGCAGCTATTTGGAGGATGTATTAGAAATGGGAGAAACCAGAGTCATGGAGACCAAATAGAAGGCCATTACAATTGTTAGTTTAGGTGTGGTGAGGGCCTGAAGTAGATTAGAAGTTATATGAGTAATAGGAAGAAGAGGACAGGTTTGAGAGTTGGCATGGAAAAAGATTTGACAAGACTTAGGAACTGATTGCCTCTGGGGAGTGAGGAAGGGTGGAGAATGGATGACACTGACAGTCAGGAAGCTGGGTAATTAGAAAGATGTGATGCCTCTTAAAGAAATAGGGGAATTTGAAATTGGCAGGTTTGGGGGAAAGTGTGATGAGTTCAATTTTAGACACGTTGAATTTGAGATGCCGGTAGGACACTAATCAGATAGTTGTGTTCAAGATGGGAATACAAAGTTCAGAATTGTTTTCAGAGAGATGATCACTGAATCCACGACCACTGACAAGGGAGAGATGAAGAGGTGCATTTCCTTATCACCTCATGCCTAGACTATTTTGATAGCATGCTAGTGGGTCTGCCTGACTCATGTCTTTGAGCCCCACTCTAGTCTACCCTGTTCAAGTAAATTATAATTTTTCCTTATAACCACTATGATTTGTATTTATAAAATCTTCTATTTAGCTTTTAAAACCTGTATAAACCTGGCCACTTTCTACCTTTCCAGTCCAGTAACACTGGCCTCCAGCTGTTCTTCACACAAGACATTCCATTTCCCCAAACAAAACCAATGCACCTAAAATTAGAAGAAAAGCAGGAAAATGGGGGAAAAAAACTTTGTGACAAATTTCTCTGATAAAGATCTCATTTCTCAAATATATAGAGAACTAAGCCAAACGTATAAGAATAAGAATAATTTCCCAACTGAAAAATGATCAAGGGATATGAAAAGACAGTTTTTAGAGAAAGAAATCAATGCTATCAACAGTCATATGAAAAAAAATACACTAAATCACTAATAATTAGAGAAATGCAAATTAAAACAATTCTGAGGTACTACCTCATAACCATCAGATTGACTAAGATGACAAAAAAAAGGAAAATGACAAATGCTAGAGAGGATGTGGAAAAACAGGTACACTAATGAAGTGTTGGTAGAGTTGTGAACTGGTCCAACCATTCTGGAAAGCAATTTGGAACTATCCCCCAAAAGCTATTAAACTGTGCATATCTTTTGTTCACTATCTGTTATTTTTAGGCACTTAATCATTTTCTAGCATGTATTATTGTTATTTATGTATACACCTTATTAACCTACCCAAATGTAAGCTCCCTAAGAGTAGAATTATGTGGGTTTTCATCAGTGGAACACCAAAGCCAAATCCACAGACCCATATAGAGTAGGGGCTTTGCAAATGTTTGTTGGGCTGAAGTGAATCTGACTTCAGCTGGTGATGCCATATTGTCTATGTGACATTGGGCAAGTCAATTATCTTCCCTGGGCTTCAGTTGAAGTCTGTGGCCCAGATCTAACTCTTAGAGCCTAGGACTCCAGGATTAAGTTGGGTTTACTTCCATAATGTTGCTTACTGCTAGTGTAACCCAAAAAACTTTCAGAATGGGGACAATCATTGGGTGGGTGACCTTGAGTAATCCCCCCTCCATCATGAAGGCTCAGTTTTCTTCTCTGTGAAAAGAAGAGTTGGGAGTGAAGATCTTTCAATTCTGACATTCTGTGACCCTGTGACCATTGCTCTCAAAGAGTACCTCAGTTTCCCCATTACTGATGTCTCCCCCGCACCCTGAGGAAAATGGCATCAACCTTTAGACACAGTATACCTGGCTTTAAAAATATGTTGGAACAGGAGAGTCTTGAGGAGATGGGAGTTGTTGCACTTATGATGTCAGACATGTTCAATGACCGTGTTTGTCTTGTTGGACTGAAGTCACTGTATGTATTACAATAGAGAGGGCTTCTATGGGGAACAGGGATGAGACGTAGAGTTTTTTTCCGGAGCTATCATGTCAAGATAAGGAAAATACAAGACTATCATGATGAGTGATGACCTAAAAACATGGCACCTGGGAAGGAAGTGGATATGGAGTTAGAAGCCTGGGTTCACTTAATAACACCTACGTGACCTTGGTCAAGTCCCTCCCCCACTCTGAGTTCTCCCCACCTCAGTTCCCACCCTATAAATTGATGGGGTTGGAATTGATGACCTCCAAGGTCCTGCTCAGCTCAGAGTCTCTGATGTGAAGATTCATGCTCTGACCTAAGCTTTAGAGAGGAAATTACTCAGGAGGTGCTTGGCCCTACAAACAGCCCAGTGCAATGACTCCTGCACCCATGCTTGTCCTCTCTCAGCAGGAGTGGGAGTCAAGGCTTAGAGACAGCAAGCCAAGTGCCCTTAGTCACATGGCTGGCCAGAGGCTAAGGCTGTGCTTGGACCAAGCCTTACTGACTCCAAGTCCAATGAGCTTTCAACTGCCCCACCCCACCTCCCAAATCACCTTACAATTGTAAATGCTGTCTCCCATTCCCCAACCCCTCTTCTTCCCACAGGCCCAGTATGTGGCAGTCATTCCTGGATGCCAGGGAGTTCCACAAGTTTCCCTGGCCCATAACAGGTGGCCTCGCCTCCACTAGAGCCTGCCCTCAGACACACTCCAGGCCAGGCCAAGAAGTCAAGCAGAGAGCCCGGCTAGCACAATCAAATGTCAACACCCAACAAAATAAGCAAAATCTCCACCAAAGAAATTGTCCTCCTGTTAATTGGCTCTACAGAGCCTTTTAAGCATAGAACTTGGGAACCTGACATCACTTGAAATTCTGCGGTCTCCTGTTCAGTGGATCTCTTATCCTGCCATGTCAGAAAATTCATTCCCCATTTGCTTCAAAGCAGAGTCTCAATTTCCCTCCTGCTATTCCTGCCCTCCTGATCAAAGTAGCCTGCCTTGCATCACATCTGCCAAGCAGGCCCTAAGCATCTCTGGGCTTCAGAGGTGGCAAGCTGGAAGCAGACAATTCCTTGGCATTTAGCAAGCCTGGCTGTGAACAGATACTGTCCTAGGCAGTGCTGGGGCATGAGTGGGAGGAAGGTGGTGCCTGCTCTCAGAACCCCTCCAGTCCAGCAGAGGAAACAAAACTTGTGTGATCAGAGCTGTCAGGCTGGGAAGGACATTTGAAATCATCTTGTGCAGAAGTGCTCACCTCCAGCTTCACTGAGGAAGTTAAAGTTTTCAGACATGATTTTCTTTTTCACCCTGTCCCCCAACTTTGACCCTTTGACACTGTGCCCCATTCTTTCCCTCTTTGCTCTAATCTCTAATGAAGGTGTGATCCTTCTCCTTAAAAAAATACCAATCTCTGTCCTAGTGGTCATGATCTCATGTCCTCCAGTGGTTCAGCCCTTCAGAAAATCCTCTAATTCTCATTCTCTCTCTCTCTCTGTCTCTGTCTCTGTCTCTCTCTGTCTCTCTCTGTCTCTCTCTCTCTCTCTCTCTCTCTGCTTTTCAGGCTCTTCTCAGCTACTGGTTCCTTCTTGGCTACCATGAAAAACCCTCTCCTTCACCTTACCACCCCTTCTCCACCTGAAGTCCTGACTTTCTTCTCCCTGTCACAACCAAACCTCTAGAATAGCTTGGCTACACTTGATTCCTCTACCTCCTCACCTTCCATTTACTACACAACCCCTTATTCTCTAGCCTCACCACTCAATTGAAATTGCCCTCTCCAGGGCAACCAATGACTGATTTCTTAACTGCTAAAACCAAGGGCTTTTTTCTCAGCCCTGCTCCTCCGTACTCCAGAAGTTACTAAGTAGAGTGTAATCATTGACTCAGCAATCCAACTATCAGGCACCTATAGGCCCAAGGCAATACACAGAAGAGGGAAAGTGTGGCTCACGTATACAAAAATATTCAGAGCAGCTCTTTTGTGGTAATAAAGAACTAGAAACAAAGTGGTCGCCAATCAACTGTGGTACATGAATGTAGTGGAAGGTGATTGCACCATAAGAAACAGATAGGAATAGGAAGAATTCAGACTCTTGGAAGGCCTTCTCTGAACTGATACAGAGAAAAGTGAACTGACAGAAAACAAATTACATGGTGACCATGATAATGTAAACCAATAAGGAAAGATGCCAGAACTCTAACCACGGCAGTGACAGACCATACTTCCTGACCTACCGGTGAAGGAAGCATGACTCCTTCCACTTGGCAGAGAGGTAGGGGAGTACAGGTGCAGAGCTGGACACATTCATCTGACAGGGTCAATGGAATGATTTTGTTTTGCTTAGATATACATCTTTGTTGCAAGGAAGGGTTCCACTGGGGGAGGGAAGGAGAAGCCATTAGAAAGAGATAGGGACATTTAAAACAAAAAGAATAAGCATCAATAAAACACTTGAGAATAGTTTTAAAGTTGATCAGAGCCACACTGTGGAGGGGCGAATAGTCTGTATTTTGTCCCAGAGATAATAGGAAGCCACTGAGGAATTTTTGTGTTTGGAAGGGGACTGACAAGCTAATGAGTTCTCATCAGGGATCTCCACTCTTTTAGAAACATTAAAAACAACTCATCTGCTCTGGATCTATATTCAAGATGGTGTTTCACAAGGCACCACACACGCAACATAGCAAAGGGCAAGAGATCAAACACAGTCAATGGAGGTTGGAGAGGGCAGAATTCCTCAACACAATGGATGCACAATATACTTGCTCACAAGCATTATGTTACACAAAGGCACTGGTTTTATATAACTTTCCCACAAAACCGAAAAGGGGATAGATCAGACCAAATGTGTTTTATGTCATACATGTCATATGAGGGTGGATCCCCTGAGGCGTGGTAGGGGCTTTATAGGTTATAGGATACTGATTGTTCACAGTTTGCTGGCTGACTGTGCCCCAGGGCACATGAGCCTCCTCCGCTGCTGAGAACAGACTGATTGACAATGAAATCTATGAGTCCCTCTTAGAGAATTGCCTGTGAAAGTTCCAGGGGCTTATTTTTTTTTTTTTTTAGGGTTTCCATTTCATACATCCTACCATAAAAAGCTGTGTTCTTAGAATCTTTCTGCAGGTCAATGGAGAAGGTAAATACAGTTCAGATCAGCATTTTAGAACCTAGATTACAATAACCTCCAAATAGGTATGTGACCTAAATACAGAATCACAGCAGGAAAATATGCAGTCAGGCACATGTATGTACATACATGTGCATACACACACATGAACAAGAGGAGGCACCTTTTAGAGGTATGGGTGGTTAGGGGAAGAATTCTTAGTCATGAAAGGCAAAAGTTAATCATCAAAAATAAGTAAAAGAATAGTTATGAATACATGAAGTTTAAAACCTGTTGTGAAAACAAAATCAATACAGATAGAATAAGAAGATAAGCTGCCAATTAGGGGAAATCTTCTATATTTGATAAAAGTTTGATATCCAAGGTGCAGAAAAAAATTAACCTTAACATATAAGACCAAGAGCCATTCCTTAACTCATAAGTGATCAAAGGATATGAACAAATGATTTTCAGAAATAATGTGAATGTTCAACAATTTTAAATACAACTCTTAAGTTTCACCTGACCTAAACACAATTCTAAAGATGACAAGAGATAGAAAGTTAATGTTAAAGGAGTTACTTGATGAAGCAGGCTACTGTCCCACCCCACTCTTCAACTCCAGAGACTCAAAGCACAGATTGAGATATTTCTTTTGGACACGACCAACATAGGACTTTGTTTTACTTTAGTATATGTTTGTAAAAATGGTTTATTGTTCTTGCTTTCTCAGTTAGGAGGGGGAAAAGGAAGAGAAAGAAGACAAATCTTCATTAAAAATTTTTTTTCAGAAAAAATATTGGAGAAACTACTAGAAAATGTCCACGCTGATATATTGTTGGTAGAGCTGTGAATTAATCCAGATGTGGTAAAAATTAATTTAAAGCCATATGAAGAAGTTACTAAACTGTACCCAAATACCCGTTGACCCAATTATCCTACTACTCCTACAAATACCTCAAGGAGATCAAAGACTAGAAGGTCTGATTAAATATTCATTAGCAGAAAGCAGAACCGAGATGGTAGAATAAAGGTAGAGACTCATCTGAGGTCTCCCAAATTCCCCTCCAAACAACTTAAAAATAAGGCCTCAAAATGAATTCTGGAGCAGCAGAACCAACAGAAGGGAGGGCTGCACCAATTTTCCAGACCAAGACAACTTAGAAGGTTGGTAGGAAATGTCTGTCTCACTGGGGTGAGAGTAGAGCAAAGTCCAGCACAGGCTGAGCTCAGCAAGGCAGCAGTGGACCTTGGGGGATGACTAAATCAGCAGCTTCCAGAGCTCTCAGTCCACAGACAGTAAAGGGGTCAGACAACTCATCCGAAGGAAGTTACAGTGGACCCTTTGCTGACACTGGGTGCAGGATTCTAGTGAATTGCCCATATTCAGATCTAGGTCAAAGTCCAGGGTGAGAAGGAGCACCAACCCACCAGAGCTTGTGGCTACAAGAGAGTGGGTGCCTTGATCACATTTCCAGGGCAGAAAAGAGTGCTTGCGGTCATTCAGAGACCAAAGCACAGGTCAGGAGAGCAGTAAAAACACATTTCCTCAGATAATAACACCTTGGAAGAACTGAAAACTTACAGATTACCCCCCACCAGTTCTAAAACAGCTGCACCAAAAAAAAAACCCTGAAGTTTGAGACAGTGCCCCCTCCACCCCAGGAGCAGAGCCCAACTTTAACATAAAGTTAAAAGTCAAGACATAGGCTGAAAAAAAAATGAGCAAACAAAAAGAAAGGAACCTGACCAGAGAAAGTTACTATAGTGTCAGGGAACATAAAAACACAAACTCAGAAGAAGATAACAAAGTCAAATCAGATACATCCAAAGCCTCAAAGAAAAATGAGAATTGGTCTCAGTTCCCACCTTCCCCCCCCCAAAAAAAATTAATTCCTGGAAGAGCTAAAAAAGAATTTTTAAAGTCAAATAAGAGAAGTAGAGGAAAACTTAGGGAAAAAAATGAGAGTGATGCAAGAAAATTTTGAAAAAAGAGTCAATAGCTTGTTAAAGGAGGTACCAAAAAAAAATACTGAAGAAATTAACACCTTAAAAAACAGAATAGGTCAAATGGTAAAAGAGGAACAAAAATCCACTGAAGAGAAGAACTCTTTAGTGAGGCAATTAGGGTTAAGTGACTTGCCTAGGGTCACACAGCTAGTAAGTGTCAAGTGTCTGGTCTGAGACCAGATTTGAACTTAGGTCCTCTTGACTCCAAAGCTGGAGCTCTATCCACTGCACCACCTAGCTGCCCCCAGAGGAACTCTTTAAAAAGTAGAATTGGCCAAATGGAAAAAGAGGCACAAAACCTCACCAAAAAAAAGAATTCCTTAAAAATTAGAATTGGGCAAGTGGAAGCTAATGACTCCATGAGACACTAAGAACGATAAAATGAGATAAAAAGAATTTTAAAAAATAGAAGAAAATGTGAAATATCTCATTTTTAAAAACTGACCTGGAAATTAGATCGAGGGGAAATAATTTAAGAATTATTGGACTCCCTGAAAACCACTATGAAAATAAAAGAGGCTAGACATCATATTTTAAGAAATCATCAAGGAAAACTGCCTTGATAACCTAGAACCAGAGCATAAAATAGAAATGGAAAGGATCCACCAATCACTTCCTGAAAGAGATCCCAAAATGAAAACTCACAGGAATATTATAGACAAATTTCACGGCTCCCAGGCCAAGAAGAAAATATTGCAAGCAGCCAGAAAGAAACAATCCAAATATCATGCAGCCAGAAGTCATAATTACACAGGATTTAGCAGCTTCTACATTAAACAATCAGAGGCCTTGGAATATGAAACTCTAGAGGGCAAAAGAGATAGGATTACAACCAAGAATCACCTACCCAGCAAAACTAAATATAATATTTCAGGGGAAAGTGGATATTTAATGAAATGGAGGAATTTCAAGCATTCCCAATGAAAAGACCAGAGCTGAAGAGAAGATTTGATTTTCAAATACAAGACTCAAGAGAAACACAAAAATGTAAACAGGAAAGAGAAATAATAAAGGATTCAATAAGGTTAAATTGTTTACATTTCTATAAGGGAAGATGATACTTGCAGCTCCTAAGAACTTTCTCATTGCGAGGGTAGTTAGAAGGACTATACATCGACAAAGGGCATGTGGGTGAGTTGACTATGATGGGATGATATCTAAAAAATAAAGTTAAGGAGTAAGAAAGAAAGATACATTGGGAGAACAGGGAAGGGAGAGGTAGAATGGGGTAAATTATCTCATGAAAAAGACACACACACACACACCAAAAAAAAAAAACAACTTGTGCAGTGCAGGGAAAGTTAGGGGGTGGAGGACAACCTTACTCTCATCAGAATTGTCTCAAAGGGAAATAACATACACACTCAACTGGGTGTAGAAATCTATCTTACCCTACAGGAGAGTAGAAGGAGACAAGATAAGGCAGGGGGTTTAATAGAAGGGAAGGCAGATTGGGAGAGATGATGATCAGAAACAAAACACTTTTGAGGAGGGACATGGTGAAAGAAGAGAGAGAGAGAAGGATAAATGGGGGGGGATAGGATGGGCAAAAATACACAGTAATCAAAACTGTAAATATATTTACAGTAAGTTTCTCAAATAGAGGCCTCATTTCTCAAATATATAAAGAACTGAGTCAAATTTATAAGAATATAAGTCATTCTCCAATTGATAAGTGGTCAAAGGATATGAATAGGCAGTTTTTCACATAAAGAAATCAAAGCTATCTATACATGAAAAAATGCTCTAAATCACTATTGATTGGTGAAATGCAAATTAAAATGACTGTGAGGCACCACCTCATACCTAATAAGACAGAAAAGGCAGATGACAAATGTTGGAGGGAATATGGACAGATTGGGACACTAATGCCCTGTTGGTGGAGTTGTGAACTGATCTAACTATTTTGGAAAGCAATTTGCAATGATGCCAAAGGGTGATAAAACTGTGCATACCTTTTGAGTAAGCAATACCACTACTAGGTCTGCTTCCCAAAGGATAAAAAAAGAACAAAAAGAAAAAGAAAAAGGACTCATGTGTACAAAAACATTTATGGCAGTTCTTTTTGTGGTGGCAAAGAATTGGAAATTGAGGGGATGCCCATCAACTGGGAAATGGCTGAACAAGTTGTGGTACAAGATTGTGATGGAACACTATTATGATATAAGAATGAAAAGCAGGATGCCCAAAGGTCTATAAAAATGTGCATACCCTTTGACCCAGCAATATCACTTCTAGGGCTGTATCCCAAAGAGATCATATAAATGGGAAAAGGACCCACACATACAAAAATATTTATAGCAGTTCTGTTTGTGGTGGTAAAGAATTGGAAATTGAGGGGATTCCTATCAATTGGGGAATGGCTGAGCAAGTTGTGGTATATGAATGTAATGGAATACTATTGTGTTATAAGAAATGATGAGCAGGAGGACTTCAGAAAAACCTGGAAAGATTTGTATGGTCTGATGCTGAATGAAGTGAGCAGAACCAAGAGGACATTGTACACAGTAACAGACATATTGTGTGATGATGAATATTGATAGACTTAGCCCTTCTCAGCAATGCAAGGATCTAAGACATCTCCAAAGGCCTCATGATGGAAAATGCTATCCACATTCAAAGAAAGAACTATGGAGTCTGAATGCAGATCAAAGAATGCTATTTACTATTTTTTTCTTCTGTTGTGTTTTGTTTCCTCTTTCTGGTTCCTCCTATTGGTTCTAATTCTTACTTACAACATGACTAATGTGAAAATATGTTTAATAGGAATATATATGTAGAGCCTATATCAGATTGTGCCTCATCTTGGGGAGGGAGGTGGGGAGGGAGGAGAAAAAAATTTAAAACTCAAAAGCTTATGGAAGTGATTGTTGATAATTCAAAATAAATTAATAAAAAACATAAAAAGAATGATGAGCAGGATGCTTTCAGAAAAACCTAGAAAGACTTACATGAACTGATGCAAAGTGAAATGAGCAGAACCAGGGGAATAGTGTACACAGTAATAGCAATATTGAATGATGATCAACTATGAATTACTTAACTATTTTCAGCAATACAATGATAGAAGACAATTCACAAATGCTATTACATCCAGAGAAAGAACTGACAGAATCTGAATGCAGATTGAAACATACTTTTCTTACTTTATTTTTCTTGAGTTTTTGGTCTCTGTTTTCTTTCACAACATGAATGCACATGTGTAACCTATATCAAAGTGCTTGCCTTCTCAATAAGGAGGGAGGGAAATGAAGGAGGGAGAGAATTTGGAATACAAAATTAAAAAAAAAACAAATCTTAGTTGTTTTTACATGTAATTAGATGGAAACAAAGTATTTTAAAATGTTTAAAAAAAAGAAAATCTTGAAGCAACATACAAATGCATGCTGTTATAAGGAGTGCTTAATAAATGCTTATTGAGCTGAATGAAAAAATTTCATAGTATCTGTAGTGTCACCAAACTAAAACCAATATAAGTTTCCATTGATTAGGGAATAGATGGAACAATTATGATACATGACTGCCATTGAATATTACTGCACTATAGAAGATGAATGTAGAAAAGTAAAGAAACACAGTAAGAATTGTCTGGAAGATGAAGAAAATGAAACCAAGAGAGAAGAAGATAAAATAACTTCAATAACGTAAATGAAAACAGTACTGAAGTCTGCAGATTGCTGCAACGAACAATCTTGGACAGAGGGAGAATGAATGACATCTCCTTCCTTTCAGCAGAGAGGTGGGGAGTAGGGGTTAGAGGGATAGAACATTGTAGACACTGTCAGATGTGGTTGACTTTGGTCAGTTTGGTTTAATTGTTCTTTGGCACAAAGGAAGGTTTGGGGTGAGGTTCAGGAGAAGATTGTGATATAAAAACAAAATAAAAGGCATCTTTAAAAAAACCGGAAAAGGAAAAGTGAATACATATTTATTCTCGGTCCAGATATGGCCAAGCACTATAGAGAGGATCCATTGGTCCTCTCCTCCAAATCCCTACCTTCTGAGCACCCTAGCATTCCACACAGATACACACTCAGCAGCTCACTAAAGCTGGAGACAAGAAGCGAGGGTCATTCTGTTTGGTAACTATTCCACTGGACTGCCTCCCACGCCAACATGCAGCCCTGATAAAAGCCTACAGAGGACTTACCCTCTGTTCCATCTTCTTAAAGCCAAACTCCAAGAGGCAATTTCAATTATCATTGTCCATAGAGCAATTAGTTGGCTATTAAGCATTTTCTGTTTTCCTTCTCTCACTTCACCCTCAGAATAGCCTGGTCAGGCATTTTTTATGTAAGAGTTGTTGCCCTCATCTGACAGACGAGGAAACTGAGGCTTAAAGAGGGGAAGGAACACAGAGTAATGGAAAGACAACTCAATTTAGAGTCAGAGGACCAGAGTTCAAATCCCAACTCTGACAATTTCTACCCATGTGACCTTGGGCCATTTAATTGTCTCTGGGCCTTGGCCTCCTTCTCTATTAAATTAAGGGGTTGGATTAGATGACCTGTCAGATCCTTCTACTTCAAAATCTATGACACTATTACTTGTCCAAGAGCATTCTTCAAGTTATTAGTCAGCTGGGATTCAAACCCCGGTCTTGTGATTCCAACTCTAGTGGTCTTCCAAGTAACATACTATGCCACGATTCTTACATGATGAAAGAATACCATGCCTGACTACCATTTGTTTTAAAACCATTGCAGGTCTTCTTAGACAAGGCACGTTTACAGTGAAGGCAAATAATTTTAAAATGGACTATCTTCAATCTTTGGAAATGCCATGAATCATCACGGCTCAAAGGTCCTTAGTGATCACTGAGGCCAAGCTTCTAGTTTTGCAGAAGGGGAAAGCTGAGCCTGAAAAAAGGAAGGCACATGCCCAAGATCTCATTCAGCCAGGACTGCATCCCAGCCTCCTAACTGCTAGTCAAGGTTTCTTCCCATTGCCTTATACTTACCCTTCCTACACTAAACTACCCTTAAGACTTATGCCTCAATAAGTAATATTGGCTATGTCCCTGGTATGCACACCTACATGGCACAAAGATCAAGCACTGGACTTGAACTCAGGAAGATCTGAGTTCAAATCCTGCCTCAAAGTGCCAATAGCTATGTGACCCTGGACAGATCATTTGACATTGCTGTGCCTCAGTTTCCTTATCTGTAAAATGAAAGGCTCTTCTTAATAGCCCCCAAAATCCATTCCAGATAGAAATCTATGATCCTATAACCTCACGATGTGTTTCAATGAGCCTTACCTCTGATAGTGAGTCAGACCCCTGCAACTGACTGTCTTCAAGCAAATGGAGAAACCCTAGGCCCTGAATCAATAACCACACTTCTCCCTTTCCTATTTCCAAGGAGGCAATGAGTATGACCACAAATATTATTGGCCATCCCCTAAAGCCCCTGCTAAAGAAGGTTATGCCAGGGGACATAAACCTTCTATGTTAACTATGACGGCAAGGCAGCATCTTTCCCAAACACTGCTGGCTTTTCAGGCCAGAACCATAAATATCCTTTATCCTAAAAGATAAAACAAATCAGGAGGTCCCGAGGTGCAGGCACCATCCAACCTAGAGCTGCAGAGCCTGGGAGCACACACACACACACACACACACACACACACACACTCTCTCTCTCTCTCTCTCTCTCTCTCTCTCACACACACACACACACACACACTACATACAGTATGTAGAGAATCCCATCTGAGCTTTGGAAAACCTGAGCCTCTCCCCTCCCACTCTCCCCTCCCACTCTCCCACCCCTGCCAGGGCCAGAACCAAGCTCCCCATCACCCCAGAGAAAAGGGACTGCTCTGGAGGAAACCGGTAGCGGCCCAGCCTAGCCAGGGCCAAGCCCCGTCCTGGAGCTCTTCCTTCCATACCGGGGACTACGCAGCCTGAAGCCTTTAATTCCCCAGGACGCACACAGCTCTCTGCGTCTATGAACACAGGGATGCAAAAGGATGATGGCTGGTTCGGGATGAGGGCTCGGCTTTCGTGACCCCGTGCACAATCAAGAAGGAAGGAAGGAAGGAAGGAAGGAAGGAAGGAAGGAAGGAAGGAAGGAAGGAAGGAGGGAGGGAGGGAGGGAGGGAGGGAAGGAAGGAAGGAAGGAAGGAAGGGGAAGGCAGCCCTCGCCCGGCCCCGCAGCCTCGTCGCAGCGCCCACATCCCACTCGGACGGGCTCCAACCTTTGCCGATGGCCCCCGGCCGCCCCCGTCGCCGCCGCCGCCGCCTCTGCCGAGCCTCTCCCCGCTCCGAGCCCCTCCCGCACAGCAGCCGGGTGATGGATGACTCAGCACAGGCATCGACGACCAGATTTCCGATGGAATTTCCCAAGCTCTGCCGGCGTCCAGGGGAGGCCCTGCTTCCCTAGGCGCCTCCGAGCTCCCGGGGCCCCGAGGCTTGCTGCTGCACCTCGGGGCGGCCCCCACGCCCAGGAGAAGGGCAAGAGGAGGAGGGGCAGGGGACGGTGCGGCAGGGCTCCCTAGCCACGGGGAGTCCAGCAGCCAATGTACCGTTCCCAGGCTCCGGGACCTGGGATGGCTGCGTCCGCTGGAGGAAAGTCAGTGGGGGGCACTAGCAGCGCTCAGGATGAGTCTTGCCCTAGGTGCCTTGGCCTCAGCTTTCCGGGTGTTTCAGCAATTACTTCGTATCCCTGCACCATTCAACAAGTGTTGTTGACGCAAATGCAGTCGTAAAAAAATTCGACATGGATCCCTCTCTCCTCAAAGGTCCCTAAACCGGGGAAGAAAATCACCTTGACATCTTCTGTCCCCTTGAGTGCCGCAGGGTACAAAGCCCTGGGTCACAACGCTCAGGACCTAGCCTCAAATCCCCTCTTTGGTTCACACCGCCTCTGTGCCCCGGCCTAGGCATTTAACCAGCGGGGGCCTCAGTTTCCTCATCTGTAAGATGAGAGGTTGGGTTCAGTGACCTCTGCAGTGCCTTGAAGCTTTAGAGCTATCACCCAATTATCAAAATGATTTGCTGGTTTCCAAAAGCCAAGCTCGAGGAATTAGGTTCTAACCACTTAAATGTGAAGAGGAACTATAGAAACGAAGGTGGTGAGACCAGCGTGACCCTTGCAGCTCAGTGCCCAAGGAAAAGGTGCCTTCTCCCCTGAGCCTTGGTTACTTTGTCTGTAAAATGAGCATTAAAATGCTGAACTCCCGTCAGACCTGAGTTCAGATTCTCCCCATCACTCATGTACTGGCCCCTGACAATGAGATTATTCCTCCGTGATTAACAAACTGCCGCTCCCTCCCACCCTCCCTCCCTCCCAGCGACTCTGAGCTCCCCAACTCTCCCCGCCACCCGCCCCGTCAGCTCCCTTCTTTCCATCCTCTCCCCCAACACTGCACTCTAGCTCCCCCTCTGGGCCTGAGGAACAGACCTTACGCTTTCGCCTTTCTCACCACTCCACCTTCTCGCACTTACTGGGACCTGGGTCCCACTTGATTCGTCAGTATTTATTAAGTGTCAATGATGCTCCCGGCCCTGAGCCTAGCATTGGGGACACAAAACCAGTCCTTGGCCGGAGGAACTCCCCCAGGAGCCGGATGGCCCGGCGTCCCTGGTGCAGACCCTCATCACCTCATGCCTGAATGCTGGTCAGCCTCTCGGCTCCAGTCCATCCTCCATTCAGCCGACAATGGTTTTCCTGGAGCCCAGGTCCCATCGTGGCACACACACACACACCCCAATTCAAACTCCAGTGCCGCATCCTCTCCAGCAGCAAATACAAGATGCCGTTTGGAATTCAAAGCTCTTCAGAACTTGCAGAGGAGTCACTGGAACTCAGGTTCTCTGACTCCAGATTTTTATGAATCACAGAATGTCAGAGTTAGAAGGGATTTCAGATGCTGTGTAGTCTGACCCGGACCAGAGCAGAGGCTACCAAGCTCCCAACTAGGGGTCATCCAGTCTTTGTCTCAAGACTTCCAGGGAAAGGAAACACACCAAGAGGGCTTCATAAGCCCAAACATGCCATAAACACGGGAGCTGTGATGCAGTGTGGCATCGTAGATGGCAGTGGGCCCTAGAGTCAGGTCTTGCCTCTGACATATAGAGGCTGTATTACCTTGGTTAAGTCACTGAGCTGCCCAGGGCCGCATCTTTCTGCTCTGCTGGGACACAGGCTGCATTTGAAAAGGGAGTCAGGAAGCCAGTGTGGGGACCAGTCCATCCTCCCCACCTCTTACTGGTATTGAGTGAGTATCCCATGAGCAAATCAGTGAGTTACCACACACACACACACACACACATGCTCAATCTGCCAGGGTCCTGACTTGGGCCTGTCCATGGCTCCTGTCATGCCTGGCCTCTGACACGAGTCCTCCAGGACCTACAAGGATGGGTGAGCACTAACCATCTCCTTCATGAGACCATTAGGAGAGATTTGTCCTATTGGAGGTGTGGGAGTCATTGGTGTCAACTTCCCTAGTCTTCATCTCAACAGCTTTCTGAACTTGTTCTGACTGTCCATAGTCAGAGGTCTGAAACCTGTGGGGTCTAAGTGAGCACCCTCCAAGGAAAGTGTCTCTAACACAGCAATGGAGTTGGACAGAAGATGCAATGCCCAGGTGCATGGCCTCTCACTTCTGCAAAGAATGGACAGTTACGCTATTTTTTTTGTTGTTGTTGAGGCAATTGGTGTTAAGTGACTTGCCCAGAGTCACACAGCTAGTAAGTGTTATGTGTCTGAAGTCGAATTTGAACTCAAGTCCTCCTGACTCCAGGGCCAGTGCTCTATTCACTGTGCCACCAAGCTGCCCCCGGTTACACTATTTTTCAAGAGGTCTCTGCTGACCCCAGTTATGGAATTAGAAAGAGGTTGGCCAATTTGCTGCATTTTTTTCATCTTTTTTTCTATTCTATGCTGCAAGGGATGACCCTTTCAGAGGGGGCGAGAGGAGCATATTCAAAAACACAAAGGTGATGGCAGTGCCAATAATATCAATAAAAATTTAAAATTTAAAAGTACACAGGCCTTTAAGCAGCACTAAAGCAACTTCTACCACTGGGGTGACGGGATGGGACAGTGTCCTTCCTGAACCACAGGACTGATGTTGGATTTTGCCTTTTTGATAAGCCCTGTTTCCCCACGGAGGCCACTCTGAAGAAGAGCCCAAGGTCTGGGGCTTGGTCCCCCAGCTTAGTGACCAGAAGAAGCAAACGAAGGCTCAGAACAGCGTCTCCCAGGGTTATTTATCCCACTTCCTAGTTCCAAGGTACTTCTATGTATTTGTCCCCTCCTGAGGTAGTGTGGAGTCTTCACCTGCATCAGGGGGTCTAGGTTCAAATCCACCTCTGACTCTTTGGATCTGTGTGACTCTTAGTGTCTCCAGTTGTAAAATGGTAACAAGGTTGCTGTAGCAATCCAATGAAATGCCTGTAAAATGCTTTAATGTACAACAATGTCAATTATTACTATCACATACATTTGTACAGTCAGTGATTTGCAACCTAGTGACTCAACAAAACTCCAGTCTGGTCTCTGAAAATACCAAAATTTATATTTGATCCTCAGTTGGGTTTTTCACTCAAGGTGCCTCTCTGGGTCATCATCCAGCACCATCATCCAGGGAAACAGAACTACATGATTCTTGGGAGAGAGGGGAAACTGAGGCAGCCAGCTGCACTCCCTTTAGTGATGGCTGACTTCTTTATCCTGGGGCTCCAAACAAAAGGCACTTGAACACTGGCTGGCCCCATTCATAATGCTGAGAGGGACAGTTCCTGTCACTGGCTAGATTCTGCGATAACCTCATAGCTGCAGCTGCCTTCATGTTGGCACTCGGAACAAATCCCAAGTTGAACAGTCAGTCAGCTTGGGCACCCATCCAGGCTCTGCTGCCTGTATGCAGAGTAACTTTAAGCTGGTTCCTTCATGTCCCTAGCCTCAATTTCCTTCTCCACAAACTGAAGGGGTGAGTATCTAAGCAGTTTCGGCTCTAGGGGCCTGGGATGCTCTAAGTATCCATTAACAGAAGCGTTTAGTGAGGCTGTCACCCTACTAGCCCTGGGATGAGGATTAGGAGAAGGCAAGGGGATAGAAAATGCCACCACAAAAATGGGTTTGTCAACAGGAGCCCTCCCCTTGGTCTGTGTAGACCACTCACTCACCATATTATAAGAGAAGCCCTTCAGCATCTGTTAGCCAAAGCACCTCCCCAGTGGCCAATGTCCTATAACACACATGTCCACACCTAGGGAAGATCAGAGCCTAAGACACAGTCCGTGGCCAGACTCATGCTCGTGGCCGTTCTAGCCCAGAAGGACCTAGAAGAACCTTAGAACCAAGGTCAGCTCCACACCACAGTGAGGCCACATCCTTATAATGTCTGGAACACTCTGGATCCCCATAACGGCTTCGGGATCCCTGGCGTCCTCCAAACTCCTTGAGAGCCGCCATCTGTACGCTGCCTTTCCCAGCCCCCGATGCCAGAGTCTCCCCTGTATTCACTGGGCATGCAGCCTGTAGGAAGTCCCTCGGTGTTCCAGAAAAAGCCCTTCAGTATAGGCTCTTGCCCTCTGGGTGTCCTTTGTGACCCCTTCTCTTGGGTGGGCCTTGCCTTTATAGCCAACACTCAGAATGCAATAAAAGTTAGCTTATCATCATCTGGAGACAAACCTCATTCAAAAGGTGTGAGCAGTATTGACATTTAAAGAGAGCAGGAATCTTTCAAAGGTTGTGCTTCCAGTCTGCCTGGCAATGAGAAGGCAGGGGAAGGGAGGACAGGGACAGGGGCAAACTCACCAGGGCCCCAGAGTCAGGAGGACAGTCAGGGAAACAATACGGTTCAGTTCAGCCAGGGTACTCCCGAAGGGGCCAAGGAAGTGCATGGGGCTCGGACTGCTTACGACTTTACTGTGTCGGGGGGCAAGGGGCTCTTCCCTTGCAGTCTGCTGGCTCTCCCTCCCACTCTCTCCTCTCTGCTGGGTCCACTTGTTCCCTAGGCTTGCCACATGATCTCCACACTCCATGGTCCTTCAGCCTCCTTCCCTTAAGGGCTACGTGTGTGTTTGTATGTCATATATTTATCTTTATATAAACATGTGTATATATACACACACACACACACATTGTGTCTCCCCTGATAAAATGTAGGTTCACTGAAGGCAAGGCATGCTGGTCTGTCTTTTTTCAACCCTCCTGCCTCAGAGTGCTTGGCATGTTGCAGCAATAAATGCCTCTGGCATTAACTAAATTTAATCTGAATGAATGTACAGGAAACAAGAAGAAGGAGCATACAACAGAAAATGAACCCAGAAGGTGGCTTTCAATGGACTTGATTCTAAGTCTGATAGGAAAGGGAGCCCCAGAAAGCAGAGAAAAGCACAAAGAGAGTGCCTCAGTCACCACCCTGCTCAACATAAGACACGGAGGCTTCCCAAAGAGCCAACTGCATGTAAGAGAAGTGGGCGGTTTCTCACACAAGACTTTCTTGTGCTCACTGTGCTGAAGGTTTGTATTTGCTGGTGAGGGTCAATTTTGCCACAAAAATGTAAAATTTACAGAAAGAAGGAAGGAGGGAATCCCAAGAAATGAGAAATAAATGGAAACCTTGGAGTGGGAAGAGTCATAAAATAGCTTCCATCCTGGGCTTGGACCCTCAAGAAGGGAAGGAAGTGGCTGCAGGGATGGTCCTAGGCCCATAAGCCTCCAGCAGGCCTTTGCTCCAGGAGCCAGGCCCAGGCGGGCCCAGGACATCAATGCCTTTGGCTATAGTCTGTGACTGGGTCCCCGAGCAAGAGGCTCCCTGGACCAGCATCCCAGCTGCTTCTTCCATTTGTGTTGAACCTGAGCCCCGTCTCATCAATTCAGGGAGCTAAGACAAGGGCACACTCCTTCCCCACTCCCGGAAAGATCACTCCATCCCCACACTGCAGCTCATTGGAGGCAAACACAGGCCACAGACGCAGGCCAGGGGCAAGCAGCAGTTCTCCTTCCTAGGTTACAAGCCTGTTCAAACCACAGAATCAAGGTTTCTACAGAGGGAATGAGGACCAACTTCCCCAGGATTAACCAAACCCCACGGGAGTCACTGTAGGCAGCTAGGCAGCACACAGAGTGCCAGGCCTGGAGTCAGGAATCTGGCCTCAGACACTTACTGGCTGTGTCACCCTGGGCAAGTCACTTTACTCTGTTTGCCTCAGTTTCCTTTTATGTAAAAGAAGCTGGAGAAGGAAATGGCAAACCACTCCAGTGTCTTTGCCAAGAAAACCCCTAATGGGGTCACAAAGAATCAAACACAACTGAAAAGCGACTCAACAACAACACAGGAGTCATTACAGGGGCCTTTACATGACAATGCACAAGCTAGAAAGCTCTACGGGATCCTGGGGGTCCTCTGGAATGGGCTGGTCTAACCCCGGCTGGACACAGACACCCAAAGAACTTAAGCTTTGCTGAGGGAGGGTGAATTAATTCCCATTCATTGTCCCTGAGGGTGTAATCCTGGTCCCTCAAGAAAGGCTGCAGGGAGAGGGGTTGAGAAGGGACCATCCTGCCTCCTCCCAGGAGCCACACAAGGACAGCCCCACCCCCCACCCCCACCATCAAACCAGCTCAGATTCACTTTGGGCAGGAAGTCAAAGGATCAGTAGCGACCTTGGGAGAAACTAGAAAATAAGCATCACCTTCCCAATGAGTAATCGATGTCAGCGCCGCCTTCCTTGCTGAGGGCACACATGCATGCAGAATAAAACCGGGGTTGGCTCTGCTCTTGTGGCTGAGAGAAGCAGGGTAAAGACAAGAAAGGCGTCAGATTCTCAGCTTCCCTTGTCCCAAACAGACCCAGGGGAGTTGGAGTCAGAGGCTACCTTAGCATTGATAAAGCCTCCTGATGGCCCCACCCACCCGGGTGGTGCTGCCAACTTTCATAAAGACCTGGGCCTTTCCCAGAGTCTACTGCCAACTGATAGCCAAAGCTCAAACTGGGAAGGGGAATTAGGGGCTGGGCCTCTGGTTTCACTGGCATAGTGAGTGCCTGGATAGAAAAATGCCCTCTACCAAAGCAGGTCAGCACCCCCTCTGACCCTTAGAGAGAGGCCTAGAGCAGGGGCGTTGACAGTCAGGAACTCAGACGCTCTTGAGTGGCTCCAAACCAGATGAAAATGTAACTGGGAAATATTTAACAAAAATAAACAAAAATACAATCAAACATAGATAATAATAGAATAATCTTTTAAATTTAAATAATATTTTAAATCTAAGTCAATCTCTGATTGTTTCTATTTAAGTCTGACCCCAGTGGCCTAGAGAATGGAGAGGCTGCCTCAACCAGGGTCACACAGCTCATGCATGTTGGAGCCAGAACTCACACTCAGAGCTTCCTAGTCCTGAGGTTCAATCTCTGTCTGCTGTATTTTGCTTTCATAGCCCTGCCTCTCCAGTTGGATTGTCTACTCCTTGAGGAAAAGGGCCATGACTTCTTATCTTGTTTCCCTCATGGTGCCTTATATACCTGTGGACATGGGCAGGAAATGAAAGAAAGAAAAAATCCACTTAAAATAACTATGGAATGTGTAAAATACTTAGGATTGTACCTGACAAGACACACAAGAATTTGATGGATACAACTACAAAGCATTCTTTGTAGAAGTAAAGACAGATCTCCAGGCGGCCTAGGGTCAGGGAGACCATAGTTTGAATGTGACTTCAGTCATAGTGTGACCCTGAGTAAGTTATAATCTCTCTTTGCCTCAGTTTCCTCAACTGTAAAATGGAGATTACGATAGCCCCCACTTCCCAGGGTTTTTGTGAGGATCAAATGAAATAATAACTGTGGAGTGCTTAGTGCAGCACCTGGTGCATAGTAGGCAATTAATAAATGCATGCTGCTATCATTATCATAATCAGATCTAAATAACTGGAGACAGGTTAATTGTTCATGTGTTGGCCCAGGTCATATAACAAAAATAATTACATTACCTTAATTAATGCCCTTATCAGTGCCATGCCAAAGGATGACTTGGCAGAGTTAGAAAAAAAATAATCATGAAAATCAACTGGAGGAAGAAAAGGTCAAGACTCTCAAAGGGAACAGTTTTGTTTAGGACCAGGTTTAACCATCGGGCCATTGTGGTACTGATTACAAAACAAAGATGTTGCTCAGTGGAACCAATGAGGAACACAATATATGGAGGAAAGCAAGCCCCTGTAACAGTGCTTGGAATGCCCAAAGTCCTCCCTCCACTACTGAGGCAAGAATCATGAACCAGCAAAACTGCTGAACAAGCTGGAACACAATCTGGCAGAAAGTGGAGGAGACCTACACCCCCGCCTCCTACCAAGATAAGCTACAAAAGATTCTATGACTTAAAGGTAAAGGGCGACATCACAAACAAGGTGGAGGGGCAAGGAAAAATGCCTGTTGGATTTGTAGGGAAGAGAAATGAAGGACAGAGAGCGCAATAAAATTTCCAAGTTTCTGCACAAAGAAAAACAATGCAGCAAATGTCAGAAGGGAGGAGAGGAGGAGCTGGGGCAAGAGGAAGGACTTGCAGCAAGTTTCTTCCAATAAATCTCACTTCTAACATATGGGGAGACTATTCCAACTTCTGAGATCCAGATCCCAGCTAGTAAATGATCAAGTGACATGAGTGAGCAGTTTTTTAAGAAGAAATCTAAGCTATCTCAGCAGAGAGCCTTGTAAAAAAAATTCTCTAAATCACTAACAAGAAGAGAAATACAAATGAAAGAAACTCTGAGATTGCAATCCTCCTGACACTCACCAGGCTGCTGAAGCAGCTGGACAAGCAAACAACAAAAGTTGGCAGAGAGAAAGAAAAGCAGGCACCTGCAGACTGGCTGTGCAGCTGAGAACTCATTCAGACATTCTGTAAAGCATTTTGGAACTAGTGTCCCATGTCACTAAACTGTGATTACTCTTTGTCCTAGAAATACCATCATTTGGTCCATAATTTCAAAAGATCAATGAAAGAAGAAAAGGACCTATATGCAAAAAATATCCATAGCTTTTTTTATATGTGTGGTGACAATGAACTGGAAAATCAAGGTGTACCCACCAGCTGAGGTATAGCTGGGATACCAACGTGATGGAATATCATTGTGAAATTGATGAAAGGGAGGTTTTGGAGAAACCTGGGAAGACTTACCCAAATGAACTGATGGAGAGTAAAGTGAGAAGGACCAGGAGAATAATTTAAACAATAAAAACAATATTGCAAAGGGAAACCATTTTGAAAGACTTCAGAATTCTGATCAATCCAACTCAATCAAACACCAAATCAGTGGACATGTGATGAAACACACTGCCCCCTCCTAAGGGAGGCAACAGGTGAGAGGTATATTGTTTGGATGTGGCATAATGGGTAGAGTGTCAGGCCTGGGGTCAGGAAGACTCATCTTTCTGAGTTCAAATCTGGTCTCAGACACTTCTTAACTGGGTGACCTTGGGCAAGTCACTTCACCCTGTTTGCTTCAGTTCTTCATCTGTAAAATGGACTGGAGAAGAAAATGGCAAACTCTCCAATATTTCTACCAACAAAACCCCAAATGGGGGAGCAGAGCCAGGATGGCAGAGTAAAAGCAGTGACTTGCTTGAGCTTTCCTCCAAACCCCTCCAAATACCTGTTAAAAAAAATGGCTCTAAACAAATTCCAACTTATCAGAACCCACAAGAAAACAGAGTGAAAAAAATTTCCAGCCCAAGACAATCTGGATGGTTGATCAGAAAGGCATATTGTGCTGGGTAGGGAGAGGAACCCAGTTCAGCATGGGCGCACAGGCATAACAGTGAACCTGGAGCAGGCTTCAAAGGACTGAGTCATAGGCAGCTGTGGTGGTTTCCAGACTTCTCAACCCATAAACGCCAAAGACAACTTAGAAGGCCAGTGGGAAAAGTCTGTGATTGTGGTGAGAGAGAAGCTCAGTCTAGCCGCAGTCCCTGTGGGTGGCTCCAGGGCAGCAGTTGCTCCCAGAGCTTCCAGCCCACAGACTGAAGGGGAATTGAGTGACTGACCAGAGAGGGATGGCAGGTATCTCTTTGCTGGTGCAGGATTCTATTGCTTTGCCGGTGCTTGGATCTGGGTCACAGTTCTGGATGGCAGTCCTGGGGTGAGGAGGAGGGCTAGTGTGTTGAAACTTGTGGTGGTGGTGGAGAGGAAATCCTCCTCACAGTTCCAAGGCAGAAAAGAGTATTTGTAGTCACTCATAGACCAGAGCACAGGACAGGAAAGGAGTAAACACCTCGCCCCTTATCATACCACCTTGGAAGAACTTAAAATTTACAGGTCCCTAGAAGTATCTCTGAGAACAGCTGCACAAAACCCCTGGAGCTTGGGACAGTACATTCTCCACACTAGAAGCAGACCCCTACCTTAACAAAGAGTTTATAACTCAAGTAATTGGCTGGGATCATGAACAAACCTCACAAAAAAAAAAGCCAGACCATAGAATCTTTCTTTGGGGACAAAGAAGATCAAAACATACAACCAGAAGGAAACTAAATCAAAGCTCCTACATCCAAAGCATCCAAGAAAATTATGAATTGGTCCCAGGCCATGGAAGAGCTCAAAAAGGATTTTGAGAAGCAAGTAAGAGAAGTAGAGGAAAAACTGGGAAGAGAAATGAGAGTGATGCAAGAAAATCATGAAAAACAAGTCAACAGCTTCCTAAAGGAGATCTAAAAAAATACTGAAGAAAATAACACCTTAAATAATAGCCTAACCCAAATGGCAAAAAAGGTCCAAAAAGCCAATGAGGAGAAGAATGCCTTAAAAAGCAAAATTGGCCAAATGGGAAAGGAAGTCCAAAAGATTACTGAAGAAAATACTTCCTTAAAAATTAAAATCTAGTGACTTTATGAGAAATCAAGACACTGTAAAACAAATCCAAAAGAATGAAAAAATAGAAAACAATGTGAAACGTCTCATTGGAAAAACAACTGATCTGGAAAATAGATCTAGGAGAGAGAATTTAAACATTAATGAACTATCTGAAAGCCATGATCAAAAAAAGAGCTGAAACATCATCTTTCAAGAAATTATCATGGAAAACTGCCCTGATATTTTAGAACCAGAGGGAAAAATAGAAATTGAAAGAGTCCACTGATCACCTCCTGAAAGAGATCCCCAAAGGAAAACTCCTAGGAATATTGTAGCCAAATTCCAGAGTTCCCAGGTCAAGGAGAAAATATTGCAAGCAACCAGAAAGAAACAATTCAAGTATTGTGGAAACACAATCAGGATAACACAAGATTTAGCAGCTTCTACATTAAGGGACCAGAGGGCTTGTAATATAATATTCCAGAGGGCAAAGGAGATAGGATTACACCCAAGAATCAACTACCCAGCAAAACTGAGTATAATCCTTCGGGGGGAAAAATGGACATTCAGTGAAATAGGAGACTTTCAAGCATTCTTGATGAAAAAACCAGAGCTGAATAGAAAATTTGGCTCTCAAATACAAGACTCAAATGGAACATGAAGAGATAAATAGGAAAGAGAAATCATAAGAGACTTATTAAGGTTGAACTGTTTACATTCCTGCATGGAAAGATGTAACTCATGAGACCTTTCTCAATATTAGGGTAGTTGGAGGGAAAAAATTATATGTATGTAGACAGATAGATAGATAGATAGATAGATAGATAGATAGATAGATAGATAGATAGATAGATAGAGGGTACAGGGTGAGTTGAAGATGAAGAGGTGATATCTGGAGAATAAAATTAAGGGGTGAGAAAGGATTATACTGGGAGAAGGAGAAAGGGAGAGGTAGAATGGGGTAAATTATCTTACATAAAACAGATAAGAAAATGCTTTTATAGTGGAGGGGAAGAGGGGGGAGAGGAGAAGGAATGAGTGAATCTTATTCTCATCGTATTTGGCTTAAGGAGGTAATAATATACACACTGAATTGGGTATCGAAATCTATCTTACCCTACAGAAAAATGGGGGGGGGAAGGGGACAAGAGAACAGGAGTATGATGAAGGGGAGGGTAAATTGGGGGAGTAAATTGGAGTAATCAGAAGCAAACACTTCTAAGGAGGGACAGGGTCAAAAGAGAGAATAGAATAAATGGGGGGCGGGATAGGATGAAGGGAAATATACTTAGTTTTTCACAACATGACAACTTTGGAAGTGTTTTGCATGACTACACATGTATAACCTGTATCAAATTGCTTGCCTTCTCAATGAGAGTGGGTGAGGAGGGAGGAAGGGAGAAAATTTGGAACCCAAAGTTTTAAAAACAAATGTTAAAAAATTGTTTTCACATGCAACTGGGAAATAAGATACACAAGCAATGGGGTATAGAAATCTATCCTGCCCTACAGGAAAATTGAAGGAGAAGGGGATAAGGCAGATTAGGGGAAGGGGTATTCAGAATACATGCCATCTTGGGGTGGGGGGAGGGGCGAGATGGGGAGAAAATTTGGAACTCAAAATCTTGTGAAATGAATGTTGAAAACTAAAAATAAATAAAGAAAGAAAAAAAGAAAGCCCCAAATGGGGTCACAAAGAGTTGGACACAACTGTGAAACAATTGAACACTGGGAGAACTTGTTCTGCTTCACTCCACAACTTTGTTACAAAGGTTTGGTTTTTCTTTTGTTTACTTATTGTTAATGAGGAGGGAAATGGAAATGGAAAAATAAATTCTAATCAATGAAAAAAATTAATTTAATTTACAAAAAGAAATTGGGCCAAGGCCATTTGAGAATTCAAATAAACCCAAAGCAAAAGAACAGTCCAGGGCCAGTGAGGTTCAGGAACCTCTATATTTCTTCCTACCACTGTCCAGCCTAAATGGAAAAAGAATTATAGAAAAGGGTAAGCTTCAGGACAAACTGAGACACAAGGACATGTGTTTTTTAAACCCCATCCAATACATGCATGGTTTGTATCCAGCTGGGATAAGAGCCCAAGGCCTTGGAGAATCCAAAACATCCATTCCTTCTTCTCCCAATGACAAGGGCAGTTATATCAGAAGCCTTTGAGGGCTGTTCATCCCTACCATGATTGAAACAGTCCTGGGCCTGAGGCAAGAAGGGCCTCTTTTTCAATTTTGCCTCTGACACATATGAGCTTAGCCCTCTCCATTGTTCTCTGGACTTCAGTTTCCTCTTCTGTGAAATGGGAATAACAATACCTATCACTTCTCTCTCCTAAAACTGTTGTGAGGATCAAATGAGGCATTAGTCATCATGAGGTGCTAGTCTGCCATGATCTGGTTCCAGGCTGCCTTTCTAGTATTATTTTTTTTATCCTCACCCTTCCCCCCATGTTCCCTACAACTCAACCAAACTGATCTGCTTGTAGTCCCCAAATTTAACATTAATTTCCCACCTCTGCACCTTTGCAAAGGCTGGCTACAATGTCCAGGATGTATGTCCCACTCACCTCCACCTCTCTTCCTGCAAAGCTCTGCTCAGTTACCACCTCCTCCATGAGGGGAGCCTTTTTTTTTTTACTTCCCCAGTGTTAGGGTTCTACTTCTGTTGAAATTACTTTCAATTACTTAGAGTACACCTTGTGTTTACCTATCTGCATGAATGTTATTTCCACTCAATAGAATGTCAACATTTTGAAGGCAGACCTTTTACTTTTGTTTTGGATTTTCTGGATTGGCCCAGTACCTGGTACATAGTAGGCATTTAACAAAAGGCATATTGACTGGAATTGAAGCATGATTTGTGGACATCTCACAGGATTTTAGACGCATGAACTATTGGTCTTTTTGATTCTGTTCATTGTTTCTGAATATGGGCTTGATGAGGATGGAGAGAATGCAAGGATATCATAAAGCATGAACAGCATCTTTTCAGTAACTGGGGCCAGGTAAGCACAGCCATTTTGATATGACTTTGCATAATTTGCTTCATTTCATTTAGGCAGCTCGGTGGCACGATGAATGGAGCACGACACACCTGGAGATAGGAAGATCTGAGTTCAATTCCAGTTTCAGATACTTACTAGCTGTATGAAGCTGTGACCCTGGGCAAGTCATTTTATCTCTGTCTGCCTCAGCCTCACCTATTAAATGAGAAAATAATACCCACCTCCTAGAGGTGGTGTAAGGATCAAAAGAAATAATAATTGTGGACTTCCATGAGCAGCAAGATGGCAGACTAGACATTTTCCCCAATTCCCATGATCTCTCAAACATCTCCAAAACAAAAATGAGGTGCCAAAGATGAAGCAACTTCAGACAACTCCATTTTCTAGGACACCTGAAATACCAAAGGTTTAAAAAAATCCAGGAACCAACACCTAGTGAACCTGAGCTCATTCAGCACCTCTCCCTCACCTCCCACACTACTAGACTCAAGGCCAAACTAGAAGACTCAAGCACACAAAACAGGCTTACATCCAAATCCACCTTTTCACCCCTTGTCCCCCTTCCCTCTTTCCAATACCTCAGAGACCCCAGCTCCTGTCTTCAAAAGTTT
The DNA here is from genome assembly GCF_900497805.2 of Vombatus ursinus. Taxonomy (NCBI): domain Eukaryota; kingdom Metazoa; phylum Chordata; class Mammalia; order Diprotodontia; family Vombatidae; genus Vombatus; species Vombatus ursinus. The sequence continues at coordinate 4,983,113 of NW_020954623.1, read as the reverse complement.
GTTCAGGCAACAATAGTCAGCTTAGCCACACTCCTTCAGGAGCAAAATCTGGCTGGAGGCTGCAACCCAGAAGTACAAGTGCTGAGGGAAATCATGGTCCTAACAGCCAGGCCAGAGAACTGAGAAATGGAGAGAGTAGGTCAAGTCACCAGGACAGAATACCATGTATGATGTGGGGGAGGGGGACAGAGGAGAGTCTATGTAGCACTCCACCAAGCCTGGTCCAGTTCTGACCAGCCAAAAGTCAGTAGGGGCAGAGAACTAAGCTGGTGACCTATGAATTACCCAGTGTGGACAGAGTCTAAGAAGTTATAAGATCCAGCCCTCAAGGAAACTACTACCAGAGGGGAGGGAGTCAGGAAATGAGTGATAAGGAAAATAAGGAGGAAGGGGAATGAAAATACCAAAGATTTCAAGAAGAAAAAAATCTCAAAGATCTTGAACATAATTAGATAAATCAACAAGAAAAACAGTAACAACCAGAAAATATGGGTTCCAGGGATAATAATTATAAAGAGCTTAGCACAGTGCCTGCTACATAGTAGATGTTATATAAATGCTGACTATTGCTGTAATTATTGTCACTATTATTAAGTGTTGTTACTGGTCTATGAAAATTTCAAGCTCATTTTATATGCCATTTATAAGAATTCTGTCTCTGATTTAAAGGGTTGTTCTGCATGCATGAGTGTGGTTCAACAGAAATTAGAAAGTGACTGGTCTATTCAACCACAGTTAACAACTGCCTGGTAACTGTGAGACCCTTTTGGCAGGGACACCAGGGAGATGCTCAGGCCATGCTCTAGACAACAGCACCAGCAAAGCTGAGCAAAAAATTCTCTCCAGGCTACACTACACATGCACACACACAATCTGAGTGGCACACAGATTAAGAATTGCTAAGAAATAACCCCCATATCATTCCTAGGATCCACATGCCCATCTTGAACCATCCTTGGGAAATCTATCATGCCCCAGAATTTCTCACTAAGTTCTGGCATTGGCCAAACCTTCTCTGAGTCAAAGGTGGCTGAGCCCCTCAGAGATTTGGGGTTGCTCTCCCTAGGGGCTCATACAGGCAACTCTGGCTGCCAGAGGATCTTGCCTGAGCATCCTGCCCACTGGTGTCCTTCTTTTTTGTGGTTCTCTATCCACTCCTCTGCTCATCAGGGAGAGGAATCTTTGCACTGGGCCCCCATTGGAGACAAGTTTTCCTCACTAGACATTTATTGGACTCCAGGTTACTGAAACTTCACTGGGGTAGGAAAGGGTCACCATGGCTGATACCACCTCCATCTCCAAATTAAGTGAAAAATCCAGAACCAGATAACAATTATTATCATTATCATTGGCAGTTGTGGTTGTAAGAGTGGCAGCAGCAGCAGCATTTCCCTAGTGGTTTGAGGCTGTAGGGCATTTCAGAGACATGATCTCATCTGAGTTCGGCTGAAGAGTCCAGTGATGTAGCTAATACAAGTCTCATCATCTCCATTTTATGGAAAGGAACCTGAGGCTCAGAGCTCACTATCTTGTCCATGGTCACACACTAGTTTAAAAGGTAGGATTTGAACCCAGGTCTTCTTTATTTCAAGGGGGAGCCTTGGCTCTCTCAGCTGTTTGATACTGAATTTCTGTTGTTGTTCAGTCATTTCAATTATGTCTGACTCTTTTTGATCCAATTTGGGCTTTTCTGGAAAACATACTAGAGTACTTTGCCATTTCTTTCTCCAGCTCATTTGACAGATGAGGAAACTGAGGGAAACAGGATGAAATGATTTGCCCAGGGTCACACAGCTAAGAAGTGTCTGAGGACAGATATGAACTCAGGAAGATGGGTCTTCCTGGCTCCAGGCTCAGTGCTCTAATCACTGTGGTGCAACCTAGCTGCCCAATGAATTTTTACCCCTCCTTGAAGTCAAACTTGAATTTCATCTCTTTCAGGAAGTCCTCCATAGTTTGTACTGTTCTTTTCTCTTAGAATTCCAAGAATCCTACATTTGCTCCCCTCTGGAGAAGTAATCAGGTAATATGGTGTATAAAAGGTACCTGTACTTGTGTCATTCTCCTGCCCACTCAACACTAGACTCTGAGCTCCAATGAAGGCAGAGAACTAGTTTTACCTAAATGTTGTACCCTCCCCAGTTTGCTGAGCACCAACCTTTGTACACAGTAGATGTTAAATAAATGTCTGTTATTGACCCTTGATACCAAGTCATGCGCTGGGTTCTGCAGATACAAAAATGAAATAAGACAAACACAGTTCCTACATTCAAGGAGCTCCCAATCTGAGGGGGAGAAGAAGAGGTAAGACAGATCACAAATAACTACAATACGACTGATATAAGTGATGTTGCAAAGGCAGAACTTTTTTTAATCAACATGAACTATTTTCACATCTTGCCTCCCTGCTCAGCTTCTTTGAGAGCCACTCCATGTGATGAATAGACCACTTTGCTTCAGACTGATCCGATGTTAAAAATTCCCGACAGAAGAAAAGATGGTTAAGTGTGTGGGTAGACTTCAAAGGGCAACTCTTTGCAAAATACAAGGAAATGAATTGTCAAACTGGAAACTAAGCAGCCTCAGAGCTGTCCATGGTGAGAACCTGAGATGAGATGTCAGTGCTGTGATCAGCCAGCCCACAGAATGTGTCCACCAACAGTGAAGGGACAGCTTAGGATGACAATCCTCAGTTTGACCTGTGGAGCAACAAAGCTCAATCACAAGAGAGCCTCGAAAGAAGCCACACGAACCAAGCAGAAGGGAGGAGCACAGAGAGAAAAATGTACACTACAAGTTTTGTGTCCAAGGCTCCAGGACAACCTGGCCCATAAAGGATTCAGGGCAGAATTAGCAGAGACTATGACAAGAAGTGAGCAAACTCTGTAGGCACTGTGGGACTCAGTGTTCCCCCACTGACCAAGCCAGGAGAAGCAGCAGGCTTTGTTGAAGCACTCCCCCCCCTCCTCCACCTCTTCAAGTGGCCTTCAAGCAGGAGAAGCTGAATGCCTTCCCAACAGGCTTCTAGCCTACAAGCTGGCTTCCTGGGTCCTGGAACATGGGTCATCCTCCTGCCTGGTTTGAGTCAGAGGCTCAGCCTGAGTTGGCAGCTTTGGGGGGGACAATCTCACTAGTCATGGCTTCTTGTTTGCCTTCCAACTATTTGGGAGGCAGAAGCTAAATTTGAATAGAGATGAGCCTTTTCTTAATATCATCTCATTTACTGAAGGCTCTCAAGACAGGATGTCAATATTTGCCCAGTGGCCTAAATGCTGAAAAGCCCAAATGCTCCCTGATCTCTGATCCTGAAAAGAAAGTTGAGCTAGCAGTTAAAGGCATCTCTAGACAAAGTACCCACTTCAGGGTGACCCTAGTCTGCTCTAAAGGGACTGACAATGACCCAGAGGAGCCCAGCCTAGCTGGGAGGCCTTTGTCTCTCTAGATTCTAAGGGGACAAACTTAGGACATCCATTCTTATTTGACAAAATCAGGTAGATGGAATTCTGGGCCTAGCATCAGGAAGACTTGAGTTTAAATCCAGCCTCAAACATTAGTTTTATGACCCTAAGCAAGCCACTTAACTTTGAAATGGAGATAATAGTTTTCCTACTTCCCAGGAATGTTGCAAGAATCAAATTAGTTAATATTTGTAAAGTACTTAGTGCAGGGCCTGACACATAGTAGGTATTGAATAATTTCTTGTTTCCTTCCTTCCTTCCTTCCTTCCTTCCTTCCTTCCTTCCTTCCTTCCTTCCTTCCTTCCTTCCTTCCTTCC
>NW_020954623.1:4955945-4979328 GCF_900497805.2 Vombatus ursinus | reverse complement strand
TCCTTCCTTCCTTCCTTCCTTCCTTCCTTCCTTCCTTCCTTCCTTCCACAAAGAAAGCCATTCAACAACTCTCATATTTTATGTACAGAATTCTTGGGCAAGAAAATTAGACCACGTTCTTGGAGTGTAAACTCAGTACTCTTTGTACCACAGTTCTCACGGAGGTGTCCTGCATGGAGGCCAAACCAGTCCCTGTTGACAATGAGATGCTTCTCCATATGCTCACATTCACAAATGACATTGTGATCCATCATGTGGAGCCCGGAACACTTCCATTTCCCCTGAAAGCTCTCTCTTTCTAGCATCTAGAGCCTTCCCTCTGGTGCCTATTTCCAGTTTGTCTTACATATAAGTGGTGTCACACACAAACAGAAATGAGGGTCACTAATCTATACATAAAGATCCCTGTGGGCTGTATATTGAATTAGGTTTTGGTTTTTGTTGTTGTTGTTTTGCAATTGGGGTTAAGTGACTTGCCCAGGGTCACACAGCTAGTGAGTGTCAAGTGTCTGAGGTTGGATTTGAACTCAGGTCCTCCTGACTCCAAGGCAGGAGCTCTGTCCACTGCACCACCTAGCTGCCCTGTGAATTAGCTTTAAAACATAATGTTCTCTACATTTTGTTGTCTTCTTGTTTATTTTGCATGCTATCTCCCAGCTACTTTGGGCCTGTTTGGGGGAGCCCTCAGGAGTATTGTGGGCCATGTTCTGACACCTCTGCTGTATAGTTTTTGTACATAGTTGTTTGCATGTTTTCTTCCCATTAAATTGCATGCTCCTTGAGGACAGGAATTGTCTTGTGCCTTTCTTTAAATCTCCAGTATTAAGCCTAGTGCCTAGCACATAGTAGGTGCTTAATAAATGACTAGCTTGACTGGCCATCTTCACTTCATGGATCAACCTGAGAAAATGATGTCATTTCACCAGTAGAAATGACATCAAAGAGGCATCCATATGTGCTTTGCTGCTGCCCCCAAAGACCATAGGGCCTCTCCATCTGACTGGCAGCTGAGACCTTCTCGATTTGTTGGATTCCCCTATTAAAATGGGGGTTCCTTGAAGTCCAGCACTGCCTCTGCTCTTCTATCGGTAACCCTCAAACTTAGCACAGGGATTTGCACACAAAAGTGCTTAATAAAGGATTTTTCATTCATCCATTTCCTTATCCATTAGTTCCTCCCCCACCCCCACCTATACACCTGCCCAGGTGGCCTCAGTTATTTTTTTAAAAACCTCTTCATGGATTTAACTAGCACTTTCACCCATCATATTTTGCCACAAAGCAATAATCATCAAAACTACTTGGCAGCAGCTTAAAAATAGAAATGAATCTATGTACTAGATTAGACAGAAGAATCAGAAACAAACTCAATAATCCAATACTAAGTAAACCCCAAAGTGAAAGGAAGGAATAGTTTACCTTTCACATCTATGGAGAAGGGAAGAATTTATGATCAAACAAAAGATAGAGAACATTATGAAATGCAAAATCGATGATTCTGATGACATTAAATTCAAAGTTTTTGCACAAACAAAGCCAATACAACCAAGATTAGGAGGGAAGCAGAAAACTGAACAAGAATTTTTACAAATAGTGTCTCTGATAAAGGCCTCATTTCTCAAATATATAAAGAACTGAGTCAAATTTTTAAGAATACAAGTCATTCCCCAGTTGAGAAATGCTTAAAGGATATGAACAGACAGTTTTCAGATGAAGAAATCAAAGCTATCTATAGCCATATGAAAAAAATGCTCTAAATCACTATTGATTAGAGAAATGCAAATCAAAATGACTCTGAGGTACCACATCACGCCTATCAGATTGGCCAACATGACAAAACAGGAAAAAGATGAATGTTGGAGAAGATGTGGGAAAATTGGAACACTAATGCATTGTTGGTGGAGTTGTGAAATGATCCAACCATTCTGGAGAGCAATTTGGAACTATGCCCAAAGGGCTATAAAAATGTACATACCTTTTGACCCAGTAATACCACTTCTAGGTCTGTATCCCAAAGAGATCATAAAAATGGGGAAAGGACCAACACGTACAAAAACATTTATAGCAACTCTTTCTGTGGTGGCAAAGAATTAGAAATTAAGGGGATGCCCATCAATTGGGGAATGACTGAACAAGTTGTAATATATGAATGTAATGGAATACTATTGTTTCATAAGAAATGATGAGCAAGCAGACTTCAGAAAAACCTAGAAAGATATATATGAACTGATGCTGAGTGAAGTGAGCAGAACCAGGAGAATATTGTACACAGTAACAGCCACATTGTGAGATGACTAACTTTGATAGATTTAACTCTTCTTAGCAATGCAAGGATCTAAGACATCTCCAAAAGTCTCATGATAGAAAATGCTGTCCACATATAGAGAAAGAACTATGGAGTCCGAATACAGATGGAAGAATACTATTTGATCCTTTTTAAATTCTATTTTGTTTTTTTCTTCTTTCTGATGGTTCCTCCTGTTGGTTCTAATTCTTCTCTACAACATGACTAATGTCAAAATATGTTTAATAGGAATGTATATGTAGAGTCTATATCAGATTGCATACCATCTTGGGGAGGGAGGTGAGGAAGGAGGGGAAGAAAATTTAAAACTCAAAAGCTTATTAAAGTGAATGTTGAAAACTAAAAATTAATTAATTAATTTTAAAAATACTCCAAAGCAAACAACTCAGGAAGAAAACTTCCTATTGAATAAAATTTGATGGGAAAACAGAAGAATAACTTTGAAGAAATTAGTCTGAGACTAGTATTTTTACTGTGACCCCAAAATCTACAGCCTCCCCCGCAGAAACCATGATTGCTAGTACCAACCATATATTTAAGAGGAAATGAGATCTACAATAACTGTAGACAATATAAAATACTGGGGTATCTACCTGCCAAGACAAACCCAGAAACTGTATGAACACAACTACAAAACATTTCTCACACAAATAAAGTCAGATCTAAACAAATGGAAAAATATTAATTGCTCATGGGTAGGCTAAGCCAATATAATAAAAATGACAATTCTACCCAAATTAATCTATTTATTCAGTGCCATACCAATCAAACTGTCAAAAATTATTTTATAGAGCTAGAAAAAATAATATCAAAATTGATCTGGAAGAATAAAAGCTCAAGGATATCAAGGGAATCAATGAAAGAAATGCAAAAGAAGGTGGTCTAGCCATCCAGACCTCAAATTAAATTACAAAGCAGTAATTATCAACGCAGTCTGGTACTGGCTAAGATAAAGAGCGGTGGAACAACAGAAGAGATTAGGTACAAATTACATTATAGTAAATGACCATAGTAATCTAGTACATGATAAACCCAAAGATCCAAGCTTCGGGGGGAAAAAACCTCATTGTTTGACAACAAACTGCTGAGAAAACTGGGAAACAATATGACAGAAACTAGATATAGACCAACATCTCATGCTGTATACCAAGATAAGGTCAAAATGGGTACATGATTTACATAAAGGGTGATACCATAAGCAAATTAAGAAAGCATGGACTCATGTATCTGTTAAATTTATGGATAAGGGAACAATTTAGAACCAATGAAAATAAAGAGAGCATTACAAAATATAAAATAGATAATTTTGATTATGTAAAATGTGGATAGCATTTTCCATCATGAGTCTTTTGGAGTTGTCTTAGATCCTTGCATTGCTGAGAAGAGCTAAGTCTATCAAAGTCAGTCAATGCACAAACTTGATGTTTATTTAAGCCTAGAAGATGTCAGTCAGCAAGTATTTATTAAGTGTATATTACGTGCAAGGCACTTGTTCTAATGGCAAAACCCAAAAAATACTCCCTGCCCTCAAGAAACTCACATTCTAATGAGGCAGAAAAAATGTAAATAGCCAGGCATATTGGGTATTTTACAGAGATATAATAGTAACAGTAATAATAGCTAGCATTTGTAAAGCACCTTAGGGTTTACAAAACATTTTACAAATATGGTCTCATTTCATCTCACAATAACTTTAGGAAGGCAGTGCTACAGGTGTTATTATTATCTCTATATCAGAGGGAATCCTGAGTCAGACAGAAATTAAGTGACTTGACCAGGGTCACACAGCTAATAAGTGTCTGAGGCCAGATTGGAACTCAGTCTTTGTGATTCCGGGTCCAGCACTCCATTCACTGCATCAACTAGTTGCCTCCTGATCTTCAAAAGCTTATGCAAAAAGAGGGTTTTTTCCAGTTTATTTAATAAACAAAATTTAATGAAATGGGTAGAGGCATCAGAGCTAATTGATTAATGAAAAAGATATTGTACTTTTAGTAATATAAGGCAATATTTGAACATACTTCCTAATTTCCTTGGACTTCAGATAAGAAAATTATTCAGATAAAACAACCGAGTGGTAGGTCAAGAAAGTCAAGGTCTGGCTCCATTGTTGACTAATTAAATGCAATGGAAATCAACAACCCCAATCCTTCTGATGAGATGAAGGACACCAGCCCTTACACTCTGCTCTTTCTCTATGCTCTAAAGTCCCTAGCATTGTCATCTGAACTATGGAACTAGTGGAAGGACCCTGGGGCCTTGTCACTGGCTCCACTTCTGGACCCCTCAGACTTCTAGGGATTTCTACATGCCCTGCAGCTGTAAACTTTCTTTTATGTGTTGTATCACCCAATTATAGTTCAAGCTCTTAAGAGCAGGGATTGACTCCACTTCTCTCTTTGCATCTCCAGGCTTAGCACAGTGATATGCACTTAGTAAGTCTTTCACAATTTTTTTCACTCATTTCTTTCTAACGATGAACCACTTGAGAGTGACGATTTCTTTTATGGGATACTTCTTTTCCTGAGGAGGCAGGGGCTGCCAGAGTGCACTTCCTCAAGGGTTGCTTCTTGAATGAGAGCTGTGGGGGCCAGGATGGAAGATGGGCAGGATATCTGAGGGCTGGAGGGGAATGTGGGGGAACTGCTCTTCCCAGAGCTCTTGGGCTTCCCTGCCCCAGAGTAGCAGTTGGTCAATAGTGGCGGCAGCAGCGGTGGCAGCAGTGGTGGTGGCAGTGGCAGTGGTGGTGGTGGTGGTGGGCATGATGGGCCCTTTTCCACAAGGTGGTAATGGGTATGATGGGTCCCTTTTCCCCAGTGGTTCCTTGCCTGATGATGGCTTGTGGGGCCAGGCTGTAAGCAGGACAGGTGGGAGAGTGCTAAGGCTCAGGTTCCTAGGCTGTCTCCACCAGGGCTGGAGGGAAGTTAGTATTTGAAGTGGTGACAGTGATTTGACTTGGCTGGCACTTTTCCTTCCCTACCTTTTTGCTATTGGCTGAACTGGGCCAAGACAAATATACACTTCAAAGGTGAACAGCAGGATGGCTGGACATTCAGCTGAGTTAATGTATTTGGAGTGGGCTCTGCAGAGGGATGAGGGTATCAGGCCCTGAACTGAAGAGGAAGCAGGAAGGAGACTGGAAACAGCCTGGGAAATTACAAAGCCTTTCAGTGAGGTTCACCTGATCCAGGCCACCCTCCAGGGCCAGGGCAACTAAGCACTCACATGAGAGGTTTCTGGCACTTGACACCTCTGTTAGGAGGCCATCCTGTGCCCCTTTTGGGTTTCCCTGCCTGGAATGTTCACTCAAGCTGGGCTTAGACCAGCCAGTCACAGACTGAGGGGGTGGGGAGGGTCAGCCAGGTCTGGGGGTCTTCCAGAAATCTTCCACAAGCAGAGCAGGGGCAAGGCCTACAAGTGCTGGCTCTTAGAAGGCTCCCACTGCCTTGAGCCTGAATCTCTTTCAGATAATGAAAGGTACTTAAATTTCTTCTCTTCAAATCCAACATGAATAAAAAGTACTGTGATTGTAACCTATTAGCACTGACTACAAAGATTAATGGATTTGAATTAATCACTGAAATTACACAAAATCTAAAATTACCCAGAACAAGAGATTAACTCTCCATCAGCCCAGACCTCGCTATCTTTAGAACTTTTCACTGGGCAATCACATTAACTGAGCATGATTATGAGTAAGAGGAGAATGGGGAGGAGGGAAGCCACCTCCAAGCTCTTGAAAGCCACATTCTAAAAATCTTGTTCAGTTTCTGGACTGCTGCTATGCTGAGCTGACCAATGGTCCCAATGAAAACCACTCCTAGTCTTCTGTTCACAATCTGCAGCAATATGAGTGAAGTAAGAGAAAAAAAGAAAAGAAAGGAAAAGCCCACCTGGACCTCAGGAGGCATCTCTTTCTTTAGGAAGCAGTCCAAGGCACACCTCTGTGCTTGAAAAGGGCTTGCTAACATTCACAGAAATATGATGAGTTCACGTGCTGATGGCCATGGCAGTCATGTTCCCTCAGGAAATGTTAAGAACATTAGGTGACAGAGACGGTCCACAAAGGCTGATGGACAATTCTGCCTCATGCTAAGGGTGCTTTCCACCCCCTGAAAAGTCCATAGCTTGCTTTCTTATAGGTGATGCAGAACCCTGTGCTCGTAACAGAAAGCTCCAGTTGGTTTCCTCAGCCAATAAAAAGGCCAAACCAAGAATTATTTCTCCCCTGGACATGTGAATACTAAGCCCGCCAGATCTAAACCCAAGCCCAAAGCTTCCCTATGAAATAAGACTTGGATTTGTGTTTGCTGGTCAACATGCCTGTTGTTTGCCTGACACAACTTAAGCTTGTTGAGGGTACGAGTTATCCATTGCTCCCTTCCTGTTTCCAGAACTTAGCACTGTGCCTGGCACATTTGTTTTCAGACCATACCTGTAATTCGTTGCAGTATGGCAAGAGGAGAGCGCACTGCATTGGTGCAGACCTGCTGATTGGTTGATTGACTGATGGATTGGTTAGTTGCCAAACAGTTGCAGGTCTGCACCAATGCAGTGCGCTCTCCTCTTGCCATACTGGGCAGCCGAGAGGGGAGGTGCCCTCAACAAGCTTATGTTGTGTCAGGCAAACAACAGGCATGTTGACCAGCAAACACAAATCCAAAGTCATTTTAATAGGGAGATCATTATTTGGTTAGACTATCATCTCAGTCATGGAATTCTTGCTCTCTCAGCAATAAAGCAGAACATCAGTTTGGTGGGAAATAAATGCATCCTTATATGATACCTCCCATGTTTAGTTCTTAGCCCAGTGCCTGGCACCAACTGCAAATGCTCCACCAGGAAATTTGCCTGGAGACCAACTTCTGACCAAAGTCAGGCCTAGCTGAGCCTTGGGGCTTTCACTTTCCAAAGGAAGAGTTAGGGAGGGAGCTGTTCACATGGCCACCCCAACCATCCCTTGAAACATACCCGCATAATCTCCTGTCGTAGGTTGGATTCCTAGCCAGAAAATGGGAAGAAAGGCACAATAGAAATAAAGGCTTTCTCTAAATTACCAGTATAGTGGGGACAGTTTGACTTACATGCATTGAAAGAGGGGCACTGTATGAGCAAGGAAGAACAGTGGCTAATTCTGTGGCCATTTTTCCTACACTTTAAAGCTTTTCACATTATTAAACTATCTTGATGGTGAAATAAGCCAAAGGACTGAGCTGCCCTTTAGCTATGGGGATATGGGGGCTTTCTTGGATTTCCCAAAGAAAATTTTTAAAAAGTTCTAATCTTAACAGTAAGTGTGATATGACGTGATCATCTGCCAAAAGGGAATGAATTCTTTCAAATACTTAGTGGTATGGGGGAGTTTCTGTGCATAAGAGGAAACCTATGTGTTCAAAATAGAAGACATTCAGGTGACTTTGGGGCCCTGGAGATCATTGGGATGGGTTTATCACATCTGCCATCTGGAAGCTAGGCATCTAGCCCACGTTTCTTGCCTGAGCTGGATGAGTCTGGTATCACCAACTTTCTGCTAGACATCTGTTGGATGCTAATAACCACCTCATACTCAACATGTCTAAAACAGAACCCATTAACTTTCTCCCCCACCCAACCCTCCTCCAAACTCCTCTGTATCAGTCAAGGGCACCAACATCCTTCCATCACCTAAATTCACAGTTTCATAATCATCCTTGACACTTACCTCCCCCTCCCTTTCTCCCTATGCCTCCCTTCTGTATCCACAATATCAATCACCTATAGCCCCTTCTCTCCATCAACATGGAAAACTGCCAGCTGACCCCAACCCAATCCCCAATTCAGGCCCTCATAATGCCTCCCCCAAATGAGTTCATAACCTCCTAATTGCTCTTCCTGTATCCAGCCTCTGCATTTTGCAATCCATCCCCCATCCAGATGCCAAGATATTACTTACTTGTAAAGCACAGATCTGACCATCAACACTCTCTCATTCAGAAATCTTCAATGGACCCCTATTACCTCTAGCATTAATTATGAACTCCTGAGGGTTGAATTTAAAGCCCTCCCCAATCTGACCTTTACTGCCTTATTTCAATGATTCCCATCCACACCCTCTCTTTTCCAGCCACACTGGTTCCATTCATGACATTTTGGATCCCCTTTGGTGTCTTTACACAAGGGGAGTTGTCTCCATCAGAAAGGTCATGCACTCTCACCTCTATTTCTTCTATTTCCTGGTTGCCTCCTAAGCACAGCTTAGGTCTTTTTTGAGCTCTCAAGGTGTTGGAACTCCCTCCCTCTTGGAATTATGTCATACCACTTTCCACATATTTGGTATTTGCTCACGTATGTACATAACATATCTCTCCAGTAGAATGTAAGCTCCTGGAGGGCAGGAGCTGCCTGGCTTTGTGTTTGTGTCTCCCATACATAGGACACCAAGCATGATACCTAGAACACAGTCATCACTTAATCAGAACTGGTTCAAGGGCACCAGATTCATTTTTGAGAGCTGCAAAACTTCTGGGAGGTGTAAAAGGAAAACTGGACACAGAGCGAAGAGAGGAATGAAAAGGAGGCTATTACCCAGAGTGGAGAATAAGCATTTATACTGGGAAACCCACCTGGGAAAGGAGTCAGCACTAAAGTGAGGGTCAAAGAGAAACAGCTGAACAACCACACTCCCCCTCCCCCACTACTCCCAAAGGTAAGACAAAGGATTGTTTGAAGGAGGCAGGAAGAGTCTCCAAGAACTGGGTCTGGGGATCAGCAAAGGTCTTGTGAGGAAAGTAGCCTTTGAGCTGAGCCTTGAAGGAGCTATGGATTCCCAAAGGCAGAGGTGAAAAGGAAGAATGTTCCAGGGATGTACAACAGCCTATGAAAAAGTTGTTGCTGTGTTTCTTCTTCATTCTCAAAGAGGCCCATGACATCAGGGAGGTGATGACATGATTTGCAATCAACTTTGATTTGAGTGAAGTAGGGCTGTGCAAGGTCACCAGCCTCACTATATCCTCCAGAGCCATCTGGGTCCAGTGGCCAGAAATTCATCAGGATGACTGGAGATGACCCAGGATGAAATGGGAGACCTTGGCCCTGTTAAGCTAAGGTCTTTTCAGGTTCTCACTTTGAGTGAGGTAACACCCATTCATTGAATAGGTGTTTTTAAGAAGTGATTCAGGGGATGGCCCCTTTAATAAAAAAAATCAAGCCGAAAAAGTAGGGAGGAAAGTGATGGAATGAGAAAATTTTGCACCCAATTTTGCAAGGGGATTCTTATTCCTAACTGATCTACTCTTTCCCACTCACGGCTGTGAGTTCCAGACCCTTTTCTTTCTTCAAGTTCTCACAGGCATCTCAACCCCACCCTATCGGCTCTGGACCCCATCTCATATTTTGCCAAGAAAATAGAAACCATTTGCCTTAAGTTTCCTTGGGTCTCCTCTTTCTCATCTCATGACCTCTTGACTTCATCTTCCATTCTCTCCTCCTTTACTCTAGTCTCTGACGATGGCCCTTTCCCTCCCCAAAGATGACCCCTCTGTATGTATGTTTGTTTCCTTTCCCTTCCATCTCCTCAATCAAAATTCCAGGATTATCACCTTCTTTTCTAAGCTTCAGTTTGTCCCTGCCTACCTTCCTTCTCTGCCATCTACAAACACTCCCAAGTCTCCCCATCCTTAAAAAAAGGAAAAAGAAAAAGAAAAAACTCTTGCTAGAGCCTACCATCTCCAGCAGCCATTATTCGGCATCCCTCCTCCCTTTCTTGGCCAAATTCTTTGAAAAAGTGGCCTATACATTGTGCCTCTACTTCCTCTAGTTTAACTTTCTTCTTAACCTTCTGCAAGCTGACTTCCACCCCCATCATTCAGCTGGAACCAATGGCTCCAGAATATCACTGACCTTTTACTTGCCAAGTCTAATCCTCGTCCTCTCTGTTGTAGCATTGGACACTTCTTGCTATCCTGACCTCCTCTCTCCTAGTTCTCTTCCTACCTGTCTGCCTGCCCTTCTGTCTCCTCCTCCAGGTCATGTCCACTCACTGTGAGTGCCCCACACTGCACTTCTCTGGGCCCTCTCCTCTTTTCTCTTTACATTCCTACTTGATCTCAACTGTGCCCCAGGCTGCAATGATCATCTCTACACAAGTGACTCCCAGACCTATATATCCAGCCAAAATTGTTCTGCTGAGCACCGTCCAATATCGCCAGCTTTCTACTGGACACTTGGAGCTGGATGTTCTGTAAGGATCTGAGACTCAACATGTCCAACACAACTCACTATCTTACCTAGCAAACCCATTCTTCTAAACCTCCCTGTATCTGTCTATGTCACCATATCTTTCCAGTAGCTCAGCTCACAGCCTTTCCACCATCCTGGACTCCTCAACTTCCCTCAACCACCTCCCCCCATCTCTAATCAGCTGCCAGGCTTCGTCATTTCCCCTCTACCACATCTCTTGAATTGGCCCCTTTTACTCCTTCAGCTTCCCCCATGGCTCCCCCAGGTCCTCTCTCACCTGGACTGTAGTGACAGCTTCAATTTAGTGGCCCCACCTCACATCTATTCCCACCCCAGTCCATCTCCCCAAAAATGCTGAAGTGATTTTCCTCAGGTATAAGTCTGGCCATATCCCTGTCCTACTCAACAAATGCAGTGGCACTCTATGATCTTGGGGAGCAAACAGGACCTCTTCTTTTTGCCATTTGAATCCCTTCACAACCTGGCCCCATTTTGCCTTTAGTTTGCCTATGTATTACTTTCTTCCACATCCTTTGTGGTCCAGCCAGTTGGCCTTCCTACTGTTCCCCACACAAGCCACTCCCTCCTCTGTGACTGCAATGCTTTCCTTCCTTGCCATGAATTCTCTTGGAATCTTTGGTTTCCTTTGATATTTAGTCCAAGTGTCCCTTCTGCATGAGGTCCTCTAGCTGCCAGTGCCCAGTGCTGTCATTAACCCCAAACACATACAAACACACAAATTTACTTTCTACTTCCTTTTATGTGTGTTTTGTACACATATGTATGTATGCATGTCTGTTGTATAGTGTCTCTCCTATTCGAATGCAACCTCCTTGAAGACAAGGATCATTTGTCTTTGTCTTTGTATCTCAGGCACATAGCAGTGTGCCTGACACACAATAAAGTGACTAATAATTATGTGTTGATTGACTGAATGAATGAGCATGGGATTTGGAGTCAGAAGACCTGGCTTTCCAAATCACCTTCATCTCTTACCACCTTGGGTGATCACAGCGGAAAAAAAAACCTGTCTGCACCTCAATTTCTTCATCTGTAAGTTGAGGGAGTGGGACTAGATACCCTCCAAGGTCCCTTCCAGGTCTAAATCTATCATCTGGTGAAAATCAGGCTGGTCAGTTTGACAGGAACATAGCATAGAGTCATGGGAAAACAGGCATGAAAAGGCTGGAGCCAGATTGTGGAGGGCTTTAAATGCTAACTGAGAGCTGGGGGGCAATAAGGAGGCCCTGAAGCTCCTAAAGCAGGAGAGTTCTGCATCAGACCTGCACTTTAGCAATAGCATGGTGACAGCTGTGGGCCAGATGGACTGGAGGCTGGAGAAACTGGATGCAGGGACAGCAGGCAGGAGGTGATGAGGGACAGGCTAAGCAACCAAGCCCTTGTCACTGAGGGGAGCCTGATCTTGATCTCACACTGGCAAGCAAATAAAGATGGGGTTTTGATCCCTGGAGAAAGAGCCAAAAGGCAAATGGATTCAGGAAAAGCCCAAACATTTAGGGTTAGTTTTCCTAGGGAAGAAAAACCACTTTGAAACCTAAGCAGGCAAGGAATGACAACACAATGGGGGCTTTCCAAGGGGGTGGTCTTATTAATTATGCTAAATCTCTTAATGGCCCTGTGAACCACAGCCTTCGAAGAGATTATAAAACCAGGGGGAAAGAAGCAGACACCTGTGGCTCCATTGCCCCAGACAGCAAAGCTGGAGCTGGACCCTGGCTGTGGAGATTGAAACATCAGGACCAAGGACAGCTCTATTGTGGCGCCTCCGAAGGCCAGCAGACCCTTGGGGACTCACAGAGCCCTTCTCTAAGCACTGGGGCATTGGGGAGACAGATGAGTAAGATGAAGCCCTCAAGCCAGTCTCCAGGCCCCCAAAGAGCCAACTGGGGACAAATTAAACCTTAAGAGTTAGGAGCTTGGCTCACTCACAGGTGGTCTACAGATCAAATACCTACTGTAACTTAGAAGCAGCCAAGTCCTTGACCTTACTAACCTCCCAAATACACACACACACACACACACACACACACACACACACACACACGCGCATGTGCACACATGCACAGAGCTACCTCACTATATACTTAATTCAGCCACTAAGAGTTTTTGTGTCTGCATGAACATTAGTCTGGTCACCTTCAGTGGGACCATCTGACATTGACCAAAGACACATCCTGGAACCCTAAGGACCTTAATAGTAATAACTAGCATTTATATAGCACTTACGGTGTGCAAACATATACCAAGTAAATGTTTTACAATTATTATCTCATTTGATCCACACAAGAACCTTGGGAAGTAGGTTCTGTTAATATCCCCACTTAGCAGATAAGGAAACTGAGGCAAACAGGTTAAGTGACTTGCCCATGGTCCTATGGCTAGTAAGTATATGAGGCCTGATTTGAACCCAGGTCTTCCACAGCACTACCTATCTGTCTCTCCCTTCCCTAAGAATGACATCCTTGGCCTCTGGTTGGTGGGGTAATACATCCTTTACTTGCTTTCTGATATGCTCAATAAAATTTAACTTGGGGACCAGAGATCTGGTGCACTGTTACATGGCAGATTTGTTTCATTGTGACCAGTTTTGCAGAATTTTTCTTTTTCTCCTTCTTTTTTTGAGCATAATGATACAGAGGGAAATCTAGGCAACAATGTAAAAACAACAAAAAAATCAATACAAAGTTTTTTTTAGAAATAAAAGGGGATGCTCAGAGATATTGAGGCCCACAGAAAAATGTAGTCATTTTCACCAAATACCGTCAGGTCAGTGAAACACCTGGTCTGAAAGCTAAAAGAGACTTTGGAGGCCCATCAGTCAAACCCTCTCTTTTATGGATGAGGAAATGAAACCCCAGGGAGATCCAGTGACTCATCCCAAGTTGGCAAAGGAAGGATTTGAACCCAGGCCCTCTGGCTCCAGAGCCAGTGTTTTCCCACTGTACCACAGGTGGTCTCAAGCCAACAAGCTTGGCACAGAGAAAATGTGGCCAAGGACTCCCCACAATCACAGCCAACTTTGGTTTCTAGGAATTGGAAGTTGTGGACCATAGCTGGAGATGAATAATGGAGATGAGTTTGAGGTTAGAAGAAGCAACTTCAAATTGTTTCTCAAGAGGACAGGGCTGGGGGGTCTTTTTGTAAGCGACATGACACTTTTACCAAACAACTCCCAAATCAAGCTAACTGTGCTGAGCCAGAGAATCTCCTTTGTTGACTTTGGGGAACAGCTCAACTGTCTGTGAGGAGGTGAGCAGGCCTGCCCCCACCAGAATGCAAAGAAACACCTCGCCCTCCGAGCCTGGGGCAGCCAGCCTCCCAACAATCAAGCCTATTAATAGAGATGCCCCAAAGTGCATCAACTCCAGGAGCTGCAGTTTGACATCACAGAACCAACGGCCTCCAAGGGGCTGAGGGAGCATCTCAAAGGGAGCAGAGGAGCCTTCGCCGTGGGGAAGCCTGCCCTCCTCTCTCGGAGCCTCCACTTCCTCTTCTGACAAATGGGGGAAGGTGCCATGGCCTTTGAGGGGCCCACACTCTACCTTCCCCACCTGTCTTTATTCAGAAGCCAGCAGAAGCTCCCTAAGCCCAGCCCTCAGACTGAACTTGACTCAAGTAATCAATCCCCTTGGATTCTTAAGAAATTTACATAACCAGCACCGTCTTTATGTGCATGTGCACACCCACCCACCCACCCACCCACACACACACACACACACACACACATATACACACATATACACACCCTGGGGGGGAGTGTTGGGGGACACACACACCATGCTGCATTCCTAGTTTGTTTTTCTCATTCTTCCCAGCAGGGATGGAGAACAGCCAGCCACCCTCATCCATGTCCTCTTCACGTCAACATGTTTCCCATGCATGTACCCCTTTGCCAGGGAACACGAGAACTAAACATGAATCACCTCTGGGCTGGAGATATTTTCAGCAACCTTCAAAATCCCAGAAACAAGGTCAGGCAAGAGACAAACACTTCTTTTCTGTGAAGTGTCCCCATGCCTAACCAGCAAGGAGGGCCTGGTCAGAGGCCTAGGGCCCCAAGCAGCCCCTTTATCCTGCAGCTCCTCCTCCAAGGCCTCTTTGGGCCAGAACTTGAAATGACAACCAACCATGCTTTAAGGAAATAGTCTGACTGGCAGTCTGGGCTCCTAGCCTCCCAGCCCCCACCCACTTCAACCACCCCCATTGAGTTCAGCACAAGGAATATTCCCAGAGCAAACTAACATTGGAAACCCTGCCTCCAGAGCCCAGAGACTGGAAAGGAACAAGGGACCCCAAATTCCAGGCCAGAAGCCCACCCCTCCAATGGTTGTATGGAGCAAAGGGAGGGCAGAGAATGTGAGCACCCCTTCTCCCCCCTCAAAAAAAAACCCCTGAAGAACCACTAAGGGGAAGGAAGCCATTCTGTCCCCTATACTGCCTGGACACTGTTGGTGATGAAATGTGCTCTGTGGGCCTTTCCTCTCGGTCACTCCTGGCCTGGGACGAATGCCCCTGCCTCCACAGGTGAGCCCAAAGAATTGCAGGAGCTCGGGGGAGTCCCATTTTAGGGGAGTCTTATCCCTCAATCACTCCTAAAAAGATGGGGGTAGGGAGCGGGGTGGGGGGGTGCAGTTTGGGCTCCTGAGAAGCAAGCTTCTCTTCCCTATCTGCACATGCTGACAGACCCTCCCCTCCTCCCCCAGTCCCAAGCCAGAGAAGGAGGTGAGGGCAGCCCAGCCACTGCTGATGCCCAGAAATTGGGGTGGGGGCAGGTAAGAATGCAGAAATAGAGGGATGGAAGGATGGAGGGATGCAAAGATGGATGGATGCAGGGACAGAGGGATAGAAAGATGGAGGGAGGCAGGGATGGAGGGATGCAGGGATGGAGGGATGAAGGAATGGAGGGATGAAGGAATGGAGGGATGCAAGGATGGAAGGATAAAGGAATGGAGGGATGCAGGGATGGAGGGATGCAGGGATGGAGGGATGAAGGGAATGAGGGATTCAGGGACAGAGGGATGCAGGAAGCTAGGTGTCTAGAAGGCAGAGCGACGCCTGCAGGGCCCTGCAGCCCCTCCCAGCCTCCGCCCCACAGCTTCAGAAGCTGAGCAGTTCTGGGGTTCCGGTGCCCGAAGAAGCGGCGCTCTAGGATACCCAAGCACCCTGTGTACCCTTACCTTTCCTCTCCTCTGCCCTGCCCTTCTCTCTCCTCTCTCCTCTCTCCTCCTCACTCACCTGGCCGCGCCCGGGGCTGTTCGCTCTCTCCCTCCATCCCTCCCTGTCTCCCTCCATGCTTATCTCCCTCCCTCCCTCCATGTCTCCATCCCTCCCTCTCTCCCTCCCTTCCTCCCTCTCTCCGTTCCTCCCTCCCTCCCTTTCTTGCCGGCTCACCTGGCCGGGTCAGGGCGCCCAGGGCTGCTGGACCGGCCGCCTTCGGGAACCGGGCGTCCTCATACCCCTGCGGGCGGGTGGGGACAGGGATCCCAGGAGCGTCCCGGGGCGTTCAAGCGGGTCAGCTCAGGTCAGGTGAGGCCACCTCCCATCCCTGCTCCAGCTGGCCCGGGGAAGGGGGACGGCTCGGGCCCCGCCCCGCCCCGCCTCTCCCAGGCCCAGCCCCCTCCCACGCCCAGGGAGAGCAGTGGGCGGCCGCCTAGCTGAGCAACGTAGTTGACTGCATGCGCCGCTGCAGCCGCCACCGCTGCTGCTTCACCAGGAGCGCCGGCACACCGAACTCCCTCCCAGGGGCCGGGCTCCAAGAGAGCGAGCGAGCGAGAGGAGCCACCCTGCACCAGGCGCGTCATCCCCAAGCCCGGCCCAGAGCCCGGCAAGCCCACCCTCGCGGACCCGAGAGAAGGCTGGGGCGGGGAAAGGAGAGGGAGCGGGCACCCCAGGGAGCGTCAGCGCTGAAGCAGCCCTGGCTCCCTCCTCCCACCTCCCTCCTCTCCCTGTCTTCCTCACCTTGGAGCTCACCATCTTCCTGTTCTCCTTCTCTCTCCTTCCCTCTTCCCCCTTCTCCTCCCCCTCCTCTCCTTTTTGTGCCCCTCCTCACCTCCCTCCTCCCCTTCTTGTTTCTCCTCCTCCTCCTCCCTCTCCTTCATTTTCTCTGCCCTTCCCTCTCTTCCTTCGCCTTCCTCCTCCCTCCCCTCTCCACCCTTCGTCCTTGTGCCTCCCTCTTTCCTCCTCTCCCTCCTCCTTTTCCCTCCTTCTTTCCCTTTTTCTTCTCCCTCCTCCTTCTTCCTTCTCCTTTTCCTCCCCTCCTCCCTCCTCCTCCTTCTCCCTTCCTCCTCCCTCTCTCCCTGCTCCTGCTTTTCCTTCCTCCTTGTTCTGTAGTGGCTGTATTTCAAGCATTGCCAGAAGGAGAGACAAGATGGGTATGCCAGGGCACTTCCTGAGGGAGGAGTCTGGCGTTCTGCAACAGCCCTGGATGCTGGGAAGGAAGGAGGGCTCCAAGGGGTACCGACGGCTGGGTGGGTCAGCACAGCCCAGGGCCACACTGCCCCAGCGAATGGCTGTAGGCAAGTCTAAGTGCTGGGATCCTTCAACTGAGCAGGTTTTGATCCCGGACAGCTCTGCCCAGTAGCAAGAGCCAAGCTCAATGGTCATCCTATCTTCTTGGTCAAATGAGACAGTGAAGTGTGAAATCCTTGAGAGTGGGGATTGTTCCCTTTGTATGGGTGTCCCCCAGGCCTCCTAGTCCTAGGGCCTACCTAGCACAGGGCCAGGCACTCTAGGGGCTTGACAAGTTAGTTGTTGGAGTATATCCCCAGCATGACCACTGGGGGCCTCCCTCCTTATTCATGGAGCACTGAAGGCCCTCCTGCCCATATGAGCCAGTTCCCTCTGGTTAAAGAAAACCTGTCTCTTTTTGGATGGCTTCTTAACCTGGGGGATTGCGTGGGAGCTGAAGAGCCCTTTGGGCAACTAGGTGTCTCAGTGCATAGACTTGGAGCTAGTATTTGTTGTCGTTGAGTCATTTCAGTCATGTTAGACTCTCTGGGATCCCCTTTGGGATTTTCTTGGCAGTGGTTTGCCATTTCCTTCAACTCATTTTACAAACAGGGTAAAGTGACTTGCCCAGAATAACCCAGCTAGTAAGTGTCTGAGGCCAGATTTGAACTCATGAGGATGAGTCATCTTGATTCCAAGCCCGATGCTCTATCCACTGCACCAATGGACTGAGGCAGGGTTTGAGTTAGGAAGATAAGTTCAAATCCTGCTTCAGACACTTGCTGACCCTGTGACCCTGTGTCATATGTAGGGGTCACATCCCCTTCACTGGAAAGATGAAAAAAATCCAAAATAGCCACCATGAGAGGGCTTGGGAGAAAACAGGGACATGAGCACTCTGGTGGTGGAGCTTGGAATTGGTCCTTCTTTTCTGGACCTCAATTTGCAATTAGGCAAGAGAAGTCACAGAGAGTTCAGGCTTAACCCAATGACCTCACTGCCACACCAACGCCCCGAGGAAGCCAGAGACAGGCACACCATCACACACCATCGCACACCACCAGAGCTACGAGGGGATTGTTTGTGTTAGAAAACTAAAAAGAAAAACAACTAGTTACAAAATTAGTGCCCATCTACTGGGGGCAGAGTGAAGAAATTATAGTCTGTGCCTACAATGCATTGCCCACCATGGCCCTACAAGAAATGGCATGACCAGAGCAGAGAAAAATGAACAGAACCAGAATGATGTATGCAGTGACTACTAAAGGGGAAATGAGAAGAATGAGCCTGTTACAAGGCAGCGGAACAGCAGAAATGAAATGTCAGGTAATGAGCCCCACCCCACCCCCACTGTCAGGAGAGAAGCTGGCAGCCACAGGTGTGGACTTGTGCTCACTGCCATGGGCTCTGGGCAGAGTGGGGAGGAGGGCTGATCTCAAAGAATCACTGATATCAAGAAAAATAAAATAATAAAATGGTGCAGTATTTCATGAATGAGTCCCAGGGCTCTCCAGAAAGTCCAGGCTCACATGGACCAGATCCAATCCCGGGGGCCAACCCAGGAGATGCTGTTCTCCCTCTAGTTCATTATCCTAAGCATTGCTTCATTTGGCTTGTGTCTAGAGGCAATATGATATAATGGACAAGCCACTGTGCCTGGAATCGTGGCAATCTGGGTTCAAAGCCCTGCCAAATACTAGCTGTGTGACCCTATGCAAATCACCTAACCATTCTGTGCCTCAATTTTCTCACCAGTAAAATGAGTTGGACTGGCTTCTAAGGTCCCTCCCAGCTTTAAATCTGTCATCCTGTGATCTCCCCAAAGGGGAAGGGTTCTCAGCTCCCCTACAGGCACGGAAGCTGACAACGCACATAAGACAATCTTTGTCGTCCACAGAAGATTTCGACCTTGTGAGGGACCCATAGGGAGGAGCCCATGAGCTGACAGAAATGCAAAAAATGCTTGAGCAGCTCCCCTCCAAAAAGGCTGCGGTTGGGGGCTGCCCCTTAGCATCCTTGTGTCTTTCTGGACCTCTGATGGGCTCCTTTCTGGATTTGTGGAATTGCCTTGGAGTTCAGAGCCCTCCCGGGAGGCAGCGCACGGTGGTGCTGCCAATGGCCAGAGTCTTCTCTGCACAAAGACAGTTCCAGGCCACGCTTTCCTTGATGGCCGTGTCTCTTTCTGAGGAGAAGACCAAACTTCATTGCTATCACTGGCAGCCCAGGTGTCCCTCTTCCCACCAGGCCTTTGTCTGGGGCAGAATTGAGGGCTAGGAGGGGCCTGGGAACCAGGAGGTATTACTTCTGTACTCAGACGGAGCCTACAAATTGTGGAAATCTGGGCATCCCCAAACTGCCTCAGCCCCTGAAAGGTGTCCGGTACTGTGCAGTGACTAATTAGGGGCTAACGCTGGCCCTTCCCTCAGTGGTCAGAAGCTGTGTGCAAGTGTAGCATCTCAGAGTGGAGGAACCTCAGCAGTCATCTCTCCAGAAGAGTTTACCTTCTTAACTTCTCCCCAAGGCACTCCCTTCTCTCTTCTGGCTCTCATCACCTCACACCAGGACCATGGCAGCAGCTGCTAGGGGAGGGGGTCTGCCTCTCTGTGGTCTAGCCCTGCTCTAGTCCATCCTCCTTTCAGTCACTGAGGCAATTTTCCTAAAGTGCAGCTCTGATTATGTCACCCCTTACTCCACAAACTCTGGTGGCTTCCTATTGTCTCCAGGAGCAAAGGCAAAATGCTCTGCTTGGCGTTCAAAGCCCTCGGCAGCCTGCACCTCCAAACTCTCCAGGCTTCTTACACCTTATACCATCCTCACACATGTGATCTGTGATCAATTGACTCTGGCCTCCTGGCTAATCCTGGAACAAGGCCCCCGATTTCATGACTCCAGACATTTTCCCTGGCTGTCCTCTAAGCCTGGAAAACTCTGGCCCCTCATTCCCACCTTCCGGCTTCCCTGGCTTCCTTCAAGTCCCAGCTAAAACCCCACCTTCTGCAGGGAGCCCTTCCTGATCCTCCTCAATTCTGATGCCTTCCCTCCATTGGATATGACCAGTTTATACTGTCTAGAGGTGTTTCCTCCGTTAGAATGTGAGCTTCTTGGAGCAGGGATTGCTTTTTGCCTTTCTTTTAATGCACAGTGCCTGGCACACAGCAGGTGTTTAATAAATGCTTGTTAGCTGGCTGTCTGCCTGAAGAAGCCTAATCAGGAGACCCTTCCACAAAATCTCCCACAAACAGCCATCTCTCTTCTGCCTGCAGACCTCCACAGAGGGAGAGACCGTTCCCTCTTGAGAAGCCTCTTCCACATGAGGCAGCTCTCACGGTCGGGAGGTTTTTCTTGACATCCAGCCTACATCTGCCTCTACTACTCCCACCCTCAGAGAGAGCTAGGCCAAGGCTTTCTTCCCAAGATGACCCTTCAGAAAGTCCTCTCTGAGTTCACTTTTCTCAGGCTCCACCTCCCCTTCCCTCAGGTCCTTCCTCTGGACACTCTCCTTCAGGCCTGTTTGGAAACCAGCTACCACAAAGAGGGCCAAATCATAGTCCACATTAGGGTAGCGTAAGAGGCAGCTAAGTCTAGTGGGGGTGGGCCACATGTCTGTGAGATCCCCAGGGCCCAAGGCTTCCTGTGGGCCAATGGAGTTAGTGGGACTTTGGAAGTGCCAGCCCTGAAAGGGAGCTCAGGGCGGGAGGATGGGAGTGAGGGTGAGGAGTCTGGGTGACTCTTCCCCTTTGCCTTTGACTTGCATATTTGTGCCGGGGTGAGATGGTTGGTTGGCCATGCCATTTGGCACGGGGGTGGAGAGATGCTGCTATTGTGCTCAGGGCTGAGAACACACTCTGTGCAGGCAGTGGCTGCCTCAGTCTACCCAGAGGCCAGTGGTGGGAGCCCTAAGATCACTCTGGGAGCCAGGTCAGACAGCATGGTGGAGGCTGTACAGGCCTGGGGAAACTAGCTGGGACCCAGGTTCAGGGAGAAGAGTCGTGACGGGTGAGAAGGAAGGCCAGGAAACAGCCCTGTCTCCCAGTCCTCCTGCACTCCCACCCTCACTTCTGCCTTGCTCTCAGATGCGCGTATTTTAATGTCTTGTAGGCATCCATCGGCTGGAATTCAGAAGCCAGGCAGCAAGGGTTGCAGAGCCTGGAGTTGTTGCCTGGGACAATCTGTTCCTCAGGCATCAGAAGCTCTGGTAAGGCCACGTGGCTAGTAGCGCCACCTGCTGGGAAGATTATGTATTACATGCTCACAGTCCTAACACTGATGGAGATGGAGAGTTAGTATTTGCGGGGCGCTTTAAGGTTTTCTAAAGTCTTGTACCTCAAACAAGCCTGGGAAAGGAGGGCAAATATTGTCCCCGTTTTACAGAGGCAGAAACTGAGTGTGACGGGTGATGTGGCTTTCCAGGCCAGGGGCGCAGACCTGTCTCTCTGGAGTGGTCTTTAATGGGCTCTTCTTAGCCTTGCGTTCTGTTCCCAGATACAATTCTTAGTCTGATCTTGGCTCTCCACGTTCTTAACAAAAGCGCCAAATGGACTCTTGCCGAGGACCAGCACACAAGGTCGCCTCAATCCCAGGCCTTCACTGAGGGGCTTCGTTCTGCCACGTGCAGGCGTTTGGGAAAGTCCTGCTTCCAGGCTCAGTCTCAGTCTGCCCTTTGGGAACACCCAGCAATTCTACAGATATGAAATTTGTGTTAGATGCCACCCAATAGAAAGCCAATCAGAGCTGTGGGGTAGGAAGGAGGGCATAATGTGGTATGGCCTGGCCAGGGAAATGTCTAGGAGCTGGAGCTTAAAGGAGGCCTGGGCTCTAGTGGGGCTGAGAGGAAGGTGGGCATTCCAGAGGCAGGGGGGAAAGGGGAGGGGAGTCAATCAAGTAGCCAACCAATCAATAAACATTTATTAGGCACCTACTTTGTGCCAGCACTGAGCTCAATGCTAAGGATACAAAAGGGGGCAAAAGACAGACCCTGCCCTCAAGGGACTTACAGTCTAATGGAGGAGATAACAGGTAAGCGAATAAATACAAAGCAAGCTCTACGTAGGATAAATAGGAAATAATGAACAGAGGGAAAGTCCTAGAATTAAGAGATTGGGAGAGTGTTTTTTTAAAAGAATTAAGAGGTGCTGCCCATAGTATGGACCTATGGACTCTCCCTCCTTGTCGGGGAAATGGGGTAATGAGAGGGGAGAGGAAAAGCCTGGAGGTTTCAGTGACCACCCTCGCTGCCTATACATTTCCTCTGAGCTCAGGCAACTGTTCCTCACCTCCAGGCTAGATTTCTAACCCCCTTTGCACAGACCTTAGAGCAGCCCAGGCCCCTCCTCCCCTTCCCTCCCCCAGCCAGGCCCCTCCTCCCCTTCCCTCCTTCAGCCAGGCTCTTCAGATGGGCTTCTGGCCTGGCAGTGGGCTCCAGGGCCAGCAGCAACACTCACCCAGGAACTCCATCTATCCGGCTGCTATGGAACCCTGGAAACACTTGCTCTGGAATCAGGGGATCTGGGTTGAAAATCAGTTCTTTGGTTTACATCTTTGTGACCTCGGGCAAATTGGTCAAATTCTCTGGGCCTCAGTTTCTTCACCTGCAAAATGAGGGTTGGACCACATGAGATTTGAGGCCCCTTCCAGCTCCTGATCTATGAGCCTCATGGGCCATCTTTATTAGATCATTTTCCAAGACAATTATTTGCTGAGCACATTGCCCAGCCGGAGGAGCTCTTGGTCTCCTCCCAGCACAGCTGCCTAGGCCTGCTTTCTGATCCCTGGCCTCACAGTAATTTAGGAAGAGTGGATCCTGAGTCACCTGCTGAGGAGCTCCCAGTGATTCATAGGAGGGGACACTACTGGGAAGCATGAGGGTCCCAAAGCATGTTTTGAACATGTTCTGTTGTTCCATCTCCATGGAAATATTCCATCTGTCAGGACCTTGGTCCACTCTCCCTATCCCCCAATCCATGTTTGGCCCTTCAGTGCCCCTGGTGGCCTCTTTCTTTGTTCCTTTCTGGTCCTGGGGCTACTGAGGCACTTTTATGGGAAGAGGGTCTCTCCCATGAGTCCTGGCCTAGTCAGAGCCCAGGAGAGCAGCATGGAAAAGAGCTGGGAGATAAGACACTGGCCAAATCTGCCAGTTAGAAGGGGAGGCTTACAGAGCTGCCCTTCAAGGCCAAGGTGGGAGACAGAGGGAAGAGAGGCCAAGCACTGAACCCCACCCTGCAAGGCAAAACTAGAACTCACAACTGCCTCTCCTTCCCTCTCCACTTCCAGCCTTCCCTTGTTTCTCCTTCCTTTCCCTCATGCGTCCTTCCTGTCCACCCTTCCTTCTTCCTTCTTTTTCTCCTTCCTTCCCTTGTCATCCATGCTTCCTTCATTCCCTTCCTTTCCTTCCCT
>NW_020954623.1:4938464-4955935 GCF_900497805.2 Vombatus ursinus | reverse complement strand
CTAGCTCAGTGTTTCGGAGGCTCCAAAGGAAAGTGGGGGAGAGAAGAGGTATTAGACTGACTACCCAACTGAAGGTCTGCAGAGCCATTGTGCTGACTTCTTTGTTGTATGCCTGTGGAACCTGGACAGTATACCAGCGCCATGTCAGGAAACAGAATCGCTTCTGTTTGAATTGTCTTAGGAAGATTATGAAGATCACCTGGCAGGATAAGATACCAGACACTGAGGTCCTTTCTGGAACTAAACTGCCAAGCATTCAAACTCTACTGCAGAGAGCACAATTCCGATGGGCTGGCCACGTTGGTCAAATGCCAAATATACTCTTGCCTAGAAGACTATTTTATGGAAAACTCACAAAAAGCAAATGCTCACAGAGTGGTCAGAACAATATAAGGACACCCCAAATGTGAACTATTTATTCCTGACCTGTGTTAAAGCATTATGAACTCGTATTGGTCTGATCAGTCACAGTTGGATACACTATAACTTGACCCCAGTATATGATGTCATTTCGGTCCTCTTCAAGAATGAAGACAAAAGGGCAACTTTTCCTTCCTTCCTTCCTTCGTTCCTTCCTTCCTCCTTCCCTCTCGCCTCCCTTGGTGTAGGCTATTTTCTATGATGTGAAGGCTCTGAGAGCAGCTTTAAGAGTAGAGGCCAGGGGTCCCCCATAGGTCCTATCCTGCAGATCCCCTGTCACTGAGGACAAAGCTTAGATTTGGTTCAGGGGAGCCAAGAATTTCATCTATGGATTCCCCTCTGTGTGTCTGTGTGGCTGATGGGGTAGTGGTTGTGGGGGTGGACAACAGATGGAGGAAGACTCATCTACAGCCCTTGGAGTCATACCCTGGCATCCTACCTCCATATCAGGTCCACACTAACCTTAAACTTGTTTTATTTTTTAATTTTGTTTTTAATTTATGAAATAAAGCGAGTATTTCCATAACAAAGTAGAATTTCAAAAAAGATGATTGTAATGAAACTGCAAATCTATTACGTACAACTTGCTATTCCTTTTAAATATATAATGAAGTTATCATGTAAATTTCTTTTTTCCCCTTTTTTCTTCCATCCCCCTACCCCTCTCTAGAGATGTCTACCATTAGACACAAATATGTATATGTATATATGTGTGTGTGTGTATGTGTGTATGTAAAATCATAAAATACATATTTCTATTCATCAGTTCTCTGATAAAGAGAGCATCTTCTTTCATATATCCTCTGTAGTTAATTTGGGTATTTATAATAGTCAAAATGACTTAGTCACTCAAAGTTGTTCTTAAAGTAATACTGCTGTTAGTGTATATAGTGCTCTCTTGGTTCTGCTCATTTTGTTCTCCATTATTTCATTTAAGTCTTTCCATGTTTTTCTAAGATCATTGAGCTCATCATTTCTTATAGCACAGTAGTATTCCATCACAATCATATACCACAACTTGTTCAGCCATTCCCCAATTGATAGGCATCATTGCAATTTCCAGTTCTTTGCCACCACAAAGAGAGGTGATATAAATATTTTAGAACATACAAGTTCTTTTCCTTTTCCCCTAATCATCTTTGGAAACAGATCTAGTAATGCTATTGCTGGGTCAAAGGGTATAGGCAATTTAATAACTCTTCAGGTATAATTCCAGATTGCTCTACAAAATGGTTGGATCAACTCACAGATTCAACAACAGTGAATTAGCATCCAAATTTTTCCACATTTCCAACATTTGTCACTTTCCCCTCAATTATTTTAGCCAATCTGATGGATAATTATATCTCAAAGTTATTTTGATTTGTATTTCTCTAATCAATAATGATTGAGAGCATTTTTATGACTATAAATTGTTTTGATTTCTTCATTGGAAAACTGCCTGTTCATATCCTTTTACCACTCATCACTTTGGGATTGACTTGTATTCTTGTAGAATTTACAAAAATCTTTATATATTTAAGATATGAGACCTTTATCTGAGAAACTGTCTATAAATATTTCCCCCCATTTTCTGCTTTCCTTCTGATCTTGGCTGCATTTGTTTTATTCGTACAAAACCTTTTTAATTTAATGTAATCAAAATGATCCATTTTACACCTCACTCTCTGTCTCTTGTTTATTCATAAATTGTTCACCTACGAATAAGTCTGATAAGTAATATGTTCTGTGTTCTTCAAATTTTTTTTGTAATATCTCTCTTTATATCTAGGTCATGTATTCATTTTGACCTTATCTTGGTAAATGGTATAAGATATTGGTCTATGCTCAGTTTCTGCCATTTTGCTTTCCAGTTTTTGCAACAATTTTTTTTTTTTTACCAAATAATGAATTCTTATCCCAAAAACTTGTCTTCACCTTTGTCAAATACAGGGTTACTATATTTATCTGTTGCTGTAAATTGTATGTCTACTCTGTTCAGCTGATCTACTTTTCTATTTCTTAGCCAGAATCAGATGGTTTTGATAATTGCTACTTTATAGTTTAAGATCTGATACTGCTAAACCTGTTTCCTTTACATGTTTTTTTTTCCATTGGTTCCTTTGATATTCTTGACTTTTTGTTCTTGCAAATGAATTTTGTTATTATTTTTGCTAATTCGGTAAAATATTTTTAGTAATGTAATTGGTATAGTATTGAATATATAAATTAATTTAGGTAAAGTTGTCATTTTTATTATATTGGCTCTACCTACCCATGAACAATTAATATTTCTCCAATTATTTAAATCTGATTTTATTTGTATAAAAAGATTTTTTAATAATTTTGTTTATTTAGTTCCTGGGTTAGTTTTGGCAGGTATACTTCCAGTATTTTATACTGTCTAGAGTTATTTTAAATGGGGTATTTCTTACTATCTCTTCTTGAAGGGTTTTGCTTGTGATATATATGAATGTTGATGATTTATGTGGATTTACTTTATATCCTGCTGATTTGTTAAATGTATTAATTTTTTTTTGTTAGATTTATCTAGCTCTGAGAAAGAAAGATTAGAGTCTCCCACTACTCACAGCAGAGGCAGTTTCCAGACTTCTCAGCCCACAGATGCCAAAGACAACTTAGAAGGTCAGCAGGAAAGGTCTGTCACACCTGGGTGAGAGTAGAGCACAGTCCAGCACAAACCACGCCAGCACAGCCTCAGCCCCAGCAAACCAGGAGCAGGCCTTGGGAGTGACTGAATCAGCAGTGGCAGTGGCAGTGGCTGCTTCTGGAGCTCTCAGCCCACAGATGGTAAGGGTTATCAAACAACTTGTCAGAAGGAGATTATAGGGGGTCTTCCTGCTAGCACTAAGGAAAGACTCTGTTGCTTTGCACATACTTGGATCTGGGTCACAGTCCTGGTGGCAGTCCCAGGGTGAGGAGGAGCACTAGCACACCAGAGTTTGTGACCACAGTGGAGTGGGGCCCTTCTCACAGTTCCAGGGCAGAAAAGAGTGCTTGTGGATGCTCATAGACCACAGCACAGGTCAGGAGAGTAGTAAACACCTCTCCTTAGATCATACCACCTTGGAAGAACTGAAAACTTACAAGTCCCTAGAAGTATCTCTGAAAACAGCTGCACAAAGTTCTTGAAGCTTGGGACAGTGTGCCTTCCACTTTGTAAGCAGAGCCCTACTTAAACAAAGAGTTAAAAGTCAAGCAATAGACTGGGAAAATGAACAAACAACAGGAAAAAAAAACTCTGACTATATAAAGTTACTATGGTGACAAGGAAGATCAAAACACACTCAGAAGAAGACAACAAAGTCAAAGCTCCTAGATCCAAAGCCTCCAAGAAAAATATGAATTGGTCTCAGGCCATGGAAGAGCTCAAAAAGGATGTTGAAAATCAAATAAGAAAGGTAGAGGAAAAATTGGGAAGAGAAAGGAGAGTGATGCAAGAAACTCATGAAAAGCGAGTCAACAGCTTGGTAAAGGAGACACACAAAAAAATACCGAATAAAATAATACCTTTAAAAACAAACTAGGCCAAACGGTAAGAGAGGTCCAAAAAGCCAATGGGGAGAGGAAAGCCTTAAAAAGCAGAATTGCCCAAATAGAAAATGAGGTACAAAAGCTCACTGAAGAAAACAATTCCTTAAAAATTACAATGGAGCAAATGGAAGCTAACGACTTTATGAGAAATTAAGAAACAATTAAACAAAACCAAAAGAATGAAAAAATAGAGGATAATGTGAAATATCTCACTGGAAAACAACTGACTTGGAAAATAGATCCAGGAGACATAATTTAAAAATTATTGGACTACCTGAAAACCATGATAAAAAAAAAAGCCTAGATATCATCTTTCAAGAAATTGTCAAGGAAAATTGCCCTGATATTCTAGAACAAGAGAGTAAAATTGAAATTGAAAGAATCCACCAATGACCTCTTGAAAGATCCCAAAATGAAAAATGCCAGCAATATTATAGCCAAATTCCAGAATTCCCAGGCCAAGGAGAAAATATTGCAAGCAGCCAGAAAGAAACAATTCAAGTATTGTGGAAACACAGTCAGAATGACACAAGATTAAGCAGCTTCTACATTAAAGGATCAGAGGGCTTGGAATATGATATTCTGGAGGGCAAAGAAGCTAGGAATACAACCAGCAAAACTGAATATAATCCTTCAGGGGGAAAAAATGATTTTCAATGAGAAAAAGAACTTTTTTTTTTGATTAGGCAATGGGGTTAAGTGACTTGCCTAGGGGTACACAGCTAGTAAATGTTATATGTCTGAGGCTGGATTTGAACTCAGGTCCTCCTGAATCCAGGGCCAGTGCTCTATCCACCGTGCCACCTAACTGCCCCAAGAAAAAGAACTTTCAAGCATTCTTGATGAAAAGACCAGAGCTGAATAGAACATTTAACTTTCAAATACAAGACTCAAGAGAAGCATAAAAAGGTAAATGGGAAAGGGAAATCATAGGGGACTTAATAGGTTAAATTGTTTACATTCCTACACAGGAAAATTATATTTGTAACTCATAAGACATTTCTCACTATTAGGGTAGTTAGAAGAAGTATATATGGATAGAGGGTAAAGGTGTGAATTGAAAATGAAGGGATGCTATCTAGAAATTAAAATTAAGGGGTGAGAAAGGAATGTACTGGGAGAAAGAGAAAGGGAGAAGTAGAATGGGGGTAAATTATCTCACATAAAAGAAGCAATAAAAATCTTTTACAAAGGAGGGGAAGAGGGGAGAGGTGAGGGGGACTGAGTGAACCTTACTCTCATCAGAACTGGCTCAAAGAGGAAATTAAATACACACTCAATTGAGTATAGAAATCTATCTTACCCTGCAGGAAAGTAGGAGGGGAAGGGAATAAGAGAATGGTTGGGGGAAGGTGATAGAAGGGAGGGCAGATTGGAGGAGGAGGTAATCAGAAGCAAAACACTTTTGAGGAAGGACAGGGTGAAAGGAGAGAAAGAATAGAATAAATGGGGGCATAGGATAGAGGGAAATACAATTAGTGGCAGTAACTGTGAAAAAAATTTTGAAGCTTCACATGCAACTGGGAAATAAGATATATAGGCAATGGGGTATAGAAATCTATCGTACCCTATAGGAAAATAGAAGGGGAAGGGGATAAGAGAAGGGGAGGGGAAGATAAAAGGAAAGGTAGATTGGGGAATATTTAGAATGCATGCCATCTTGGGGTGGGGGAGGGGTGAGATGAGGAGAAAATTTGAAACTCAAAATCTTGTGGAAGTGAATGTTGAAAAGTAAAAATAAATTAACAATGAAAAAAATTTGAAGCAAGTTTCTTGGCTATTCATAAAAATAAGAGCCATTACCCAATTGATAAATGATCACGAGATATGATCAGTTTTCAGATGAAGTAATCAAAGCTATCTGTAGCCATATGGAAAAAAAATACTCTAAATCACTATTGATTAGAGAAATGCAAATTAAAACAATTCTGAGTTACTACCTCATACCTATTAGATTGGCTAATAGGACAGAAGAGGTAGATGACAAATATTGGAAGGGATGTGGGGAAAATGAGACGTTAATGCACTGTTGGTGGAATTGTAAGTTGATTCAACCATTCTGTAGAGCAATTTGGGACCATACCCAAAGGGCCATAAAACCCTGCATACCCTTTGACCTAGCAATAGCACTACTAGGTCTGTATACTGAAAGAGGTAAAAAGGAAAAGACCTATATGTATAAAAATATTTATAGCAGCTCTTTTCTGAGGGCAAAGAATTAGAAATTGGGGGGATGCCCATCATTTGAGGAATGACTGAACAGGTTGTGGTATACGATTATTACGATGGAATATTATTGTACTATAAGAAATGATGAGCAGGATGATCCCAGAAAAACCTGGAAAGACTTAAATGAACTCTTGCAAAGTGAAATGCATTGTGTACAAAGTAACAGCAATATTGTAAGATGATCAGTTGTGAATGACTTGGCTGTTCTCAGCAATGCAACGACCCAAGACAACTCTGAAGGACTTATGATGAATAATGCTATCTACGTCTGGACAAAGAACTGATGGTGTCTGAATACAGATTGAAGCATGTTTTTTTTAACTTTCTTTATTTTTCTTGGGGATTTTTTTTTGGTCTGTGTTTTTTTTCACAACATGACTATTATGGAAATGTTTTGCATGACTACACATGCATAACCTATATCAAATTGCTTGCCTTCTCAATGAGAGGTGTGGGGAGGGAGAAAGGGAGAGAATGTGGAACTCAAAGTTTTTAAAATGAATGTTAAGAATTGTTTTTATATGTAACTTGGGGAAAATTGTATTTTACTAAATACTAAATTAAATAAAGAGGAAAAAAGAAGAGTAAGGCTCCAGCATCACTAGATCTTCACCCCCACCTGCTTCCTCTGCACCAGTTCTTCCTTTGAAGCCCCACTTGTATGAGGTAATTGCTCCTTTTTGTCTTTACCTCCCCAATTTTGTTTTTTAGAATCATTCCATCACACTTAATCCAATTCAGACCTTTCTTTCAAACTACCCTATTAATGATTACAGTCTTAAGAATATTGATAACATTTTCATATATAAGAAGTAAGCAATTTGAACTCAATGAGTTCCTTATAATTAGTCTTTAATGTTTTCCTTATATTTCTTCCGGATCTTATATATAAATTTTCCATTTAGTTCTGGTCTTTCTGTCACAAATACTGAAAGTTTTTCAGTTCATTAAATGTTCATTTTTTTCATTCATGATTATACTCAACTTTGCTGAGTAAGTTATTGTTGGTTGCAACCCCAACTCTTCTGCTCTTCAAAATACAATGTTCCTACACCTATGGTCTTTTAATGTAGAAGCTGCTAGATCTTGTGAAATGCTGATTGTATCTTTGCAGTATTTAAATTGTTTTTTTTTCTTGTTGCTTACAATATTTTCTCCTTAACCCCAGACTTGCGCACCCTGCATCTCTCTTAGACTTCCATGGGGAGTCCTTCATGGCTCTCTGGGAAGGGAGCAGTCAGGGCCCATTGGCTCTAATGGGCTCTTTCTCCCAAGCATCAAACAGTCCAATTTAACCCACATCAACTCACTCAGTGAAGATGTTTTGACCATTGGCTGATTGGGTTTCAGATGCTACAACAACCACGTATTACTTGCCCAGCCCATTGCTTAGCGCCAGGATTGGGAACAGAGAGGGGATGCAAACATGAACAGAAGCTTGACCTTACCACTCATAGAGCTCCCCCACTGTCCAGTGGGGAAGCAAAGACTGGGCTAAAGGTGCTATGGGGAGTTCAGGCCTTTGCTTCCCAAGACGTGGTGCAATCTGGGATCAGAAGCCCCAGGGCTAGAAAAGACCTTGGAAAGCCTACAAAGGATGTAGCTGGTGAAAACAATGAGCTGGTCCAAGGTTACACAGGCTCCTGCTTCAGCAGAGCCAGGATTTGCACCCAGGACTTCTGACTCTTTCCAGACCTTCCCTCTCCTTTGCCTAAGGGGACCACACATTTGTTAGGCCATCAGATGTGGAGCTTTACCCTATATGGACACAGGCCAGAGTCTAGGGCTCTCAGTTAGGTCATTTCCAGCTGCAGCCTAAGAACACAGTCGCTGGCCCAGCTCTTTACAAAATTATTTTTCAAGTGGCTTATTAGTGCTTTAAAAATAATAATAATACATTTCTCAACCCGTCCCCCACCCCACAGAGACCTCTGTTTTTGTGCTTTTTTATTAATTAATTTATTTTGATTTATCAACAATCACTTCCATAAGTTT
The DNA here is from genome assembly GCF_900497805.2 of Vombatus ursinus. NCBI lineage: Eukaryota > Metazoa > Chordata > Mammalia > Diprotodontia > Vombatidae > Vombatus > Vombatus ursinus. Next base: position 4,947,757 of record NW_020954623.1, on the reverse strand, counting down.
TAGAGTTTCAAATTTTTCTCCCCCTCCCTCCCCAAGACAGCACTCAATCTGATATAGGCTATACATATACATTCCCATTAAACATATTTTCACATTAGCCATGTTGTAAGGAAGAATTAGAACTAATAGAAGGAACCAAAAGAAAGAGGAAACAAAACAAAATGGAAGAAAAAGAAAGAGCAAATAGTATGCTTTGATCTGCATTCAAACTCCATAGTTCTTTCTTTGGATGTGGACAGCATTTCCCATCAGGAGGCCTTTGGAGATGTCTTAGATCCTTGCATTGCTGAGAAGGGCTGAGAGACTTTCCTTTTCACAAAGTCCTCCTAAGCAAAGCACATCTGAGAGGAGAAGCATTTTTCATCCTCTTCTGGAGTCAAACTGATCTGTGCTAGAAGGGACCTCAAAGACCACCTCATTCAATCTATTTTGCAGAGGAGGAAACTGAGGCTGGGGAGGGGATCTGAAACCATTTACCCCAAATGCTAAGAATCAGACTAAACTTGAAGACGGGTCCTCTGCCTCCAGCCAGGGTGCCACACTGCCTCTGGGGCTCTTTTCCTTTGTGGCCAGTGCAAGACCACTCTCTTGGCTTTCCAGTTCCTAATGTCCAGGCTGCACATTTACTTCCATTTCCACGTGCAGTGCCAGAACTGCCTATTTGCCCTCTCTAGGGAGGTCCATCCATGTTACTGTGTATTCTAGTCATGAGCCCCACATGGAGTGCGCGGTTCCTTGGACTTGGAATCACAGAATGGGAGAGCTACTTTGGTGGCTTCCCAGCTCAACTTGTGCCCAGGAGAGCCCACCAGAACATCCTGACTCAGGAGCCTCCCTCCAGGCAGCCACTCTGCTCCATGACCACTCTTGTCATTAGCATTTTCTTCCTGATTTTAAGACCAGCTTGGCCTCCTGGTCACCACTTCCCACTGCCCTGGTTCTGCCCTCTGGGATGAAGGAGAACAAATCTAAATGTCTCCTTTACTGACAATCCTTCAAATGTTTGAGGATACTTACCAAGGCCTCTCCTCCCCCTAGCTTTCTTGTATTCCAGATAAACTTGCCCGGTTCCTTAAACAAGTTCCTGCCTCTATGTCTTAGGCGTAAGGCCCTTTCTTGCCTTGGCTGCTCCCCTCTAGAAACTCCCCAATTTATCGAGGCCCTTCCTGTACTATAGTGGCCAGGGCTACACAGACTTACTAAGGGATGCCTGACTACAAGCCAAGAACAGAAGTACTGATCCCTCCAGAAGCCTTGCAGCTCTGCCCTTGCCAATATAGCCCAGGACCACTTAAGTTTTTCCACTACACCACCGTGTTGCCTCATGCTGAGTTTGCAGTCCACTCAGACACCAGTTACTTTTCAGAACACCTGTTGTCCATTCAGGCCTTCCCTGTCTTATATCAGAGGAACTGGTTTTTTGAATCCAAGGGAAAAACTTTTATTTGTTTCTACTGAATTCGTCTTATTAGATTCAACTTAGTGCTCAGGCCTGGACAGATCATTAATATTCTACTCTGTCAATAAAAAAAAAAAAAAAGGTGGGAGGAGAACCTATTTGTACTATAATATTTATAGCAGCTCTTTTTGTGGTGGCAAAGAATTGGAAGTTGAGGGGTTGCCCATCAGTTGGGGAATGGCTGAACAAGCTGTGGTATATGATTGTGATGGAATACTGTTGTGCTATAAAAAGTGACAAGCAAGATGATTTCAGAAAAACCCAGAAAGAATTACATAAACTGATCCAAAACACTGTACAGAGTACCAGCAATATTGCATGATGAAGAAATGTGAACAACTAAGCTATTCTTAGCGATACAGTGATCCAAGGCAGTCCTAAAGGACTTATAATGGAGCATGCTATCTGCTTCCAGAGAAAGAACTGATGTCTGAATATGACTGAAGCAGGCTAGTTTTCACCTTCTTTCTTTCATTCTTTTTTGTTTGTTTGTTTGAGTCTTCTTGTACAAAATTACTAATTTGGAAATGTTTTATGTGATTGCACATGTATAACTAGGTTAGATTGCTTATTGACTCAGGAAGAGATAGAATTTGAAAATCAAAACCCTTTCTAAAAAATGTTAAAAATTGTTTTAACATGTAATGAAGAAAAAACTAAAATATTATTTTTAAGAGATTCTACTCTGTCATTCATTGTTTTGACTATCTATCCCAGCTCTGTATCATGTGCAAATGTGACCAGCTACCTTCCAGGCCTTCATGCAAGGCACTGACAGAAAGTGTTAAACAGAACAGGACCAAGGACAGATCCCTGACACGCCATTGGAGACCTTCTGAAGGATTCCTTAGATTGTCCCACTTTCTAATCTCTCTCTCTCTCCTCCTCTCCGTCTTCTCCATAAAAGCAATCTGAGAGATGCTAAAACCCAAGCAAACTACATTCCCAGGCTATTCCATTTATCTTCACATTTAGTAATCCTGTTAAAAAAAAAAAAGGGAAATGAGATTAGTCTGGTCTGACTTACCAAACCCCAGACCCAATTCCCTGGTCTGAGCCACCCTTAGGTCTCCCCCAGACCCAGGCACAAGGCCATGAATCCCTCACCATTTCAGGGTCTTCAGAGACAGCAGCTCCCCAAGGACCTTTCTTCTCTTCATGGCAACCTCAGGGGGAAGGGCTGGCACCTGGGAGTCACGTGATACCTGACCAGAAAAGATGCTCATGGATGTGGCTGAGTGAGAGAGTCTGTTTTGATTCTGGTCCTGATTACTCCAAGTCCCCTCTTCTGGAACAAATAAATGATTGCCCTGCTAGAGATTGCACAAGAGTCTAAGGCCCCACCCAGCCCAGTGAGGTCAGCCCTGGCTGCCTGGAGCCCATGAAGTTGAAGCAGGTTCAGGGCTGGCAGCTGCATCAACTTTCTTCTTGGTGGACTTTCAGTTTTGAAGTTTTTGGCCCCCTGCCCAAGGCCTTGTGAAAAGAAATGTCCTCACCCCCAACCCCGTGGAGGGTGGGGCAGGGCAGTGATGATTTGACTGGCCTTGGCACAGAATGGTTATGAGCTGAGAGACAATTCGGAGTGTTTCCTCACATCTCTGACTCCTAAAATTAGACTGAGCTTGGTCAATAAGAGGACTGCCTCCTTAGTTCAGAGAAAAGTTAATATTTCCCTGGAAATAGGCAAACAGAGATCCCTGTGCAGGATGTGGCCTTCCATTCCTGGAACTTTGGGTACATTCCTGCCTTGAAAGGATGCCTGGGAAGGGGGTCGGGAAACTGAGGCTGAGCACAGAACTCTGGCTCACCTGAACTTAATAAAGTGTCTCCTTCCCACATGTACAAAAATATTTATAGCAGCTCTTTTTCTGGTGGCAAAGAATTGGAAATTGAGGGGATGCCCGTCAATTGGGGAATGGCTGAACAAGATGTGGTACATGAATGTGATGGAATACTATTGTGCTATAAGAAATGATGAACAGGCTGACTTCAGAAAAAACCTGGAAAGACTTGTATAGACTGATGCTGAATGAAGTGAGCAGAACCAGGAGAACGTTGTGCACAATAACAGCCACGTTGTATGATGACTAATATTGATAAACTTAACCCTTCCCAGCAATACAAGGACCTAAGACATCTCCAAAGGCCTCGTGATGGAAAATGCTACCCACATCCAGAGAAAGAACTATGGAGTTTGAATGCAGATCGAAGCAGACTATTTGCTGTTTTTTTCCTTCTGTTGTGTTTTGTTTCCTCTCTCTGGTGGTTCCTCCTATTGGTTCTAATTCTTACTTATAACATCACTAATGTGAAAATATGTTTAATAGGAATGTATATGTAGAGCCTATATCAGATTGTGTGCTGTCTTGGGAAGGGAGGTGGGGAGGGAGGGGGAGAAAAATTTAAAACTCAAAAGCTAAAAAAAATAAAAATAAAATAAAGCATGTCCTTTTCTTCTACGACTAAAAAGAGTCTTACACAGAGAAGGGCTTGATAGATCTTTTGTCAAAATGAAGTAGAGAAATGAGGAAATCCTACCTTTTAGGGTCCAAGTGTTCAGCTTTATCCTTGATTTAAATCCATACAAACCTTTGCCTTGCAAAAGGGACTTTTCCTTATTAGAAGAAAGCTTTCAGAGGGGACCCTGGAGGTAGTAGATAAGGGTTTCAATCCTAGCCTTTACACTTCCTAACCAGATGACTTCAGGCTCACTGTGGTCCCTTTCTGGGCCTCTGTGTCTTCAGCTATTAAATAAAGGCTTCAAACTAAGGACCTCAAAGCCGCCCATTTAGGTAAAATCCTGTGATTTGGAGAAATACATGGGCAACAGCAACACTAGAATCTGTGCTATTGGAGTCAGCACCCACCGCCACATGATTTGAGGTCCACTGACATGAGTCTTCTGGCCCGAGCAATGTCAGGTTCACTTGCAGTGATTCCTGCTAAAATGTGTCCACTAAAATAAAAGGGGCATTTAGGCTTGGATCCAATGACAGCCTCGATCTTCATTCACTCAAGATGAGCAGTGACTTGTCTTGAGTCAATCTGCTCCTCTGGCAATGGCTTTCTATAGTTGTCTCTGTCACAGGTTTCCATAGGCTCCATTGTTGGAAGGGACGCGAGGTACCTTCTGGGTGACCTCCCTCAACTTCTATTAATAGGAAATAATAGATAACTTGGACGAACTGGGTGGGGTGTGTGTGAGATAATCAGAACTGCATTCTAGGAAGCTCAATTTAATACCGAATAAGCATTTATATAACACCTACTACATGGCGAGCACTGCGCTAAGCACTTGAGAAATTTCATCATTTGAACTTCACAACAACCCTGTGAGGTAGATGCTGTCATTGCCCCCATTTTGCAATGGAGGAAACTGAGACAAATAGAAGTTAAGTGACCTATTCCAGGGTCACACACACATCCATATCTGAACACACTCCAGGCCCAGAGCTCTTTTCACTGTGCGTGAGTGAGTGGTAAGAGCAGTGAGGCAGCAATGAAGATGGGAGAAGAGGGAGTTCTTGGTGAAATAAGGCCTGAGGTAGGAGAAGGCACAGCCAGTGCAAAGTCCTGGAGACAGGAAGGACGATTTAGCTGGAGTTAAGGGTTCTGGCAGAGTTGGGGTGGGGGATATTTCTTGGAGGCGGCATCTGCTAGTGATTGTTAAAGGGAATTCTCTATCCGAGATCGGGGAGGGTAGTGGATGAGAAGGAAAACCCAGCCGGACCCCAGGTGTCCATCCTCAAACCGTGGGAGGCAGAAGCAGTTACTGACCCTCAATCTCCCTGGTTCCCCCCCCTCCCCTTTCACCTAAAGCCATGGGAGTGATCATCCAATCCAGATCAGTGCAATTTTTTCAAAGGCTGTGGCCATTGCAGCGCTCTGTCCTCACTCATAATCCCAAAGGTTCCAAATGCAGGTTTTGTCTTCTGGTGCCCCCTTCCCAGGCTGTGGTCCTGCTCCCTCATACCCATTACGCCCATCTCCTGCGCCCTGTCCCCCTTCAAAATCTTCTCTCCCCTGCCCTCACCCAGTCTCGATCCCTGGTCTTATGTTCACAAAGGGCATGCCCACAATCGGCTGGGCTGTCGATCCCTGAGGGCCTTTATTATCGTGTGTGGTTTGTATACGACATTTCCTCATTTGTAGGCTGCCTCCTGCCCTCCCCCCTCCCCCCTCCCCCCACCCCCAAGAAATAAGTTCCTCTAGTTGGGCACAGCTTGTCCTTGGATCCCTCCACAGGCACCAGAGCACCAAGGGGGGGGGGGTGGCCAAGGGTAGACAGTAATCACTTAATAAGTGCTAGTTGATTGATTCTGCTGTTACGAGAACTGTTAGACCCGGATTCCCCAGACTTAGGCTTCTCAGGGGCGCAGGGGTAAAGATCCAACTTGGGGTTTCCCAGTATCACTTAGATTTCACCTTGCCCTCTTCAGCCCCCACTGCTATAGCTACGGTGGCCAGGAGGAGATCTCCCAAGTAGCAAACAACACAGCCAAAACCCGAGGCAGCTGGGTGGGGGAGGTATGCAGAAGCGGGACTTGGAAATGGATTGAAATTCAGGGGCTCAGTCTTAGATCCCCCCCATACACCCTCGGGCAATTTTTCCTTCTGTTTCAGGGTCCCAGCCTCCTCTTTGGGAAATTGGCAACTTAGGGGGCACAGTGAAGGGAACACTAACCTGGGAGTTCCAGGGTTCAAACTTTTCTTTGACATTCACTTGTTATGTGACCCTTAAGCAAGTCCCTAGACCTTTTCCAGTCTCAGTCTTCCCATATGTAAAATGGGGATAAGACCTACCTTTCAGGAGGTTTGTATGTGTGAGGCCCAAATGCACAAGTGAAAGTCAAGTGTTTTGCACACTCATATCATCTACTGAACTGGGTCTCCTCAGTGGAGGCAGCCAGGTGGCTCAGTGGATTGAACCCTGGGTCTGGAGTCAGAAAGACCTAAATTCAAATCCAGCCTCAGATGCTTACTAGCTGTGACTGTTCACCTCTGTTCGCTTTGATCCAGTATCTTTGCCAAGAAAATCCCACGGACAATATGGTCTGTGCGGTCATGACTGAACAACTGAACAACAGTAACACTCATCAATGGGGTACCCTTGTTCCTGAGTCTCCTTTTCAGGCAGAAAAAGCTGGAGCAGGGGGTAGGCGACGGTCTCCTCTCCTGGGGCACCCTTCTCCTCTCTGATCCCCTGGCAGATTCAGGGAAGCCCTTCCTCTGAGTACAAGAAGCCCAGCAAGATAGACTGTATGTCCCAGAAGGACAGGACCTAGCCCAGGCCTGGCATTCAGTTGTTTGTCCTTTGTTCTCAAAGAGGAACCATGACATTGCAGAGGTGATGCCATGACATGCAGGTGAACCGGATTTGAAGGAAGCAGGGCAGTGCAAGGTCACCAGCCTCACTTTCTCCTCCGGAGCCCTCTGGGTCCAGTGCCCAGATATGGATCAGGACGACTGAAGAGGGCCCAGGATGCAGCGGGAGACCTTGGCTTTTTCAAGCTAAGGTTGTTCTCAGGTCTTGGTAGACAGAGGTGGCACACATTCAGCAGTTAAGGCTAAGTAAGAAATGAAGCAAACCATAGCCTAGTTTGCCTTCTCAAAGGAATCCATCAGAGAGGGGAAGGCCCCCAGGTGTTCTGGCCAAAACAGAAACAGTTGCCCGTTTATATTCACTCAGAGCCAATGGGGGCCCAAACAATGACCAGGTGGGGCTTAGGCCTGGGACCTATTATCTGCCAATCGATGAGGACAGCCAGAGGATTTGGCTTTTTTTGTTTGTTCTTTTAGGCAATTGGGGTTAAGTGACTTGCCCAGGGTCACACAGTCAGTAAGTGTCAAGCGTTTGGTCTGAGGTCGGATTTGAACTCAGGTCCTCCTGACTTCAGGGCCGGTGCTCTACCGCTGCGCCACCTAGCTGGCCCCAGAGGATTTGGGTTTAAGGATAAATCAATACAGGATAAGTACAAAATCCACCACCAAGCATTTATTGCGTGCCTGAGTCGAGCTGAACATTTTGAACACAAAAGTAGCCGGAAACTGAGCTGGTTCCCAAGGACCATTGCTCCGTAATGGATACAAATGGACTTAAAATCGTTGGAGAAGGCCAATACATTTGCTACTGGGGGAATCCGGGACAGGCTCCCTGAGGGAGGGAGCATTTGAGCTGAGCCCAGAGGTGAGCGGGTAGTGCATGCCAGGCATGGGAATAAAGTCTTTGCACAGTTCCATGGCATCACATCTCCCACCTCCATGGCATTCAGTAGGTGCCCAACTGACCTGGCAGAGTGGATCTGAGAGCAGAGAAGGTGCTTGATCTAGCTCTTCCCCCTCTGATGGGGTTGGGATCTGGGCCCCAAGAAGGAGAAACCCTGGACTTTCCCACCCGGCCAAATCTCTGGCCTTCGCCTGAGGCTATAATCCCTTCAACTGGCCTTTCACTGTGGCTACGCCCAATCTCCCTTCCGTAAGTCTTTGCCTCCCTATGGCCCCAGGCCACTTCCCACCCTTGGTAATTCTATTACCTCATGGACTACCTGGTCACTCCTAGATCCCTCCCACAATCTTTCTGTATAGAAGGTCCACCTTGTCTCCACTAAGATGCTCCGATTCTTATAATCTAGCCACTGCGCACAGTCTGGCCAATGGCCCATAGGTGCTCAGATTCCTTAAGAGTCTGGCTAATATGGCGAATCTTCAATAAACCTTGTTTTTGGCTGCAAGAAGGTTTGGGTCGAATTCTTTCGGGCAGGACCCGCGTGTCCTGATCTGGGGATTCCAGGACCCCTAACCTCTAGACCTCATCACCTCACCACCTCCCTTCTCCGCCTCCAAGAGCCCCAGACCCGGCTGAGCCGAAGGGAGAACCCCATTCTGGGTTCGCCCCCCACCCCCGTGCTCAGGGACCAGGGGAACAAGCAGGGGGAGTGGTCGTTTCCCGGTCCCCCGTGCCTGGGGGGCGGTGGGGCTCGCCCTCGGGCAAATCAGTGCTCAGACCCTACCCCAAGCTCTCCGAGGGCAGGGGGCCAGGCCTCCTGCTATCAGAGCCCCAGTCCCCGAGTCCAAGGACCCCCCTCAGGGTTTACCGAGACACCCATTCCCGCAGCCCCCGAGTGTCCAAGGGGCCCCCCCACCCCGGGCGGCTCCAGAATCCAAAGCTGGGCTGGCTGAGGGGGGGGTGGGGTGGAGGGTGGAGGCCCGAGCGCACCTGCCTCCCCCTCCCCCGGACCAGCCCCGCCAGCTCCCGGGAGGCCTGGGGGAGGGGTCACCGCTTAAAATAGCCCGGCCCCGCGCGGCGGGGGTGGGGGTGGGGCGGTGGTTGTTGTTGTCGCCGCCGCAGTTGCTGCGGGGGGTGGGGGGGGGAGAACGCGTGACCGGCCCCGCCCCCCCACGCGTCCGCCCCGCCCGGCTCCGCCAATCCCCTGCCCGGCAGCCCCTGGCCCAGAGCGAGCAGTGCGGGCGGCGTTCGCGGCCCTCCCGGGAGAGACAGACCGCGGCGGGCTCGGCGGAGTCAGTGTCGGGGTCACGGTCAGTGTCGGCGGCTACGCCGGCTGCAGCCCGGCCCCCTCCGACGTCATCGCGGCCCAGGGGCGGCCGCTGCAGCTGCAGCACCGGCAGACGCGGCCGCGGCGACCCCCGCGGACCCCCGCGGACCCCCGCGGACCCCCACAGTCCGCAGCCGCCCCGGCCAGGCCAGGCTCCCCGCCAGAAAGCCGCAGACCCAGGCCATGGAGCAGAGCGGGCAGCCCCCGCCCCCGCCCCCGCCCCCGCCCGAGGAGAACCTGCAGGGTGAGTGCCAGACTGGGTCCTGAGCCCTGCCCCCCCC
>NW_020954623.1:4919190-4938364 GCF_900497805.2 Vombatus ursinus | reverse complement strand
CCCCCAGTCTCCCCAGTCCTCTGCCCCCCTGCTCCGGGAGGGCAGCGGCAGCTCCGGAGACTGGAGGGCAGTGGGACCCGAGGGTCCTGGGAAGGGGTGGGGGGGGGCGGAGAGGCTCCTGTTCGAGGGATTTGGAGCCTGGGCTCGGGGCCGGTGGGCGGCGTGGGCTCCAGGAGTGGGTGAGTGGATGTCTGCCCTCCCACTACTCAGCCCTCCTGGAGGCTGAGGCGGAGAAGTTGAGATCTCAACCTGGGAAAGGCAGCGCTTGAGCCCAAGCGTGACTCGAAGAACGTGGGGGTCCAGGCTGGGGTCCTAAGGTCAACTCCCTCCACCGCCCCCTGACACCAAGGTTTCTCCTCCCTCGTCTCCGGGGTTCCCCCCCCCCCCCCCCCCCAAGAGATGAGGGATGATGAAGGGGGCTGAGACGGTGTGATCTCCCCACATCAGACATTACATGATCATTCCGGGGGTCCCAAGGGAGTCCCCCCATACAAACCGATTGTGGAAAGTGAAGCAGAACCTGTCCCGTTTTAGCCCAGTGAGTTCTGGCCCGGCTATTGTAAATCAATCATTTTGGTGCCCTCTTCTCAGTGCCTACCCTCAAATAAGAAAAAGAGAAGCAAGCCCTGGTACAGCGGCACTCGGGGCCTACTGCTGGCTGGGCGGGGTAAGGGGACCGTAGCCCACTTGGGATTCTCTGGAGAGGAGGGCAGTGAGTCCCCAGGGAGGGAGGCTTTTACGGATCTGCCTGGGACTTCGTTACCATCTTGAATGGTTCCCCTTATTGAGTCAGTCAGCAGAATCTGAACCTTAGCATGGGGGTGTTACTTAGTTAGTATCCTTTGTCAAAGCCTGTGAAGCTACTCTCTGGGGCTCCAGCGACTGTGGTAACTGAGTTTACTCAGGGGAAACACCTTGAACTCTCAGGGCTGAGTAGACTGGGCAGAGTCCAGGTGAGGACCTTCCCAAATAAGACCTTTAACCAAGGAGGAGCCAGGGCCTGAGCTGCTTTGACCACACTTCCCCAGTGAGGGGGTCACCCTGGAGGTTAAAAACAGGCTGCTAAGTTAGCCTTCATGTAAGGGACAGGTTCCCCAGGGCCGACTCAGGGACGTTGGTGTTTTACTTGGTGGGGGCTTGATGGCTGAGCTTTCCCAGGATCTCAAGTCCACGGGAGGAGGCTCCTGTTTTCATCCTTTGGTCAAGGAGACTCATGGCCCAGAAGATCCTCTGTTGAGGAAGAAAAAATCTGGTCTTGAACTGGACAGTAGGAAGAGTTGAGCCCAACTTCTCTGACTCCTCCTGGGAGATAGTGCAGTCATTGCAAACTGTCTTTTTCTCTCTCTCTCTCTCTCTTTCTGTGTGTGTGTGTGTGTGTGTGTGTGTGTGTGTGTATGTATGTGTGTGTATAATGTATTCAGCCTCTGTGGGCTTTAGCAATCATTAACCAAGAAGGGCCAGAGCTCAGCGGCTGCTCTGGGCTTGCCCTTGGAAAACATCACCCAGGCTCCAGGCCCCCCCAAATCCGTCCCCTTAAAGTTGGAAAGGGGCCTCTGAAAAGGCTGCAGGAAAAGTGATAGAAGCCCCTTTATCTCTTGGGCTTAAAGGGTGGGGTAGGGATGGGTTTGGGAGAGAATGGGGCTGTAGATTAGGAATGAAGATTCACTGGGCCACCCTTCTGGGGAACCAGGTCTTCTTGATCTGTAACCTGGAGGTTAGAATCTAGGAATATGGCCACCAGGCCCCAGACTGCCAGCATTTCCTTTATGGAAATAGTTGTCCAGCCCCATCACCCCAGGATAACTGCTGCCCTGCCCCCCCCCCCCCCCCCCCGAGGGCTAGCCTGTACTAGCCTGTAGTTCCCCCCCCCCCCCCCCCCCAGGCTTTGGAAAGCAAATGTGGCCTGTACACCATATCTAGATTACTTAGAAGACCCATTGTATTAGATTTAACTGCGTCTAATAGAAAGGCAGTCAGGTACAATTCAGTTCAACTAGCATTTCCCATAGTGTGATAGGCACTGTGCTAGGTCCTGGGGATAGACTTTAAAAAAAATTGCAAGCAACATCTACATGGAGGCAGCTCAGTGACTCAGTGGTTAGAGCATAGGCCTGATGTCAGGAAGACCCAGCGTCAAGTCCAAGAAAGGGTTGGACTGGACGACCTTGGAGTCCCTTCCAATCCAAATCTGTACTTCCATAAGGAAGTACAAGCTATTACTATTCCTTAAAAATCTGACCTCTATAAGACAGCACTTAGGGGGAGAAGCTGGGATAGAAACTAGGATGTGATTTCTTTGGGATGGGAACATGGAGTTGCTAAGTGAGGGTTGGGCCACCCTCTCTGTGGCCCAGGGCACTGAGGCATGGGGACTGGCTGGTCTTAAGGCCGGGAGGTGTCTGGCTCCTGGGGTAGCTCTCCATACCTAAGGCCCCCTAGCTAGCTGCTTCTGGGATCTTCCTCACAAGTAGAAGGGCAGCCCAGCATAGGGAAAGTCTGGCTAGGCTACTTTACTTACTGAAGGTGTGTCTTGGGCAGGATCTGAGCCCCTCTGAGCCTCAGTTTGCCTACCTATAAATGAAGTCCCTTTCCGCTTGAGGCCTTTGAGCTATTCCCTAACTCACCCAGTCCTAGGCTTCTGGACTCAGAGCTGGACAGGACCCTTAAGGCCAGCTAGTTCTAGCTATCTGACTGAGTTGCCCAAGTCACGCAGATAAGGGGCGAAGCTGGGGCTGGGACCCAGGGCCTCAGGCCCAAATCACTTGCTGTTTGGACTGGGCCAGGCAGCAATCAGACTTCCCTCCAATTCCAGCTGCCTTTTCACTTGGTCTTCATTTATGTGGCTTTTTGGCATTTTCTCATAATTTAAATCTGTCAGAGGTAATGGGCTTTTAAAATCTTATTTAGCTCAGTCATCTTTCCTAGCAACTAGAGTCCCTAGGAGCTGGCTTGCATTGGGCATTTTGCCTCTGCATTAAAATCTAAATTTAAACTCTTTGGGAGTACAGAGTGGGGGCCTCCCAATGCTCGGTTAACTTCCTGCTGAATCATGGGGGGTGGGAGGATGGGCTGGCTACTGCAGGACTTCAGCTGGGGCCGTTTCCCTCCACCACCATTATTCTACCTAGAACAAGCTGGTGACACACATGTAAACGAGTGGAAACTTGCATCCAGCCCAGCCCGCGTACGTGCAGCCCAGCACTCACAGCCTCCTCCAGGGCTCAGTTGCTGTTGGTGCCATCATGTGGGGATAGGCAGCTGCCCCACACTGGGCAAAGGCAGGAGTGACTGCCCAGTTAAGTTTGTATCATGGCACGGCTCCGCTTCAACCTACTCCATCCTAACGCTGGCTGAGGGGGCGTAAAGTGTGGGCCAGCCAAGTCCAGACGGTGCCAAGTCCAGGTGCTTCCCTGTCTCTGTCCTAGGACCAGGATGCTCAGAGAGCCCCAGCAGCTGATTCCGTGGTTTTGAAGGTTCCTTTCCTTTCCCCCTGCCTTCTAATAAATCATGATGGGGAGGGAGGGAGGGATGTTAGGATTGGTTTCCTTTCCCCTTCCAGCTCCCTAAATGGGGTGTCCCGGGGACAGAGAGCAACTGGGCTCCCAAGCATTTCTCACCTTAGAGATGGAAGGGCCCTTTGGATCATCTAAGGCCACAGGCTGCTGGCGTCTACCTCCTCCACTGCTCATTTGTGGGCCTCAGCCAGCTTTACGTTCCTGGAAGGCTTTTATCTTAGCCTCTTCAGCACCTAGCACAATATTCAGCAGACCGTAGGTGCTTCATAAGTTGTTGCTGATGGTCAGATCTAGTCCAATCCCCTATTTTCCAGTTAGGTAACTTGGGGCCCAGAAAGCCACGATCTTTTCCCAGGTCCTCAGTGGCTGGGATGAATGCTGCTTCCAAATGCAGCATTCTGTTCATCAGCCCACCCTGCTGCCGGTGCTATGAGTAGCATCTATGAACTCTTCCTTGTAGAAAATCAGACTTAATAATAATGATTTAAATAGTAACTCGCTCTGCCTGATATCATGCCTTGAGGTTTATTGACACATTCTTCATACGAGGTGTTATGGCAGTAGTGGGGGGGTGGGATCCATGAGTACTGGCTTCTAGTATTTGAGGTGCTCTCCCGGGGAAGGGGCTCTTCTCCTTGGCCCGAGAACAGAGGGTGGAGCCCAGTGCTGAAGCAGCCCAGAGGCTTGTTCCCACCTCTAGAGCTGTGCGAAGGTGGTCTTATCCTTGGAGAGGTGGGGTCCTTCTTCCAGAAGGGCTTCAGGCCAGGACTTGGACAATTACACTCCTTGTGTGAAGCCCAGGGGGTGCTTTGTTAGGCAGCATTTGGACTAATTGACCATGGAAATCCCTTCCTACCCTTAAATTCTGTGGAGTAGCCCAGCTCTGGGGAAACAATATGGAAGGGAGAAAAACAGAAACATGCAAAAATCCTTGTTTCTGTTCTTCAAAATAGATGGGAAAGGGAATCAAAGAAAGTCGTAGTCAACATAGTTTTTAGAGGTGATCTAGTCTGTCCTCCTGGGAGAAGGAAAACTGAGTGAGAGCTGGAGAGGGGGAGTCGCCTCAGCCCCAGGTATACTTGAGAGAAAAGGGAAGGCCCCTCCTTCTGAGACCTCAGGCTGCTCACAGCACAGCCTTGTGCCCAGGGCCCGCCCCCATAATCAGAGTGCCTGGAGCTGCCTTGCCTGTGGGGCTAATGGTATCCCAGATGGAAAGGCACCGAGGCCTGCCTTCATTTGAATAATTTTGTACTTAAGAAACCCCAAATAAATCAGTATTTCCATATGTAAAGGAGAACTGAGGAATGCAGATGAGCCTGCACATCTTTTGTAGACCTTTATCTTTAAGTAGGTGATTAATTCAACATTTAACTTTGAAAGGTGGTCTGCTTATCTGTTTCTTTTTAGCTTTCCTTCTGTTCTCTATTGTGAATTAAAAAAAAAAATTTAAATGTCCCACTTTTCTTTCTCTTTTTTTGGGCCTCATTAAGCCTGGACCACCTTTTCCTTTCACCATCCCTCATTGATTTAAAAAGAAAAAATCCTTATCACATCCATAATCAGAAAAAAACCAAATTCCCATATTGGCCATCTCCTAGGTTGTTTCCTTCTTCACTTTGAGGCTGTCACCTCTAGGTCCCCAGTGGAGTAACAAGTTCTGGCCTTGGTCCTCTGGCCTTGGGGTTGGTCACTGCAGTGATTGGAGTTCTTAAGGCTTTCAAAGTTGATTTTTTTTTTTCTTCACAGTGCTGTTGTAGAAATGACACGCTTTCTTTGCCTTCGTCCTGCTCACTGTCCTCCCGGCACTCTGAATCAGTTCATAAATCTTCCTGGGTTTCTCTGAACCTCTCCCCACTCTTTTTTTCATGTGGCACAGTAACATTCAGTTACATTTATACACTATAGTTTGTTTAGCTAGTTTCCAGTTTCTGGGCACCCTCAGTTGCCAGTTCTTTGCTCTAAGTTTATGGTTTATTTACTCTGAAAACTTAGTTCAATTAAAAAAAAGAAAGCAAGTTATTAAGTGTTGACTGTGTGTTCAGCACTGGGGCTACAAAGACCAGAATTTTGGAATAGTCCCTGCCCTCCACAACTTTCTGTGTTCCTGGGGGATACAAGAGGTAAATAAATGCAAAAATATTTTAGAGTTGGAAGGGATCCCAGGGACTACCTAGCCCAACCCCTTCCTGACATCCCCCTCAGCCCAGCCGGTCAACAAGCATTTCTGAAGACCGTGCTATGTGCCAAGTCTTGTATTGTATTAGTCACCGAGGAGACCAAGAAGAGCAAAGGCGGTTCTGTCCTCTGGGAACTTATCTTCTAATGGAGTACCACCTTCATGGAAAGCCTTCCTGGAAGGTCCATCCTGGGGTAGGTAAGTCCCCATCCAGGATCCCGCAAGCCAGCTCTCCTGGCCTCCGTCTGAAGTGGGCAACTTTGCAGCTTCTACCCGGCCTTCCTCATTCTGCCCTTTGGGGCCACACAGGACCCGTCGAACGGTGCCCTGCAGGAGAGCCTCTTCTGCCATGTTCCCTCCCAGCCACCTCCTCTGTTCTGTCTCGCAGAGCGCCTCATGTCGTGTGGGAGGGGGCCAGAATCGTCTTCCGTGCAGAATTTGTTCTCTAATTCAGGGCTTTTAAACGGTGGGTCATGACTCCATATGGGCCCATTAGAGTCTAATGGACAGGTGATCAAAGGATGGGAAAAGGCATTCTTCAGAAGTCAAGCCAGCAAGCTCAATAAATACCTGCTGTGTGCCAAGAACCGTGCTGAGCACTGGGCATTAAAAAAAAAAAAGCCAAAGGCAGCGACAGCTTCAAGGAGCTCAGTCTGACAGGGAGACAACAATGAGATCTGTAGAGGGCAAACTGGAGGTCCCTCCAGAGGAAAGGCGCTGCATTGAGGGCCGCCAGGAAGGACCAGCTGATACCTGAAGGCAGGAGGTAGAAATGAGGAGGGAGAACAGTCCAGGCATGAGGGAGAGCCAATGAAAACGGGGCCCAGAGTGGAAAGACTCCAGGTTTTTTTGTGTGAGGAACAGAGATTAGGCTAATGGTGATGGGATGAGACAGAGAAAGTGTGTGTGTGTATGAGTGAGTATGTGAGAGTGTGTGTGTGTTGAGGAACAGAATAATGGGTAAGAAGACTGGAAAGGTGGGCAGGGGCCTTGTCGGTGGAGGAGTGAGGGGAGCCGTTGGAGTTACTCAACAGAGGACGTAATGAGTCAGACCTGCCTGTAGGAAAGGTCCATTTCAGAGATGAGTGGACTTGGGGAGGGCTTGGGGGCCGGTAGACTTGCCAGCAGGATATCGCACAGTCTAGGGGCAAGGTGAGGAAGGAGAGCACCAGGCTACTTTGTACCGAGGGCATCCTTCCAAACTTGTTGAAAAATTGGGTGGGTTGATCTGTATGTGAAAATCCTGACTGTGCCTCCCCCTGGTGTTGCCCTAACACGTCCATGAGGCCAAGTTCCAGTTTCCTGAGCATCTGTGTGTGTACCTTCTTGCTCGTTGTATTCCGAGATGCTCATTTAGAAAGCCAGACTTGTCCTTGGACATTTTCCCCACGTCTGGGCCTTTCCTGAATAGCACGACTAATGTGGGAAATTTTTCAAACTAGCCATGCCTTCAAGGATGTGTGTGGGCATTATAAAGGGCCAAGCTTGGGCTCTTGCCTGTAATCAAGTTTGCTTATCCATCTCCCAGGCTCTTTGAATGAAGTGGGCCATTGGCTGGGTTTTTTCTCACAGACACGACATATTTAGAGACAGAGGGCTCCTTGTGAGCAGGCTTGGGTCCCTCAGTGCCTGGCTTCCCGCCCTTTGCAGGGACGCACACTCTGGGACGAGCCAGCTACTGTGCTGGCCGCTTCCTGTGCTCTTGGCAGGAAACACTGGGGAAACAGGGTCCAGCTCTTTGCTGAGCTCATAGGCGTCGGGCCCTCGGGTGCGAGCCTCCTGGGACTCTTAGGCCACCTAATCCAATGCCCCGCCTTTCTAGATGAGGCCAGCAAGGGCCAGAGAGGTGAAGGACTCTCCCACAGGATCCCAAGTGGTAAGGAGCAGAGGCCAGTGTCTCGACCTCGTTGAAAGGCAAGCAGGATGGTTTATGCTTGGTGACAGTGAGTTCCAGCTTCAAACTGCGCATTTCTGAGTGCTTTCTCTTATCTGATTAACCCCCAAGGAAAAGACCTCACCAGAACTTAGGGCCTTTTCCCCCATAATAGCAGTGTGTGTGTGTCTGTGTGTGTGTGTGTTTTAAATTCTTCATTGGTTCCCATTCCCCAATTTACAGGCATTCACTTTGTTTCCTCTAGTTCTTTGGGCAACAGGATTTAGGGGAAGGCCAGAAATTCGCCCTCTCATTGTAAACACCAACTTACAGCACATTTGAAAAAGTGACCAAAATGACATCACAATGTCAACATTCAGTGTGTCCAACTGTGGCTGGTTGGACCAGTCCAAGCTCAGGAGGCTCTATCTCGGGTCAGGCACAAATGTCCGTATGACCATTTGGAGTGGAGAGGGGCTCACATTCCTAAGCAGTTACAAGATGTCAGAAAATACTTTCCCTTTCAGGGCTTCTTAATCTACTGAGAACC
The DNA here is from genome assembly GCF_900497805.2 of Vombatus ursinus. NCBI lineage: Eukaryota > Metazoa > Chordata > Mammalia > Diprotodontia > Vombatidae > Vombatus > Vombatus ursinus. The sequence continues at coordinate 4,930,250 of NW_020954623.1, read as the reverse complement.
TCCATCTACCTCTGTGTCTCAAAGAGGCCAAGGGAACAAATTCACTGAGCGCTGGCCATATTACAGGCTCTGGGCTAAGCCCTTCACAGATATCTCAAAGCACAGCTGGCCAGCTCCCTGGATCCAGGGCGTCCTGAAGTCTAATCCCCTGTCTACAGAGGAAGACACTGGGGCCAGAGTGGGGCAGGCACTTAGCCAAGGTGACTTGTACAGCCGCAGAAGCAGAATCAGACATGATTTGGGCCCGTTGCCTCTCAGCTGACCGAGGCTCAGAGCAAGGCGGGAGACAGGAACCTGACCGGGCACGGGGCGCCAGGACCCACTGACTCGGGAATTTTCTTCCACTGAATCCCCACATATTTGTTGTTGTCATTTCCCTTGATGCTCTGAGAGAGAACCCTTTTGGTGAATCAAGGGCCTACCCTGCCTTAGTAATGACTCCCATATCAGTAACATGTGATATTAATACAGAGTGCTTTCCTCAGCCAACCCCAGGAGGCAGGATGTGTGGGTATTCACCTCTCCATTTTACAGATGAGGAAGCGGACGCTCCGGTAGCTTGGTGATCTGCTTAGGCCACAGAGATGATGTCTGAGCTCTTGTTGCACGTGGGTCTCATGACCTGCGGCACATGTGAGGGCAGGCTGGGCGGTGTCCTTCAGCTTTGCCCCTGGCTTTGTCCCCACAGGCTCTTGGGTGGAGCTGCACTTCAGCAGTAATGGCAACGGCCACAGCGCTGTGCCAGCCTCCATCTCCGCTTATAATGGCGACATGGAAAAGATCCTTCTGGATGCACAGCACGAGTCTGGGCGGAGCAGCTCCAAGAGCTCTCACTGTGACAGGTAGGTGACCCCTGGCCGTGGGTGGGCGTTTGCCTCTCCCCTTCTTCAATGGCCACTGCCCAGCCTGGGAGGAGGGACAGTATGGGCTGGAAGGCGCTGAGGCAGTCACAGTAGGCTGGCAGGGGTCAGGTTTGGAGTCAAAATACCCAGTTTCAGTTCTAACTCCAACATTTGGGAAAAGGTGACTTTGCGCAAAGCCTTTCTTCTCTTTGGGCCTCAGTTTCCTTAATCTGTAAGTTGATGGGACTGGAAGATTTCTAGAGTCTTGTGTAAAAGCACCTTCTTGAACACTTTTGCTGAATCCCTGGCCTTCAAAAGAGAATTTTATGATTTTCCCTATGAACTGTGGGCAGTCCTCTAATTGGATCTCCTCTGACTGTCAGAGGTATCTGGCCCGGATTTCTTCTACCACATAGCCAATAGCTGGTTCTGTAGCCTCCAGTGAGGGGGAGCCTGTCGCCTCCCCAGTCGGCCCCCCTTCCCTTTGGGAGAGCTTTCTGACATCAAGCATAACTTGGTCCAAGCAGAAGAACTTTCCTTAGGAGGGGCTTTCAGCTACTCGTTTACAAATGTCTTGTTTTCCTCAATTCTTTCTTCTTCAGGATGAACATAATTAGTTCCTTTAACCCATGATCACGGTGTGATTTCCACATTAACAGGGCACTCAAATGTTCTTTTAAATGTGGTGACAACTGGGCTTCGAGGGGAGGAAAAGGATCTGAAGTGGGGGAGGGGAAACTGGACCTTTGTCAGGAGGTGGGAGAAAGGAGGAAGGGGGGGAAAAGGATGACTTAACTTGGTGCTAAATACAAATTGGAGGCTCTTTTTGAAGAGGAGGGAGCCGAATCTTCTGAGAAGGAAGCATCTATCTGCTGGTGTTTGGAGGAATTCTTGATAATGGAGAGTCCCAGAAGTCCTGAGGAGCTAGAATCCCTTAGTAAGAGTCAGACGAAGAAGAGAAGGTGATGGGTGGCTGGTTGGGGCGTTGAGGCGGCTGTCAGCCAGCTGGAGAACAACAGAGACAGATGCCTGTCATCTTTGCTGGGTGTGTTTCCATGATACAACATTTTCCGTGGCTAGCGAGGAAGATGGCTCCTGAGAAAGGAACGTAGACTTGTGGCCCGGGGTTTTTAAACCTAGGCATGATAGACTTCTGACCAAGGACAGAGCATACCTAACGTGGGTTGGGAAAGACATAGTTGCCTGGTGTCTTGTAAATATCATCCGAAAGTCTTCAAACTCAAAAGGTCAGGAGAAAGCAAAGACTGCCCAGGTGTCTCCACGAAGTCTGACCCCGGGCATAGAAACTACCATGAAGGAAAAAGAATAATTGCATTGGGGGACAGCCAGAAGTTCACAGGAGGCCAGATCCAAGAAAGGGGCCAGGAATAAATGGACCAAAAGCACGTGTTAATCGCTTACTGGGTGCCAGACACCAGGGATTCAAAGAGAAAATGAGACATTCCCTGCCTTGATGAACCGTACATCCTACAGCAGGAGACAACGTAAGTAAACTCAAGCCTACAACTGAAGCATCTGCCTAATACCCACAAAGTCAGTTTGGGTGAGTGGAACAACTCAGAACGTCAGCTTGGCAGAAGGTCTCCAGTGGAGCGCCCCGTGGATCTGTGCCATTCTCCTTGCCATGAATAAGGCTACGGATAATGGAAAGCCAACATTGGATGAAAGCTAGAACTCCGAGCTCTGGACAAGCTAGAACGTTGGAAATAGTCTGAGAAACTGGAATTCTGTTTGGATAAATGCTCCGTGTTAGGGTGGGAGGAGGCACGGTGAACAGTCATCTGAAAAACGCCGGGGTTTCAGTGGATCTACGTCTAATGGGAGTCAGTAATGAGAAGGAGTGTCCGACAGGACTTCATGTGTAGACATTGAGCTGCCAGGAGTAGGGCAGGGGACAGCCCAAGGCCCTCTGCCCACCCCACATTTCACCGGGAGGTCTGTTCAGTTCTGGCTGAACTGGTCACAGGTCAGGAAGACCACGGACGTGCTGGAGAGGGTGCAGAGGAAGGAGACCGGGACATGTTGTATGCGGGGGATCTGAAGGACAGAAAGGGGCAGGGGGCCGGTTCAGTTATCTGAAGGGGGATCAGACTTGTTCTGTTGGGCCCCAGAGATCACAGCCTGCAATGAAGGGGGGATGGGGCAGAGCCAGCTGCTTGGTTGGCTGACTTAGCAGAAAGGGTCTCGATACTTGGAGCATAAAGGCCAAGTCAGACGCTCCAGGCCATCCTGGGGGTAGGATTCTGACTCCGGTTACTCAGATCACCCATCTGTAGCTTTGCTCTCTGGCATCTCACACTGAAAAAGGAATGCTAACAGCATGTCTTTGCCCTTTGCCCCTAACCCTTGTTTTTGTCAAGCCCGCCTCGTTCACAGACACCCCAAGATATTAACAGAACTTCTGAAACGGATACTCACAGCATTGGAGAAAAGAACAGCTCCCAGGTAAGGGGGGAGGGGGCATGTCAGAGGGTCTCGAGGGCAGCACCCGATGGAGGAAGGGTGGGGGGATGGGGCGCTCTTCCCTAATGGGGTGTCCCACCTGGCACCTGTTCCCTGTGGCATCTCAGCGACGGGATCAAGGGCCCCACCGAGTGGAGGATTTTGCTCTGGCTCTCAGTTCTGTTGGCACTGGGTGTGAGCAGGTGGTTAGTGTTTGGGTAGCTGTGACCAAGCCCTGAGGTCACTTCAAGATAAATACTAGTCACACGCGGAGAGAGAATTCGCAAAGCTCACCAACAGAAGTTTATTTATAAATCAATACCACTAAGCAGTGAATGCCCACATGGCTCCTTGCTCTCACGGTGTGTGGGTATTCCTTCATCTGCCCAAGCTGCAGGGCTGTGTTTTGGGAGTTTGGGGACCCACCTTGGCTTCCTAATTCCCTGTGGGCCTGCCCCATGATCTCTCCAGGCCTCAGTTTCCCCATTTTTAAAGTTATTCTTTGACTTCTGCTAGAAGGTCACTGGGGTCCTGGAGAAAATCATGAAATCTGCACGGTCACACACAGACTTGGTGGCCAGCTTCGACTAACCTTGGGTTGTAGGGCCTCGAACAACACGTGCATACTCTGTTGCTGGTGCTGTGCTCTCATCCTCTGATGGGGTCAGTGTAAGACAGGGCATGTGCCCCAGGTGGGCAGAGATGCAGGGCCCCCCTTGAGGCCAATCCCCACCCTCTGTGCTGGGAGGGGTGTCAGAATCCAGCTGCACCTGGATCTACACAGCAGGCATCCCCTCTACTGTCCCTTCTATGATCTGATGAAGAGCCCCTCAGTGCATCCACCCCGGCACCAGCAGGAGGCTGCTCTGTTGCCCTTCTGCGAGGCCTCCCTTGCCTCATGGGAACCAGACGGGGCTCTGAATGCCGAGAATGCTCAACGTCACTAAGGCACTGGCCGAGGGCCTCCTTGGGGCCACTGAGGGAGGGTCTGGACGGGAAGGGGCCCTGAGGGCTTCAAGTAGCTTCCATTTTGTTTTAGTCTGAAGAAGATTACATGGAGAGACGGAAAGAAGTGGAGAGCATCCTGAAGAAGAACTCAGACTGGATCTGGGACTGGTCCAGCAGGCCTGAAAACATCCCCCCAAAGTGAGTGTGGGTGCCACTGCACTGATGGTGGATGAACAGTGGAGTGAGAGGCAGGGGTGGGGTGGGGAAGCAGAGGAAGAGGGGGTGGGGCAGAAGGAGGGGGGTTGGGGAGCAGAGGAGGGAGGGGTCCCTCGCTCCAGGAGCACTCATCCCAACACGTTTCCTTTTGCCCCAGGGAGTTTCTCTTTAAGCATCCAAAGCGCTCCGCCACTCTCAGCATGAGAAACACGAGTGTCATGAAGAAGGGTGGCATCTTCTCGGCGGAGTTCTTGAAGGTTTTCCTCCCGTCCCTGCTGCTCTCTCACTTCCTCGCCATTGGGTTGGGGTGAGTGCCTTTGTGTTCCACTCTTGGTGTGTCTACCCTAGGATGGGCGTGAGCCTTTGGCCGGAGAAGGCATTGGCCTTCATGGCGTCGGGAACGGAGCTGCTGTGTCCAGAGAGAATGTTTTCTGGACAGATGCATAGAGAAAATGGGACTTAGACATCCTCACTTAACAGAAATGAGAATGCGGGAAAGAATTAGCGATATTTATGGAATCACAAAATCACAGAATTTTAGAGGAAGAAAAAGCCTGGGTGGCCATCTGATCTATGCCAGACTTGGCAAGAGAAGTGACAATGGAATGTAGTCATTTTTTCATCTGGTAATTACAGAAACATTTTGGAAATCTTGACCTTCAAAACCCGTGTCTTGTGGGAAATAGACTCTGTCCCGAATCCCCTCTGTCTGCATCTGTTAGTGTGGGGCTACACTGGTCTTGAGGGGTCTACTCACATTTGTTAGGTATCTCTCCCTGCTGTGTAACAGTGCTGAGTTCTGGGCCAAGAACCAGTCGCTGCCCTTAGTGAGCTCCCAGTGTAAAGGAAACAAGATGCAAATCAGCTCCGCCCCCGGATACCCTAGAGACAGCGGCCCAGGAAAGGCACTAGCAGGGAGGGGCTTTCAGCTGGACGGGATGGGAGGCCAGGGAATCAGAGAGATGTTTCAAAGGGAGAATCCATTCCTGGGACACGCCCTTCTCCTCCCCATCACCTTCCCTGGATTCCCTCAAGTCTCTGCTGATGACCCACCTTCTGGGAGAGTTTCAGAAACAAGACACCCCATCTCTCGGCCCTGGGCAGTTTTTCTGGCTGATCGCTGTTTCTGGAATGCTCCATCTGTGAGTGCTGGACTGGGAGTCAGGAAGGCCTGAGTTCACACCTGTTCTCAGACACTTACTGTGTGACCCTGGGCAAGTCGTTTCAACTCTTGTTTGCCTCAGTTTCCTCATCAACAAAATGCCTGCTAGGGTTGTTGTGAGGCTCAAAGAGATGGCGTGTGTGAAGCACAGACCTGGCGTGTAGTAAGTGCTGCATCAATATTCGCCATCCTCCTGGGTTTCCTTCAGATCCCAACCCCTCTCAGTGCCGTCCCGGCATTACTCCTGATTCCAGCTTGTTTGTACACGTGTGCTTGCTCACTGTCTGCCCACTGGAGGTTAAGCTCCTCTGGGGAAGGGACTGGCTTTTGCCCCTTTTTGTATCCCCAGCACTTAGCACAGGGCCTGGCACACAGTAGGCGCTTAGTAGGTGCTCCTTGGTTGACGGACAGGTATGAACTGAAGCGAGCAGAATAAGGAGGACGCTTTATACTGTAACAACAATGCTGGGCCGACACACGCTTGTAAACACCACGATGGCCACGCAGGACTCCAGAGGACCAATCGGGACGAAGCCATCCGCCCCCGTGCAGACCACACTCCCAAGGGAGTTAGAAACCCGATTAAAGCATAACTGGGGAACGTTTAGAAATAGAACACGCATAATGTCACTCTGCGGTCTCTAAGTCAGCATGCCTCCCACTGGCCACGTCCAAGCCAGCAGAGGGAGCTCTTTATGTGTCTTAGTGGCCATTTCTCCTTGTGCTTTCCATCACTGTTCTGGAAGGTAAATGTGAAGAGGGAATTCCTGACCCTCTAGAAAGCTGAGCAGCGCTGACCAAGTCTGGCATCAGCCAAAACAGTCATTGCTGTTTTTGACAGGTTTATTTACCTGGCAGACAGTTTGCCTGGGAAGCCTTGGACAAAGGTCTCTTGCCCATCTGGTGGATGGGGTGGAGCGGTGGGCTGGACCACGTGGCCTTCAGGCCACAGCACTCCTCAGGAACTCCAAGTGTGGCCTGCACCAGATTAATGTCACTGGGAAATGCTTCACAAAGTAAATAAAAATATAATACAACATAGATAATGCTAATTTGTGGTTTTCTTAGTATGCAGCCTGCCTTTCTATTTGAGTTTGACAAGAGTATAGCTGAGGCATGGCTCAATGGATAAACCCAGAGAATGGTCATTAAAATGTGGGGGTCGCTTTGAAAGCTTGCCAGAGGCTTGTCAGTCAGTCAATAAAGATCAAGCGCCTACTGTGTATCGGACCCTGTGCTAAGCACACATTGGGGCTCTCTTCCTGATTTGAGTAACAGCATAGATGGTGTCCTCACCAAATCTGCAGGTGACTGAGTTGGGAGAGACATGTGGTCCCCCGGATGTCAGTCAAGCCAGGCTGGAACGGTGAAATCGAATAGGACTTAGGCCTTACATCACCAGTGCCGGGACTGTACAGGTTGGTGGGGGGAGCAGGGAGAGTGGAAACCAGAAACCAGACCCTCTTGCAGAAGCCGGGGGTTTTTGAGCATGGCGCACTTGGTGTGAGCCACCGGCTGAGCTGAGGCAGGCATGAGCTCCTTTTAGGGGAGCCATTCACCTGCCAGAGCCTGTCTGTCCTCTGCCCATTGGCTGGCCTGCGTACGTCTGTGGCACTGAGTTCAGGTGCAGGGGCCATCTCTCAGGGAGGACAATGACCCGAGGATGGCAGCCAGTGCGGAGAGGTGAGGAAATTGGGGATGATGCACCTAGAGACTCGGTGGAATGGAGTCTTCGAGGGTGTTCCTAGGGCTGTCGCATGGAAAAGGGCCCCTGCGCAGCCCGTTGGCAGTGGGTGGGAACCAGAATCCGATTAATCTGGGCGTGAGGGAAATCTCCCCAATACCGCCGACTCTTCCCAAGGTGGGTGGGCGCCCCGTCACGCTGCTGCCACGTCCTCGAGGCCGAGATGCCCGACGTGAAACCGCCCCTGCGTGGGTGTCTGTAGTGCAGGAAACACCACCTTGGTAAGAATGCATACAGAGTAAACGCCAGGGCACTGAGCTGGGGCACTAACTGCTGAGGATCTGGAAAAACATCCGGGCAAGGCTGGCGAGTCTGCGGCAGAGCTGAGGAAGGAGGGCGTGCCTGGCATGGAGCATGGCCTGCTCAGAGATGTGCAGGAACCAGGGGCGGGACGGTTGGGCTGGATCGCAGCCTGTGCTCAGTGAAGCTGCGGAGATGGGCAGCTTCCACAGCTAAGCCGAGGGAGGTGTTTGTAGTAGCCCTGGGCCTGCACTTGAAGGGAGGGCCCTCGTGGAGAGGCTGCTGCAGTAATCCGGCCAGAGATCAGGGGGCTGGATGGGGATCCGGCCGTGGCCCCGTTTGGTAGCTCAGTGGATCTACCTCAGGCTTGTCTGAAGGTGCTTGAGATTCTGTGGCTCCCGCCACCTCACCCGCAAGCAGCTTCCCAGATCCCACTGGTTGGGCTTTTATCACGGTTTCAAGTCAAGCTCCTATTAACATCAGTGATCCCTGACTGGTTTTGTAGCTTCTGAACAAGATTGATGTGGTTTGAAAGAACAAGAAAATGTGTCTCTGCAGACTTTGAAGAAAGGTTTAGTGTGCCCAGGGCTGCTCTAGGGTGTCAGGGGATGGAAAGGAAAGAGCTCCAGGCCCAGACACGAGACCTTCCAGAGCTCGGAGGGCCGTGAGCCTCAGAAATGTGAGTCAGTGACATGCCACTTTTCTCTTCTCCAAAAAGAGATGATCGAGCATCTAGGTGGCACAGTGGATAGAGCACCGGCCCTAGAGTCAGGAGGACCTGAGTTAAATCTGGCCTCAGACACATAACACTCACTGTGTGACCCTGGGCAAGTCACTTAACTCTAAATGTCACACACACACACACACACACACACACACATAAATAATAAAAAGAGATGATCAAGTCTGCCCTGGACACCACACCCTCCAGGTACTTTGAGAGGAAGCCAGTGCTGGAGAAGCAGGAAATCACCGATTTCCAGGTTCTTCTCGCACCCTTAATTCAGTCATTGACTGCTAGGCTCTAACTGTCATTTCCTGTTCCCTCAGGATCTACATCGGAAGACGTCTCACCACCTCCACCAGCACCTTCTAGGGCAGGGGGCCGAGCAGCAGGCTACTGTCTCTGAGCAGGCAGAGTGGTTACCGGAGGAAGTCCGTCCATCCATCCGAGATGGCTCCTGTTGACTTATGTTCATTTGTTGTGTAAATGTCGTGTTCCTAGTTCAGTAGAATGGGAGGATAGACACCTGTATCCATACCCTAGGCACCAGCATAGGGAGCGGGTCAGACGGATTCACCTCTCCTCTTTGTAGGCTTAGCCCTCGAGTTCTCTGATGACAGCCTTTCCTATCCCAATCCTGAGGCTTCCTGGACTTCCATGAAATCCCAAAGCTTCCACGTTCCCCTAAACAGTGGTTATTCCTTTGAACAAGTGAATCGTGTCATTATTACAAGCATTGTGTCTAGGGGCTTGTCCAAAATGCTGTAGACTTGTCACATGTGGTCCCAGAAATGCCCCCATGCCCATCTGCCCTGGCTGGAGTAGCCCCTTGGTGAAGACTCCCCTCTGTTCTGCTGGGTGGTCTTCCTGGGCAAATGGGAAAAGAGGGCGGAAGCCCTCGGGGCAGTCCACCTGACGCTGACGTTTGAAGTCTCATTCAGCTCCTTGCCCCAGAACCTGACTGGTTTCCTGGTAGGGCCTGGCACATGGCTAACCCTGCTAGACCTGCTCGCTTCCCCGTGCTCCCTGCTAGCCCCAGCTGTGCTCCTTCACCCTGCCCTGTGTCGACTTCAGCGACTGAAACCAGAATGGGAATAATTCTTTGTTTGCCAAATCCTTCTGAGATGCCTGTGTTAGGTCCAGGTGAGCCCACAAGAGGTTCACATCTTCTGTTTTCCTCGGGGCAAACACTTTCTGAAAGGAGGCCATGTCTTTGCTGTGCTGGACACACTCATCATTTGTTTATGTTGTCTCTGACGTTTCTCCTACCCCCCCTTCATCTGGACTGAAATAAATGCAACCCTCTAATTTGAAAAGGAAAATCTCTCCGTATCTGCCATCAGCCGTGCAGAAACATGGCCTGCGCTGATTATCACGCTTCTCAGCACATCTGCACTGGCTCCCTTCTTTGGTCATGCCACCAAGCCAAACCAAGCACTCCCTGAGTCAGGTAGCACAGTTCCCACAGAGGGTTTAGCTCAGAGACGCAGCCCTCTTTGCTAAGAGGAGGAAGAGGGGTTCGAAAAGCAGGTCCTGTTCTGTGACTGGCCCCCTCTTCAGCCACCCTGCCAATAATTAAGCTAAGTTGACAGCAATTGCCATGTGCCCAAACACCTTAAAAAAATGAAGGATCTTTTTGTTTTTATATCCCCTTTACTACTGAGCAATTCCCTCTCCTGCCCAGCAAACTATTTCTTGTAACAAAGAATAAAAGCGTTTCAGCCAAATTAACACATCGCCTGATTCTGATGGCGTCTGTGATGTTTGACGCCCTTAGTCTGTGACCTCTGCAGAGGCGAGCAGATGGCAGGCAGGAGACACCACACAGCACTGACCTCAGGAAGGGCCCTCTCTCGGATGGGGCAGGGAGCTAGGGACTCCCAGTCAGAGCTGAGAAGTGGACACAGCACCAGGCTTGGAGTGTGGGAAGACGGGAGTCCCGATCTCACTGCTGACCTCGAAGGGCCCCCCCTCCGCCCCCCAAACTGGAGCCAGCACCCTACTGAGCTTATCCATCCAGTCCTTGTATCACTGCCAATCTTGGCAATCTATGGCAGCTCTCTGGGGCTCCAAAGGTAAGTGAGGATCTCTCCAGAATCAAAGTCCACATCTGACAGTCCCAGTTGTATGATCAAAATTCTGTTATGCTCTAACAGTGACCACCACCCTGTCTCCTCCCTGAGGTTTTTGAGAAATGGATTTTGAATGAAAGACAAGGTATTAAGGACCTACTGTGTGCCAGGCATTGTGCTAGCCGCTGGGCACACAAATGTGAAAGATACTCTGCTGGGGGAGAAAACAGGGGTCGTGGGTGACTCGAGAAAAACGGGTCTGGGGAGTCCCGGGGATTGTCTTGCCCCTTCTGGCAGTCATGCAGGAAGGACTGGTCGAAAGGCAAACAAAGCCCCCGCAGACATGGCCTTTTAGCGTCTTACTGACTTCATCCCAACCTCATCACTTGGTACAAAATCCAACACGGTGGCATCCACCCTTCAGAAACGCCTCAGCTGCAGAAGATCATCAGCCCCTGGAGATTTTGCACCAGCCATAATTTCTGAAGACCAGGGCATTGGCCCCATGTCCCACCCACCTGAGGACGACTGATGATCTGGCTGACACTCCAGGAAGGGTGGGATCATTGATTGAGAAGTCCCCAGAAATGGGCTGTGGGTTACACGACAGGCTCATCCTGACTCCCAGCTTTAGTCAGGGCAGTCAAGT
>NW_020954623.1:4896738-4919180 GCF_900497805.2 Vombatus ursinus | reverse complement strand
AACTTCGCAGCCACAAACTGCTAGCCAACACCCTGAGAGGACTCCACCCTGAGGCTGAACCCCTAGCAATGTGGATAACCCACCTGAATTCTTTCCTCAATGAATCACAACCCCATTCAGTAGTTCAGAATTGGCTGTCTGTTCCAACCCAGTCGTCCCTCTCCTGACTTCTCCCCATCCCCCTCCACCCACCCCCTCACTATGCCCCCTCCCTCACTGTGCTCTTGGAATCCCTGCTCCACAAATGACAGGCTGGTTTCCCTCCCTCTGCTGGCTCTCACTGAGACTTGACTCCCTCCTGAGGACAGCCTTCATGGCCATCCTTTCCAGAACTGGCTGCACGTTCACTCTCACCTCCTACTCCCTGGTCAGGCGGGGGAAGTTGGACTCTTCGCCTCTTCCTTTAGACTCACTCAGTCCATATCTACCATCCAATCAAAATTCTGGTAGCTATTGCCAAGCAGCCTCCAGGACCCTCCTTTTTCCCTCAGCAAGGTCAGTTTCTCTCCAGCACTCTAGCAGAGGACTTAGTCATATAGTGATGGTCCCCTCACCTCGCACTTCCTCAACACCCCCCTTTGTCAGGACCCCTCTTCCACCCTCCTCAGCTCCACTCGGAGATGGTCAGATTCTTGATCTAGCTCTCACCCGCCAGGGCTCCACCTTGAAACCCCCTTGCCTGAGAATGATCTCTTGTCATTCTACCTCCCCCAAATCCAAACCCTGTTCTTCATCCTCGCCATGAACACGAATTAGTCCCACCAAGCCTTGGTTCTTTCTCAGACCATCACCTGTGCACCGGCTACACTTTCCTGTCTTCCCCCATCTGGAGCCCTTGGCGAAGCTGTTCAGCTCTCCACTGTCTTCTTCCCTCCAGTCCCTGGGTCCCTGATACCATTGAGGAGTTTTCCCTGCCAGGCCTCAGCCTTGAGTCCCCCCCCCCCCCCCCCCCCCCATTGCTCCTCTTCGTGTGCTGCTGAATGAAAAATCATGACCGTGTGCTGGCAGGCACAGTAAACAGGCACTATCCTGAGAGCGGGAAGCGGGGGGGGGGGAGGGGTGTACAAAGAAAGGCAAAAGCCAGGCTCTGCCCTCCAGAAGCCCATGGGCTAATGGAAGAGGTGACATACACAGAGTAAACTGGAGATACTCCACACACATTCCAAGGAAAGCACTAACATTACAGAGACTTGGGAAAAGCTTCTTGGAGAAGGTGGGATTTTAGTGGGAATGGAAGGTAAGCAGGAGGGGAAGATAGGGAGTGAGAGAATTCCAGGCATGAGGGACATGCAAGGAAAATGCCCAAAGCTAGCAGATGCAGTGCCATGCACTGGGAATAGCGAGGAGACAAGTATCACTAGATCAAAGGGTACTTGAGGGTAAAGTACAAGAAGCCCGCAATGGTAGGAGGGAGCCAGGCTAGGAAAGGCTTGACATGCCAAAGGGAGGATTTTATATTTGATCCTGGAGTGATAGGGAACCATAGGAGGTTACTGAGTGGGGACATGACATGGTCATACCTGAACTTCAGGCAGCTGAATGAAGGATGGGCTGGAGGCAGGCAGACCCACCAGCAGCTATTGCAATAGCCCAGATGATGAGGTGAGGAAGGCATGCAGCAGCGTAGGGGCAGGGGCAGAGAAGGGGGAGGCAGAACGTATAGTACTTGACTGCAGATTGGATATGGGGGGATGGGAGAGTGGGGAGTCCAGGATGGCACCAAGGTTGTGAGCGAAGGGGAAGATGGCTGTGCCCTCAACAGCAATAGCTCAATTCAGAAAGGGGACAGCCTTGGAAGAAAATTTAATAAGTTTGTTTTTTGACATGCTGAGTTTAAAATGTCTATAGGACATAGGTCAAGATGTCTAACAACCAGTTAGAGATGCTAGTCTGGAGGTTAGGAGAGAAGTTAAGGCTAAATTAATAGCTCTGAGAATCATCAGTAAAGACATGAAAATTCAATCCATGGGAGCTGATAAGATCACCAAGTAGATAGAGAGAGAAGGGAAAGGGGACCAAGACAGGACCCAGAGGGACACCCAAAGTTTATAAATATAGCCTTGAGGTGGAGCCAAGATGGCAGAGTAACAGGAAGCAGAGCTGTGAATTCTCCCCTGCCCCCTCCAAACAGATCTAGAAAATTCACCAAATGAATTGGAAATCAAGCAGATGCCCATCAATTGGGGAATGTAATGGAATACTACTGTGCTATAAGAAATGATGATCAGGCAGATTTCTCAAAAACCTGGAAAGACGTAAATGAACTGATGCAAAGTGAAATGAGAACCAGGAGAACATTGTACACGGTAACAGCAACACTGTGCCATGATCAGTTATAACTGACTTAGCTCCTCTCAGCAACACAATGATCCAAGACAATTCCAAAAGACTCCTGATGGAAAATGCTGTCCATATCCAGAGAAGGAACTGGAGCCTGAATGCAGATTAAAGAATATTATTTTCACTTTATTTTTTTATGTACTTCCCTCCTTTTGTTCTGTTTCTTCTTTCACAACATGACTAATATGGAAATATGTTTTACATGATTGCACATATATAACATATCAAACTGCTTACTGTCTTAGGGAGGAGGGAGGGAGAAAAATGTGGAACTCAAAATCTTATTTAAAAAAGAATGTTAAAAATTGTCTTTCCATATACTTGGGAAAAATAAAATACCATTAAAAAATGAAGAAAAAAGAAAGAAAATGCACCAGACCAAATCCTGGGGTCATTTTTCCAGCCCAGGTCATCATAGAGAAACAGACAGAGGTGTTCCATGCTGGGGACCAGGCTTGGTATGAGCACCCAGGGAGAAGTCCCACACTGGAGCACTTCAAGGGGGACAGTTTTGTGGCCCACTACCCAGATCCAGGGCAGACGGTTGAGTGGATCTGTGCCACCCCTCGCTCCCTCAGGGGTCTCAGGCAGTGTGTCCCGGACCTCAGGAAGCCCAGATCAAAGTCTTAGCTCCAGCCTCCAGCGCAGAAGAATAACCAGGACAGGAATCCCAGACCAGAGAGGAGCCTGGAATGCAGCCACTGTGAACCAGCCAGAGGCTGAGCCCCACAAGATCACTGTTGTTCAATCATTTTCAGGTGCGTGCCTCTTCATGCTCTCATTTGGGGTTTCTTAGCAGAGATTCTGGAGTGGTTTGACACTTCCTTCTCCGACTCATTTTACAGTTGAGGAAACTGAGGCAAACAGGGTGAAGATGAATCTTCCTGACTCCAGGTCCGGTGCTCTGTGCACTATGGCACCGCCTAGCTGCCCCAGCAGCATCTATTGATGCTCAAACCAGACATAGGGCAAGAAGGAGCATAGCTCAGACCAGGGTGGGCAGCAATCAGACCCGGCCTTGGGTCAGACCACTTTAGGTCCTGAGCCTGAGCTGCCCCTGAGATCCTAGAACAATGCAACACGCCATCCCCCAAGAAAACAGCAATGTGCCAGGAGCATCGAATCTGACACCAGGAAATTGGCTGCAAGGATGAGGAAACAAGAAAGAATCTCACCCTAAAGAGCCGTCATGGTGGCAGACATCTCAAGACAAACCCAGGAGAGAATGATCCAAAACAGCCAGCAAAGCCTCGAAGGCAAACACAGCTTGGATGCACATTTAACTGAAATTCCTGGAAGACATGTGGCAAGGAGTTTACAGATGTTTTTGTCTATTAGATGAGGCACTTGAGGGGAAAAATGGAAAAGCAATTCGAACCTTGGAAGAAAGAACTGGAAACAGAATTAGCAGCTTGGTATGGGAGGCCCAAACCTGCCCAAGCAGCAAACTCCTTGAAAATGAAAATGGACCAGACAGAAGCCAATGGCTCCATAAGACAAAAAGAAATATGAAAACAAAGTCAAAAGACTGAAAAAGAAAATGTAAAATATCTCATAGCAAAAACAACTGAATTAAAAAAAAAAAAACAGAGGAATAAAAATTTAAGAATCATTAGAACATCTGAAGGCCAGAGCCCCTTAATATCATATTTCAAGAAACCTTAAAAGAAAACTGCCTAGACTTAGAACCAGACAGCAAAGTAGAATTAGAAGGAATGTACCGGTCACTTTCTGAAAGAAACCCCAAAATGAAAACTCCCAGTTACATTAAAGACAAAATACAGAGTTTCCAGATCAAAGGAAAATACTTTGAGCAGAAAGAAAGGATTGCTCAAACTCAGACACAGGGAAGGAGAGAGCAGAGCTCAGACCAGGGTGGAGGTTACCGTTGTATGTTGAGTCCATCTGCTTACCTATACCTAACCTCTCTACTGACCTCCAGACCCACATCTCCAGCTGCCTCATGGACATCTTCAACAGGATGTCTTATAGACACCTTGTAGTCAACACGTATAAAAATCAACTCATTATCTTTCTCCTGCAGCCCTCCTCTCTTCTTAACTTTCCTATTACTGTTGAGGGTACCACTATCCTCCCAGTCACCCAGGCCATCCTCAACTCCTTACTCTCTCACCACGCCTCCCCCATCCAATCTGTTTTTATTAAATCTTTGCAACATTTTTTTTTTTTGCTTCAAGTATGTCTTTTTTTTTTTGAAAGTTACATTTTTTAAATTAATTAATTATGGCATTCAACATTCACTTCCACAAGATTTTGAGTTCCAAATTTTCTCCCCATCTCTCTCCTCCCCTCACCCCAAGATGGTATGCATTCTGAATACTCCTTCCCCCATCTGCCCTCCCTTCTATAACCCCTCCCTTTCTCTTATCTCCTTCCCCTTCTAGTTTCCTGTAGAGCAAGATAGATTTCTATACCCTATTGCCTGTATATCTTATTTCCCAGTTGCATGTAAAAACAATTTTTAACATTCATTTTTAAAACTCTTGAGTTCTAAATTCCCTCCTTTCCTCCCTCCCCACCCACCCTCATTGAGAAGGCAAGCAATTTGATACAGGTTTTACATGCAAAACACTTCCATAGTAGTCATGCTGTGAAAGATTAACTATATTTCCCTCCATCCAATCCTGCCCCATTTATTCTATTCTCTCCTTTGACCCTGTCTCTCCTCAAGAGTGTTTGCTTCTGATTACCCTCTTCCCCAATCTACCCTCCCTTCTATCACTCCTCCCTCTTTTATCCCCTTCCCCCCTACTTTCCTGTAGGGTAAGATAGATTTCCATACCAAATTGGGTGTGTTTGTTATTCCCTCCTTAAGCTAAATCCAATGAGAGTAAGATTGACTCATTCCCTCTTGCCACCCTATTCCCCTCCACTGCAAAAGCTTTTTCTTGCCTCTTTTATGTGAGATAATTTACCCCATTCTATTCTCCTTTTCCCAGTATAATCCTTTCTTACCCCTTAATTTTATTTTTAGTTATCATCCCTTCATATTCAACTCACTCTGTGCCTTCTGTCTATATATATATATATATATTCCTTCCAACTACCCTAATACTGAGAAAGGTCTCATGAGCTACAAATATCACCTTTCTATGTAGGAATGCAAACAGTTCAACTTTAGTAAATCCCTTATGATTTCTCTTTCCTGTTTACCTTTTTGTGCATCTCTTGAGTTTTGTAATTGACAGTTAAATTTTCTATTCAGCTCTGGTCTTTTTTTTTTTTAATCAAGAATGTTTCAGAGTCCTCTATTTCATTGAATGTTCATTTTTCCCCTGAAGGATTACACTCAGTTTTGCTAGGTACATGATTCTTGATTGTAATCCTAGCTTCTTTGCCCTCGAGAATATCATATTCCAAGCCCTCTGATCCTTTAATGTAGAAGTTGCTAAATCTTGTGTTATCCTGACTGTGTTTCCACAATACTTGAATTGTTTCTTTCTGGCTGCTTGCAGTTTGCTTGCAGTATTTTCTCCTTGACCTGGGAACTCTGGAATTTCGCTCTAATAATGCTGGCAGTTTTCATTTTGGGATCTTTCAGGAAGTGATCAGTGGATTCTTTCTATTTCTATTTTACTTTCTGGTTCTAGAATATCAGGGCAGTTTTCCTTGATAATTTTTTTTGAAAGACGATGTCTAGGCTTTTTTTTTTTAAATCATGGCTTTCAGGTAGTCCAATAATTTTTAAATTATGTCTTCTGGATCTATTTTCCATGTCAGTTGTTTTTTCCAATGAGATTTCACATTATCTTATTTTTTTCATTCTTTTGGTTTTGTTTTCTTGATTTCTCATAAAGTCATTAGCTTCCATTTGCTTCACTGTAATTTTTAAGGAATTGTTTTCTTCAGTGAGTTTTTGTACCTCCTTTTCCATTTGGGCAATTCTGCTTTTTCAGGCATGCTTCTGTGGGCCAAGAGCTCCAGAGACAGCTGTAGCTGCTGCCCCAGGGCTGCACCAGGGCTGGCCTTTGTAACACTTCTTAAGCAGGCTCCCTTGTCTCCTTGGACACTGCCAACACCCTGGTGCAGGCCTTCATCTCCTCAATCCTGGATCATTACCATAGCCTAGTAGTTAGTAGTCAGCTGGCAGATATATTGGATAGAGCACTGGGGCTAGCGTCAGGAGACCTGAATTAAAATATGGCCTCCTATACTTACTAGCTTCGGGAGCTTTGGCAAGTCACATAACATTTGCCTGCCATGGTTTCCTCAACTGTAAAATGGGGATTATAATAACACTACCTTGCAGGGTTGCTGTGAGGATCAAACAAGATCATAACTGTAATGTGCTTAGCACAGTGCCTGGCACCTAGGGGGTATTCTATAGAGGCACATACACTTTCCCTTCCTCCCTGCTTAAGTCTCACCCCACTCCTCACAATCTTTCACTCAACTATCAAGTTAATCCCCCTAAAGTGCAAGTCTGACCATCCACCCCCTAATCAGCCAACTAGAGTTGTGCCTCCTCATCACCTCCAGATCAAATATAAATTCCATTGTTTGGCTTTTAGAGCCCTCTCTAGTCTGGACCTTTCCTACTTTTCCAGCCTTCTCATACCTTATCATCACTCCTCTCTCCACAGACTCCTTGCTGTTTCATAAACCAGATATGCCATCTTCCAGCTGGGTGCATTTCTACCTACTGTCCCTCATGGCTGGAACCCTCTCCCTCCCCAGGTAAACCATTTCCCCTGGTTTCCTCCAAATCTCAGCTAAAGTCTCATCTTCTGCAAGAAGCTCTTCCTAATCCCCCAAGGTTGTTGTCCCTATGTTGATTTTCTCAAGTCACACACACACACACACACACACACACACACACACACACTTTTATTAATTCAATGGTTTTCTTACTTTGTTTTATTGAACTCTCTTTTGATTTTCAGGATTTCTAATTTGGTGTTTAATTGGGGATTTTTAATTTGTTCTTTTTTGAGAATTTTTTTAGTTGTATGCCCAATTCATTGATTTGCTTTTTCTCTATTTTACTGACGTAAGCAGTTAAGAGATATAAATATTCTCCTATGTACTGTTTTGGCTGAATCCCATAAATTTTGGTATGTTGTCTTATTGTTATCATTTTTAAATGAAATTATGGTTTCTATGATTTGTTCTTTGACCCATTTGTCTTTTTTAGGATTAGATTATTTAATTTCCAATTAATTTTTAATCTCTCTTTCCATTATCCATTATTGAATGTAATTTTGCATTACATTATGATCTGAAAAGGATGCATTTACGATTTCTGCATTTTGTTGTGAGGTTTTTACATCCTAGGTGTCATGTACTGCTGAGAAAAGGTATATTCCTTTCTATTCCCATCCAGTTTTCTCCAGAGATCTATGATATCTAATTTTTCCAGAATTATATTCATCTCCTTAACTTCTTATTTTTTGGTTAGATTTATCTTATTCTGAGAGGAGAAAAGTTGAGGTGTCCCCACTAGTATAGTTTTATTATCTATTTCCTCCTGTAACTCATTCAACTTCTTCAAAAATTTAGATGCTATACCATTTGGTGCATATATGTTTAGTATTGATATGACTTCATTGTCTGTGGTACCTTTCAGCAAGATATAGTTTCCTTCTTTATCTCTTTTAATTAGATCTATTTTTGCTTTTGCCTTGTCTGAGATCATAATTGCTACCCCTGTTTTTTTATCCCCCTTCAGCTGAAGTATAATAGATTTTGCTCCATCCCCTTACCTTTACTCTGTGTGTATCTCTGTGCTTCACAAACAACATATTGTAGGATTCTGGTTTTCAATCCATTATGCTATCCAGTTCCATTTTATGAGTGACTTCATCCCATTCACATTTATAGTTATGATAACTGTGTATTTCCCTCGGTGCTATTTTTCACTTATCTCACCCCCTCTCTTACCTCCCACCCTTTCCCTCCTCACAAATGTTTGGCTTCTGATCACCACCATTACTCTTATTTCCTTTTCCAATTTTTCTTCTACTTCTCCAATTGGCTTTTTAAAATCCTTTTTAAGCTCGCTGAGGAATTCTTTTTGGGGCTGAGACCAAATTACATTTTTCTTTGAGGCTTCACATGTAGCCATTTTACAGTATTGTCCTCTTCTAAGTTTATGCCTTGATCCTCTCTATCACCACAGTAACTTTCTATAGTCAAGTTTTTTTTGTTTTTTTTTTTTGCTGCTTGCTGTCTCTGGATGGGAGGCTTCCCTTCTGGTTTGTACTGGGGGGTTGGGGCCTCCCCTGGGTGTGGGGTTTAGCAGCTGGCCTTCTCTAGGGGTGGGGCCCTGCTGGTGGGTTGCCATGGAAACAGGGCTTCAGTGCTGGTCAGCAATACTGGTCAGCAATGGGGTCAAGGCCTGGCTGGTGGCTTGTGCTGGGGGTGGGGTCACTGGGGTGGGGCCCTGTTGAGCTGCACAGACTGCTCACTTGCCTAGGGGGGGCTGCTGGTTTGCAGGAGGGTGGTGCATCACTGATGGACTGCTGCAGACCAGCAGCCTTGTTGCAGGCCCCCTGCTGGGAGGCTGGCTGCTGCTTCTGCTCTAGGACCCTGTTATCTCACCCCAGTGAGACAGACCTTTCCTGGAGCTAGTCAGATGCATCCCTGCTCCTAGACCAGTTCTCAGGTGGTTTTCTAGGTGTTTGCAGGGGAATTTAGGAGGGCTTCAGAGGGCTCCTTCCTCACTCCACAATCTCGGCACCTGAAGTCTAGTTTTTAAGCTTCCACCCAGCTTTTTACACTGTCCTCTTCCACCCTCATCAAGAGGCTTCATTCCCCTTCACTTTCTGCCATCGGAGGGCTATCATCTGCCTTTCTGAGATTGTTGGTGTTTCTCCTGACAACATTAATTCCGGCTTTTGACTCATCCAGCCTGGCATTTCACATGATGTACTCTGCACAGAAGTTAAATAGAGAGGGAGACAACGTACAGCCTCGTCTACTCCTTCCCCAACCTGAACCAATCGGTTGTGCCACGATTGGTGCTAACTTTGCTGCTGGGCCCACAGACAGGCTCCTCAGGAGACAAGGAAGATGATCTGGTCCTCCCGTCTCATTCCGTTGTGATCCGCACAGTCAAAGGCTTCAGTGCAGTAGATAAAGCAGAAGCAGATGGTTTTCTGGAGCTCCCTCGCCTTCTCCAGAATCCAGCCAATGGGGCAATTTGCTCTCTACTTCCTCCGCCTCTGCGAAAACCAGCCTGCTCTCCTGGCGATTCTTGGTTCTCCTCTCGCTGAAGCTGGCCTGCAGAATCTTAACCTTGCCGGCGGGTGACACGAGCACAGATGTTCGGTAACTTGAACATTCCTCGGCATTGCCCTTCTTTAGGACTGAGACAAAACCTGATCTTTTCCAAACCAGGGGCAGCTGTTGAGTTTCCCAAATTTGTCCGCATATTGAGCACAACGCTTTGACAGCGTCATCTTTTAGGATTTTAAGAAGCTCAGTTGGAATTCCATCACCTCCCCATGGCTTATTGTTAGCAATGCTTTTGTGCCTCCATCTGTGATAGGGACATTGGAAGGGAGACAGAGTGCTGGGAAACAAGAATGCCTTTAATTTCAGACAGGTTGAATCCAAGATATTTAATGGACATCCGGTTTGAGATATCTGAAAGGCAGTTGGAGATGCCAGATTGGAGGTCAACAGATAGGTTAGGGCAGGGTGAAGGATTTGAGAATCCTCAGCGTAGAGATGGTCATTAAATCCTTGGGAGCTGATGAGATCACCAAGTGAAGCTGTATAGAAGGAGAAGAGAAGAGGACCCAGGACAGAGCCTGAGGGACACCTACAGCTAGAGGGTGTGATCTGGAGGAGAATCCAGCAAAGGGGGCAGAAAAGGAGGAGGAGAACCAGGAGAGTAGGGTGTCCTGAAAACCTAGAGAGGAGAGAGGATCAGGAGGAAAGAGTGACCCACAAGGTCCAAGGCTGCAGAGAGGTCAAGGATAAGGATTGAGCAAAGGTCATTAGATTTGACAATTAAGAGATTGTTATTAATAACCATTAGCTTACTCCCTATTTTATTGAGAAATAGGTTAGCTTCCTTTTCTACTTGTGCCCTTGAGCCCCTCCCCTCTTCCTCTGGGAGGCTGACCTCTCAAACCTTTGCCTTCTCTCCTCTTCAATCTCTTTATATCCACTGGTTCCTTCCTTGCTGCCTACAAACATGCCTAGGTCTAAAGCAAAACTAAACAAAACAAACACTAAAAAAAAACCAAAAACCAAAACCTTACCTTGATCCTGCCATCTCGTCTCCCATTCACAACCTAAATCTAGAATGTTCTCTGCCCTGGATGCCCCCATTTCCTGGCCTCTCCCTAGTCTGGTACCTCCTTACAAGCTGGCCTTTCGACTTGAAGCGCTCTCGCTAAGGTCATCAGCAGTCTGCTCCGTCCAATGTCCCTTTTCCACTTCATAGTCTATGAAGCCTCTATGCTGCTTTTGACACCAAGGGACATTCATTCGTACCTTCCTGGATATCCTCTCCTCCCTTGCCTCCTGACACACTGCTCTCTTCTGATGCTCCAGTCAATGATCCCATCATCATAGATTTAATTCAATTGAAATTTGACAAGCATTAATGAAATGTCCACTGTGTGGCAGGTGCTGGGAAAAGGTAAAAGGCACAGGATAGTAGACTCCTGGACCCATGTCCATAGTTGAGAGTCTGGGTTCAGATATGGCCTCTGCCACTTGTGACTGGAGTGACCCAGCTTCTCCGGTCCTGTTTCCTCAACTGTAACACGAACAGTTGGACTACTTCCAAAGGTCCATTTTATCACAAGTTATGATCCATGAAACAGCCCCCCAATGCTAATTTTTGGTCTAGACCTGGGAGTTTATTAGTGTTAGCAACTCCAGGTAACCTGAGGAATTCCCTATTCGGTCAAAGTTGGGGATAGAGAGTAGTTTGGGACGGAATAAGATCTCAGGTAGTCTGCCTGGTGCCACAGAGCCAGTGACGTGTCAGGGGCAGAATCTGAGCCCCCTCCCCCCAATTTAAACTTCACATTTCTAATATGATCTGGGACCAGGTCATAAAGGTTGCTCGAGTACAACGCATGTTGAAAAGACAGAAAGAGCCAAGATCTTCAAAACTGGGTAGCAAGATTCAATCTTTTTTCCAACGTGTTTTCTGCACAAATCTAGAGCATCCAAGGACACCTGAAAGCCGAAGAGAGTGCCACTCAGATTTTCCTCCCCAGGAGGCAGAGGATGAAGGACATGGCCGAGGGGACCATCTAATTCCACAGGAAAACCAACCAAACCAATTTTTACTAACTGTTTAAGACTTATGGGCAGGGAAATCTTTCCCAAAAGTTTCCAGTGGAAGAGAACAAAATGTTTCCAAGTACACTAATAGAAAGAGAAGAACCCAGTGGCAATTCCATCACACTGCACTTTTGCCCTTGGAACATCCTTGGAACAAGAACAACTGGGATGAAGGAGCCAGCACAGGGAAACGCCTGGGGACAACACTCTCATGTCAGCTCTCCACACTTCTGCTCTCTAGAGTTTTAACAGCTCCTAGCAACATGACTTGTAAGGAACAATATCCCAATCTGCACCAGGGAGTGGAATGGCCCAGGCTAGCTCAGTGGAGCTGAAAGCCTGCAAAGTCCTTCCAAGAAGGCAAGGCTCCCTAGATGGACCTAAGGCATCTCTGGGCCCCAAACTGGGTTCTCCAAAACGAATCACCAGACAAAATACCCACCTACGTCAATCCATGTCCCGCCTGCTTTCACAGGGATGGTGGCAAAGTAATGGGGAGAGGGATCCTCAGAGCTTGTGAGAGCCTGCCTCAAGGTCGGGAAGAGCTGGGTTAAGGTCTTCCTGGCTCCTTCTTCTTTGCTCTAAGGCAACCCTCTACATCGCAGAGAAGGTGCCAGCCTGCACTGGTCCCTATCCCTCTGGTCCATGACTTCTTAACCTCTTTTAGTATCACAGACCCCTGAATAGGGCTGGAAAGGAAACCCATTACATGGAAAGTTACCCAGATATATTTAACCTCCACCCCACTAAGTTCATGGATGCCAGGTTAAGAATGCCACTGCTAGGATAGGCTGTCCTTATACTGAGGGACACCATGCATCTCCTGAGAAGTGATTTCTAAAGGGAGAGAACACTGACCAGTAAAGTAATGAGGGAAGGCTTCTTTTACCATCGAGTTGTCTTCTGTAGATTAGTGAGGGCAAGAAAGAGACAGAGAGAGACAAAGACACAGAGAGAGACAGAGACAGAGATAAAGAGACAGAGAGACAGAGACAGAGAGTGTGTGTGTGTCTGCAATCACCACAGTGGTAACCGTGATGGTGGTCTGGACTTTTGTTCTTGAATACCTACAGGGACCCAGATGATGACGGCCTTGAGGCTGCTGGGTAGATTCTTTTGAAGGATTTATTAAAGACCTAAGTCAGGATATCCCAGGAGGAGAAGATAGGGAAGGATTTGCCCCATGTTAGAGGAGAGAGCAGACTCACCAGTGAAACCCCACAAAAGCAGCTATCATGGAGGCATCCGTGGAAGAAAGACTCCTAATACAGGGCAGATTTTTACTGAACTAAAAAAAAGGATAAAAACCTTTCCCACAGACTGTTTCTTCATAGATGCCAAGGACAGAGAGATTCTGGCTTGTCTCTCATTACACCTGAACACACCAAACAGATGCCAATTAACTCTCATAATATTTCTCGTTGATCTCCCTGAAACAACCACAGGCCAACGATGGGGCCAAGCAGGCTGGCTGTCTACCTCTTAACAAAATGAGATGAACTACTCAACCTACTGTTGGTAGATCCCCTTCCCCGACTAGAATGCTGCCTTTTAAGATTCACTGATGGCTAATTTCACAGAATTCATGTTTTAAATAAAATATGGAAAAATGTCCAAATACACAGTGAAGATTCAGTTAAACATTTAAAATTTATTAAACTTTTTGATCAAAATAGTTGAACAAGTATATACAATCCCATTGTGTTAGTATTGAAGTGTTAGGAACAAGGTAAGCCCCGCTGCTTCTACACCCCCGCTCTTCCCCCTTGGACTTGTGAATGGAGTCACAGCCAAGAGATACGGGAGTACGAACTTCTTTTAAACTCTCGGTTTGTTCATAGCTTAGGGGGGCTCCACGGACAGAGCGAGGGACACAAAATGAGGTCGAGACACACTTTCATTTGCACCACGAGCAGAATTCGCAGCTCCTGCCCATGACATGAGAGGCACCAAGTCATGATTCTGGTTTATTCCTTAATTGCCCGGCAGTATTTCCATAGCACCTATCACCCATAGACTTTTATACCTGTATTAGTCTTGGGATGTCCTGATTCCTCACGTCAAATATTTTACTCTGCTAATAAAATCTTTACGAATTCATACTGATGGTTTAGCATAACAAATTCTATACTCTGGCTTGAATTGCAATATGAAATTCAGCATGCAGATAACTGTACCAATATTTTAAATGGCATATCCCTCCCTTCCCCACCCCCCAAGTACTAAAAAGGTTAAAAAGGAAAAAAACAGCAGATGACATCAGGTACCCCAACTGTGGCAACTCTGAGGCAGATTGAGAGCCAGCTATTTTTAGTATCGCAGCAGCAGCGACTCTGGTCATTACTGGCTGTTAGCGGCCTCTCCTCCTCAGCTCCTTGCGGCCGGAGAACCGAGCACACCCTAGCCTGATGGCACACAATCATAACAACACAAGCCCTTGTGGTGGTGGGGAGAGCACTACACACAGCATTGTTTTGTCAATGATTCAGGACAAAAACTGGTCATAGCTTCCCATCAGGATAACTTTGCACAATTTCAAATAATGCAATACAAGAAAATAAAAAAACTGATTCAATACTTCCAGATTTCAAAACACCTTTTATAGTTTCTTATTTTTATTAAGTGGTTACACCAGAAGGTGTGATTAAATACAGTGGGAGAGTAAATACACATGAAAAACCTGCTGCCGGACCCAACTCAAGCCCGACCTAAGCATCCAATGGTAAAATCACCCGAGATCCAGACGAAGGCCAGAGAAGGAATGTTTGTATCGTCATAACGCACAATATATGTTCTGAAAGGCCCAAATATTACAGCACAGAGAAAAAAGAGAGAGCAAGAGAAAAAGAAAGAGCTTTGACAGCTTTTCTCTTGAGTGCTGGATTTTTGGTCTATAAACTAGAAAGGAAGGCTCAGACTTGGATAAAGGCCTTTACCGAGCACTGTCCACCAACCTTGCTTCTCATGGCTTCTTCCCACCTCAGTGAAGGCAGAATGACCCCCTGAACCCAAACCAGGCCAGCTTCTTTCCTTTACCTATCAAGGGACGTGAGTGCATCAGTGCTCTTCATGGAGAGGACAAGAATGTCTTTTCTTTGAACAGAAAAGCGACCGGGCTTCCCAAGGCAGGAGTAAGACAATGTCCCCAGATGTGTCTCTAGTTGACTTTGTCCTGGAATATGTACAAGTTGTTGGTGGCTGCGACGGCGATGATATTCTGGAGGGGGTGCCATGCCGTGTGGAGGATCTTTTTGTTAAAGTCCAGACTGTCCACGCTGATCTCATCCTTCTTCCTCTTGCCCCCAGTACACACTTTGCGAGGCTTTAAGATGGCCCGAGGTTTGCTGCTTTCTCTTGAGGCTTCCAAAGTAACATCCCTCCGAGTGCTTCTGTCAAACATTCTGAAGAAATTGTTGTATGACCCAGTCATGAGGGCGCTGTTGTTGAGCAAAAGAAAGGGAGATCTTCCTAAGTCATAGACTCCCTGGGCCTCTAGGCCATGCCCTGATGCACACACTGAGTCCCCAAGCGGGCCCTTCAGGCTGGAGCTCAAGTCGAGAAATCCCGACTCCAAGCCTCAAATTCTCATGCATTAAGACTCTGCCCGAGGGGCATGGGGACATTAGCACCACAGACTAATTTTCATAAAATTTTATATAATATCTGACTTCTTCAGAGACTAGTCAGAAATGTTCTTAACACGTACAATGAATCAGTCCTTGAGAGGCAGCACAGGGCAGTGAACGCTCCGGCCAGGGGACCCCGACAAAGTCACTTTCCCCTCACTGCTCTCGGCACCTCTCCCAGACTGGGAATTCTGCTCTTCTAGCAGTACCCTATCCCAATCAGACCTGGGTCGAGGCCCTGCCCATGGAGACAGAGGGAGGAGCCGCCATCTCAAGGGAGCAGGACGGGCAGGTGCTTTACAGGCTATCAGAGGGACTCAAGTGGCCTTCTCCCCAAGGGCATCCTTAGAAAGGGACCTCTCCCATCTGGGCTCAGGCAGCCCCCGTCCCCCCAACAGGGCTGAGAAGATCCAGCAGAACACTGAGCTGAGACCACGCAGAGGCAGGTGGGTGGCCTCCTGGAGAGGGTGCCAGGTGCGTTACTTGATTCAAGACCACCCCTCCCCTCCCCCGGTCTCCCAGCCCAACAGAGAAGGAGAATGGCTTTTCCCCGGGGGTCTCCTTGTCTGCTCAGATGCGGCCTCCCTGGGGACTCTGCTCAACTTACCCATCAGAGCCATTCCAGCAGCACTCAAACTTGTCAAAGATGCAGTCATTCTCATAGAGAGAACAAAGCTTGCTCCGGAGATATTCGTGAACCTGAGAGCGAGAGCACGTCCCACATGACAACACTGAACTCTTCAGGAAGAGAAAGGCTTCCTAGACCCCGCCCCCACTCACCTGATATGTCTCCACAGGCCTGGTTTCCATGTTGAGATCCCACACTTTGACTGAAAGGTAGTCTCTGGTCATCATGTATCGGCCACTGTGACTAAACTTCACATCAGATATTGAAGAAATGATTTCTGAAAAGAATGACCTACTGCTGGGATCTTCAGGCTCCTCAAAAACTGCAAATGGAAACAGCAAAGAGTGTTGAGTGCCCACTCTGAAGTCAGGAGAGGCTCCTTCTCCAGGACCCTTCAGGGGGTGCCCTCAGCAAGTATCCGGGCTAGAGTTGTGTGGTCAAGGTCAATCGGTGGGTTTCTTTTCTTTTTACCATTTACTTTAAGCAAGACCTTCTCCTACGCTGGCAGCTGCCACTCTGAGTAAATAAAAATGACGGAATTTCAAACTCTTCTGCTCCTCTAATTGTGCATCCAGGCCCCTCTGACCCTTTCACATCCAAGCACTGAGAATCACTAGAACATCAGATTTATAATCCCCCCCAACAAATGGACGAGCAGACCTCTCAAGGAGGAGCCTGCTGTCCTTGGCCAGCGCATCTAAGCGCTGGGCAAGATTAACAAAGAATCTGTGAGTTCTCACTTAGGGAACCTGGCTAAGACTTAGCAGGGAAGCCTGAGGAAGGGGGTGAAGACAGAATCACTCAACTGTCCAGAATCAGAGGGCCCAAGATAAAGGTCCAAGGCTGAGTGTAAGCCTGGCTTATGTGGACTCTAAGTCTGGCATGTTAAAACCTAGGCCACTCTACATCCATGACCTCAATGCAAAAGACCAATGAAAAACCAGAATCAAGACCAGGGCCACTGGGCTTTGCCCACACACCTCCCAGGACTTCTCTGACCTCAACTCCTGGTGGTTGTTTGATTGGGGTTTCAGAGGACATTTGCACAACCACCAATTTTAGGCTGCGCTTGAGCCAAAGCCTGTGAGAAAGATCCCGCAGGTCTCCTATCACTGGTCACCAATGGCTTGCAAGATCATGAGCATGAGTTCTCCCCAAAGATCGTGAGGTTTCTTCCAGGTGGGGAGACCCTTAGGCTGACAGCCTTCCACACGGTGCTGAGCGAAACAAGGAGTCCGTCCAGACCAACTGTTTGGGCTGATGGGAAGTACCCCCGCCTGGGATTCTGAGTTAGCCCTTAAGTTTGACAAACAAACCCAGATACATTTAAGCACTGCAAGGCGTCATTTACTTTCCCAGCAGTCTGAGCAGAGATTATCCTGGCTGGGTGTCCATCCGGGGAGGGACGACCGCACTTCTGGAGGTGACACGATTCATTTACAAATGGTATTCTCTCATAGACACAGACTAACAGTCATTTGGTGATAATGAATCATCATTTCTTAGGTTCAAATGGGAAAAGAAAAAAAGGGCAATAACCACATTTATTTCTGCCCCCATGTATGTAATGCAGACCCATTCTATGGAAAATGAAGACCATTTCCCCCACAGTTTTCGAAATCAAATGATTCTCCCTTAATAGCTCACTTAACAAAGGTATTTTTAGCCCAGCAATACCAATAATGTGCAAAGAATACAGTTTTCACTGCATAGATTTCTTTTGGTTACTTACAGCTAAAAATCAATCTTGCTTTTCCCAGTCAGGGCTTCATCTAATTCAATGGCTTAAAACATTAGCTGTTCACTTAAACCTCAAAATGAACAGAGAATTCGGTTTGGTAGCTTAAAATGGTCACAAATGAAAGGAATTCTGGCAACCTGACCCCAGTTCTCAGCTATCTCTGATTAAGCGTAAGGTTCTGGGCAGAAGCCAGGCTCACAGATGCTCAAAACCCCACCCCATTTTTTCATATGTATTAAAGGGACAGGGATGACCCAAGTCAGTGGCTCACGTGGTACCCGTGAGGACAGGGGGCCCAGAACTCAACAATGAACAACACCCTCAGCTAAATGACCAGCTCCCTCCCACCCACGCCAACTCTGGGAGCACGTGAAGCCTTCCCTGCATTCATCCTTCCATGCTAACAAAGGGAAGCGCTCCTTCTCTCCGCAGACTGAACCTATGAAGGGAAAAGGTGGCGACTTACACTTGGAATGCCTGTCACACAAGGCTGAGGAGCGCATATCACAGAGCCTGACGGTCCCTTTGCTGCTGCTATACACAAACACGTTACACTGACGTGGGTGGAATTCTGCAGCGGTGATCACTTCCGTCAATTCCTCCATGTTCACAGGCTTAATATCGACAATGTCTGCAAGCATGCGGTTAAGGCAAACGGCAGTTAAGTTCTGGATGGCCATTAGGCAAGCGATCACCACAGCCCAAGGCCTGTCCTTCTACAAGCGGTTCTCCCCTGGGCGCCCCCAGAAGTTTCACCTGGAAGAGACTGGTTGTGGGGAAGGCGCACACCCACACAGAGTCTCGGCTCTCGACTCATTCCAGCCTCACCAAGGACACGTAGGAAGGGAGCCACTGGGCTAGCGAGCTGGTACGCTGATAGCCATCCCAAGGCACCCTACACATGATCCAGTCAAGCAAGAGATGGGCCCCAACAAAAGGAGAAGCCATTGACTCTAGATCCAGACAGAGTGGGGAGAGCCAGACAAAGGTCTCTGGCACAAAGTAGGCTTGAAACGGAATTCCTTCAAAGCACACTTTCTGCTCCAAAAAAGAACGGTCTGTTTCCAATAGTACTAACACTAGGCTGATGGCCCAGGACTACGTCATGAACCAGCAAGCCCTGGGCTCCAGCCTTTCCTCTGGGACTTCGGCTAAGTCTCTAAGCCTCTCAATGCCCTAGGAGCGAGGGCACAGAAAGAAGACGCTGAAGGTGGACAGGCCCCTTTCAGAGTGGACCACCAGATGGGGGAACACAGCTCCCACACAGCTACAATACAACAAAGATAACATGGGGCTGAGACTGGCACAGTGCGAGGTGAGGACCTAAGGTACAAAGGGCACTACGAACCGTAGGAGACAAACCAGGGAAGGCTGCACCGAACGGGTGCCATTTAAATTCAATAACGGGGAGAGCATGCCCAAAGAAAGCGCCCAGGCCGTGAACTGGATGATGGAGTGTCAGCGGAAGGAAAAGCAGCATCTGAGACGACGTCGAAATTACAGACCCAGACCCGGTCCCCGGGGAGCTTGAGCACCCCAGCAAACTGGACGATTGTGCCTCTAGACTGCCCCTTCTGAATTCCCCATTTCTAAGTCATCCTCCTCCTTGCGGTGTCTCAGCTTCGTTATGTGGACATTGCCCTGGCCCCCCCACTCGCCCACGCCCGCCCGGTCCCCAGACCCCAGCAGCTGTTAGAGAGTATCACCCTTGCCTTCACTGCCATCTTAGGCCAGCATCTCATCACCCAGACTATCCCCCTCTGTTTTTGTATCTCCAATGCCCAGCACAGTGCCTGGGCCGCAGGGAACACTGGGGAAGGAAGGAGTAAGAACAGCCTTAACCCTTTAAAGGGGACTGAATGTGACTCAGAAGGCCAAGGGAAGCCCCAGGAGGAGTCAGAGCCAAGGAGTGGCAATCAGGAAGAGGAGGGGCTCAAGGCACTGAGCAGCCAGGTGGAAGAGAGGCAGGGAGGCTTGAGTTTGAATTCTGCCTCAAACTACCTGCTGGGTGACCCTGGGCAAGTCACTTAACCTGTTAGCCTGTTATGGGGCTAGCACCTACCTCCTGGAGTTATTTTAAAGACCAAATGATATTTGTAGGGTTTTGCAACTGTCAAAACTCCCCCCGCCTGCTAACTGTACTAGTATTGACATTATAATTAATGTTGTGGAGGCAGAACACCAGGACGTGGTTTCCAGGTGTGAGGTTAACAGAGCCAGAAGAGTAAGCTCGAATTGGGGCCACTGACAAATAAGGAAGTTGGGGAGGCTAGTGGGTGTGTGTCCAGTAAGTGGCCTCATCCACAAAATGAAGGAGGCCTGCTTGGTGCCCTCTGGGACCATGGGTTAACTCACCTTTGGCACATGGGGCACCGAGGCAGAGACGGGTCTCCAGATTGACAGCCGGACCGCAGGGTTGGAGTCCAGGAAAGAGAGGAGGACCTTACCTGGGGGTGAGAGCAGCAGGCTGAGAGAGGCACTGATTGCCAAGGCCAAGTGGCAAAGACAGAATTCTGGAGGAAATCCCTAATTCCTCAGATTGGGAAAGCAATAAAAGGCCAGAGAAGATTTAGGGAGGGAGTAGAGGGGAATTTTAAAAGCCAGGAGAAGAGAATATTCTGAGGAAGGAGATGCCGCCAAGAGGTCGACGAGGAAGCCTGAAAAGAAAGATGCTGGCCGCCATTTGTGAGGGCAGAAGCCAAGTGACCAGGAAGGGGTCAAGAAGGGTGTGGGTGGTGGGGAAGGGGAGCTGGAAGCCACCGGAGACCTGTGCATGGGGGTGGGAAGGCAGGAATCCATGCTGAAGAACACCCAGATTCAACCAGACAGGCTTCAGTGGTGCCCCTGGCATGTGCTGGGGAGCCCTGCTCTCAAAAGAGCACTTGAGAGCTGGCAGAGACTGTGCATAGAAGTTACTGGGACAATCCCACCATTTTATGTGTGATGAAACCAAGCCCCACAGAGGGGAAGAGACTGGCCCATGGTCACATGGCCAAGTGGCACATTTGGAATATCAGCCTCATCAGCTGAGGCTGAAGGAAAAGTGGGAAGGTAAGAAATGGCAGGGTCCAGTTGGGGAGCATCCAGAGGGCTCGAATCTTCTGAGTGCAATGAAGGTGAGACATGGGGGCATCTGGGGGCTCTGTACCCACAATGACACCGGTCCTTGCCTCCAACTGCTGTAGAGCAGCGGGTCAGAGCCCGAGGGCTGGAAGCAACTGCCCAGGTCTTTTGTCCAAACCAAGCTCAGCTATTACACACCTAACACGGGGGCACCCAGCCACTGCCCGAAGCCCTCCCATGTGCAGCCCACAAGCTCTCAGGACGGCCCACTCCAGGTGCAGGAAGGTTTTTCCGCAGCTCCTTCCCATGGCTGCTGGCTCTGCCTCTGGGGCCAAACAAAGGACCTTTCCTCCATATGTCAGGCCTGTGAATCCCTGCCTCAGCCCTCGGGGGCCTCCTCTGAACGCTCTCCAGCCCAGAACAAAACAAGGTCGCCAAGGGGCAGGGAAAAACACCTGAAGTCAGTGGAACTGTCAGCATCTGACAAGAATAACAACAACTGTAAAGTTTATAAGGCCCTCCCTCGTTCAATTTCCCAAAAGAACTCTGGGGAGAATGTACTCAACCCTCATTTTAGAGATGAGGTCTCTGAGAAGCGAGTGATTTGCTCAGGACGAGGCAAGATTTGAGCCCAAGCCTGTTATACCAATTGTCCTAAGTGCTTCTGGAGAGCTCCGAGAACACCAGTCTTCGCTGACAAGTGAGATACCCATGTAAGAGAACAGGGCTGCCCTGGGTTGGAAGGCTCTCTGGGCCTTGCTCAGGCTCATCATCTGTAATGTGCAGGGGCCAGCCTCCATGGCCTCCATGGTCCCCTGGACTCTCCACCCACGATCCCATGAGATGCCCAAACTCTACATGGCTGTGGCCAGAACAGCTCTGCAGCCAGCCCAGGTCCCAGAATGGCACCAATGATGCTCAATTAGCAAGGGGACACTGTTTTTTACGGACGCAAAGTCACTGTCGGGTTGTCCGTGGATTCCAACGAAAGCTTCCACCATCTGGTCCAGCTGGACGGTCCTGCATGGTCAGAGCTAACACCTGACCTTCTTCGTTGCTGACCCTTTCTTTCTGCCTGATTCAGGCAGGACAGCTGGGCAATGGCTTTTCTCTGAGGAGAAGTCCTTGAGTGGGGACGGAGAGTCTCCTGAGTGGGCTCACTGGTTGAAGCCAATGGCACACTGCTCTCCTCATCCCTTGGCTATGGGAGCAATGCTAAGATGGCACGCTCCCAATGTGGATTTAGGACCCGCCACGGAGAAAGCCAAAGAGCACAAAGGGAAGGAGCCCACTGCCTGGCAAGGCCACAAGTGCCCAGAGAGGGCAGGGGAGGGAGAGGAGAACCAGGGCACGGATGTCACGGCTGACCATCTCTGAGCCCAGGGGAGGGTCTCCCTTCTCTCAGACTCATAATGCTACCAAGTGAAGCAGGACCAGAAGACCAGGTTGGGACAGTCGGAGGGAAAGGGAAGGGGGGCAGAAAACATCCAGTCCGTCTGGGCATCGACGGAGTAGATCCATGTGACGGAGCAGTGGCAGTGGCCCACCTGGGCCGTGGGCCCACACAAGCCAGAGAAATGGGATGGAAACTTGGTGCAGGGGATCCGAGGGGATCTCTGAGGGGCAGAGCAGGGAACAATTCTAGGGAGGAGACCCAGGAGAGATCCTGTCAAAGGACACAGACTGGCACCAGTGATGGGGGCAGCACCAGAGGTCGCCGATGACCTTCCACTGCCCTGCCTGCACACAGCTCTCTGAAGCCATGGCCTAGGTA
>NW_020954623.1:4809438-4896728 GCF_900497805.2 Vombatus ursinus | reverse complement strand
AGATTACCACTCTAAGACTGTCAAAACATGAATACAATGAAATTTTAAATACTACCACTATTACTAAATTTTATAAAGTCCTTATGTCTCCGAGTTCTCTTTAAAGGATTTTGTGTGCTTAGGGATGTGGACTAGCTCTGGTGATTTCAAAGGCAAGACAACTCCCAGGTAAGGGAAATCCCTCTACCAGAACAGGCTGGCACCTTTTCTGACCCTTAGAGTCTTAAGAGAGTGGTCTAAGATTAAATGACCTGCCCTAGGCCACAGGCTGGATATGAGCCCAGTTACTGCT
The DNA here is from genome assembly GCF_900497805.2 of Vombatus ursinus. NCBI lineage: Eukaryota > Metazoa > Chordata > Mammalia > Diprotodontia > Vombatidae > Vombatus > Vombatus ursinus. The sequence continues at coordinate 4,896,436 of NW_020954623.1, read as the reverse complement.
GCCATTGAGCTAATCTGGGTCTGGAAACTCAGAGCAGCAGCATGTTACCATGAACCATCACCTGCTAGGTGATAAAATGAGTACTCACCTTCCTGGCCCAGCACAAGGTACTGAGGAGCCAGACCGGATGAGTGCACAGAGCTCACCCAGATTCTAAACACTGCTGTATTGGTCCAATCAGGACAACACTGGGAAAGCCTGCATATGTACTGTTTTGTTTTTGTTTTTTTTTGCAAAATAACTAAGGGATTCCTGTAAGAGTCAAGATTCAATGTTTTTTCCCCTCTCCTAATCTAATGGAGTTTAAAACTTCTATCCACCTACAGATCTTAAGGCCCAAGTCCAATTTGTTGAGTGATTCCAGTGTGCCAAGGACGCACTACAGCTACATCCCCGCTCTCCACGAAGCAAAGGTGCTGAACTCTTCTAGGAGCAGAGCACACAAGGATACTAAAGCTTCTGTCTGTGATTTCTAAGTGCCACAGATTGATTCTCAGGTCATCGGCAGAGAGGTATGTCTCATGATCACTGTTGACAGAAATGGAGTTGATGTGATAGGTGTGTGCGTTGGCGAATATCCTTCGAGGACTGGCTTCTACCATCAGATCCATGGGCTTCAGTATGGGAACCTACAAGACAGACGAAGACAGACCTGTCATCAAGAAGGTGTGAAATGAGGCAGTGTGCAGAAACATACAAAAACGGGTCAAGAAAACATCCACGTTCACAACACAGGCAAGAGACCACGTCAGAGGGACACCTCAGGCAGAAGCAGAGCTGTGGCTTGAGGGATTCCTAGAAACGGCACCTTCAAAGTGGCCTCTGGCATCCCGTTTCTGCTGGTGCCATGTGCTGAGCACCCAAACGGGAAAGGAAGCCAGTCCCTGCTCTCGGGAAGGAGGCAAACGAGCATTTACGAAGCCCTCGCTGTGTGCCCCAGGGGGAATGTGCACCACGTCATCAGGGCCTGGGCTGGAGCTGAACCAGCTACTTCGAAAGGCTTCTGAGAGTAAACCGTGGGGTCAGCAAGACTCCAGAAGGGATATTTAACCTGGGCAGAAAGATGTCTTTCAAGCACCGAGATTGGGCGCATGAACCTCAAATGCGGAACAAAAAGCCTATTTGCAGGAAATACTACCTAACACATGCTCCTGCTGGGGGTAGCACCTGCTGAATCACAAATTTCTTCGGTGCCCCACTCAAGATGCCTTGTTTAAAGACCTCTAAGTAGCCCTGGTCCAGAACCCTCATTCCTTGAAAAAATGGAGGAAGGAGACATGAAGAGATGGATTTCCCTATCAAGTCCAAGACAATCCTGGTCGCTGGAGCGTGCAGGTGGCTCCCTGAGGTCTGGAATACACCCGGCCCAACCTCAGCCACCTGGCAGGGCGCTGACCACATCTGACTCCTTCCAGTTGCCCTTCGGACATTATGAGAATATCTGGAGAACTGGCCTGTGGTAGAGAGATGGGACTTACGCTTGGCCCTAGGGGACGAAACTAGGAAAAACTGGGGACAAGTGGCCAAGAGTAAAAGGCCCATCTTTCTGGGCCCTGGAGTTGTGAGCTGGTGGCCATCGAGGGTCACCCAGTGCTGCCTCAGGACCAAGGGGTGCTTCTCTGCACGCACGTCTTCAAAAAAGGTGGAACGAGACTCCTGTTTGGGCAGGGTGGGCCGGATGGCCTCTGGGGGAGCTTCCACCCTGGAATCCTGGGATGTCTCTAGGCCTTCTTCATTGAAGGAAAAGACTTAAATTTTTGTCTGGACCTTCCTGCCACCTGCACGTCTCTGTTCTTTGTCAGCAACCAGTCAGTCTATGCCTCATAAGCAAGAGATACTTGAGGGAATGCTGTGGGCCCAGAGTGAATGAGGAACAGCCTTCCTCCAGGTCACCTGGTACAGGTTCATACCCCGCCACCCCCTCCCCTCCACCCAGGCTCATAGATGAGGAAAACAGCCTGGAGTGTCTTCCCAACTTTTAAAGTACTCGGGGGAATAAACTGTCAAAATCTGCTAGTACAATTCATCAGTAACTCATTCCATAGAAAAGTGATTTTGACAAAGCTATAGATGACATCTACTCAGAGGCTCAGAGGACTGAGCTCTACAAACAGTTAAGTCACTGTTGGAAGTCTTTTAAAAAAAAAATCTTTAAAAATTTACAATAATGCAGCCCGAAATCTACTACAGAGCCTTAGGAACTACTCCTGCCAGGTCTGAGAGAGGCCATCTAACCTAGGGCAGAACACCCCAGCGACAGGAACCTCTACTTTGTGAGGCAGCCCTTTTCATGTGCTTTACCATCTCCTCCTTTGGAGACCCTTGCTGACCTCCTGTGTTGTCTCCAAAGTAATGGCTCTCTCCCCTTTCTGTTGTCTGCAACTGCAATTGGTCCTCTAAGAGTTCAATGGCAAGAAAGGGTCAAACCTGGGAAAGAGTCCAAAGTGAAGGACAGAGTCCTACAGCAATTCCATCAACTACCCACTTCCTAAATCATCTCCCAGGGCTCAATTCACTCACAGCCTCTGAGTAGGAAGGGATGCTAAAACCATCGGGCCCAACGCAAGGCCACCTTGTCAATCAGCAAGCATTTACTAAGCGCCAGGCACCGGGGCTAGAAAACCAAGAATGAAGCATCCCCTGCCATCCCGCCCCAGGAGCTCTGAGGCCATTGAGGGCAGATATGTCATCTGCACAGAGAAGTACGGAGAATATGCAAAATGAGGCATGATCTGCAGATCTCCATTCCTCCACCACGCCAACAGCTTGGTAGCCTTCCCAGCACTCCCAGCTCACCAGCCTTGAGTTCGAAGACAATCTCCTTCTCCTTCTGATTGGGACAAATGCATAATGATATATAAAAGGTAAATTGCATAGAAATCAAATCAGTAAGTAAATATACCCGTAGTGCTGTGATTCTGAAAGGGTCTCGGAGTCTCCCGTCTTCATCTTTCAGGTTATAACCTTCTGCTCTCTTATCTCGTTCACTGATTTTCCATAATTTAATAGTTTTATCTGAAAATAAAAGGTCTTTGTCTTTACGTGCAGATGAGAAGCTCACATTGATCACATGACTATGAGGCCCCTGTAGTCACAAACCCAAACCCAGGAGGAAGCGTCTGTGTTGAGGCTACAAGAGGGTTCTGAGACCATTAACCTGCCCCCTCTCAGGCTCAGACGGTTTGTCATTTCTGCCTCTAGGGAACCACAAATAAATATATCTAGGACACAGAATACTGTTTCAACATTTTTAGCCTGTGACTAATCCCATTATCACCTCCCACTTATCGAATGATTTTCTGTAGAAGGTTTAACTCAGAAAAAAGTAGCAGGATGAGATCACACAAGCAGCAGCGGAGGGACCCAGCAACCTGGGAACCCAGAGCCCAAGGAAACTCCCATGGGGCAGGAAGCCTTACCGTTAGTAGACAGCAGGAAGTGAGCAGCATTCTGTTGCGGTAACCACCTAATCTTATTAATTTTTTCCTCAATTTCTAGACTTTTCAGATAGTCAAATTCAGGTTCGTGACTTTGAAAGGTACTGTAAACATTATATTCGCCCCTAGAATGAGGACGGCTTTTATTCTGAAAGGAAAACATGACAGTTGCTTTAATGAACAAACACACGTCCAGAGGGAGGAAACATTTACTACATAATCTATACAGTCAAACAATCCCACATAAAAAGGAAACTAAAGAGCAAATTACAAATAAAGGGACAACTAGAGGTAGAGTGGCCTGTGATTTCATCGGTTAAAGGAGCTCCCATGGGAGAAAACTCCCTCTAGCAATGCGGGTGGGCGCAGCTGCCCACAATGCCTAGTCCAGGGTCGTCCAGCCAGTGCTGGTCTTCATACCTGAACTCCAGTTCTCTAACCTTGGGAAGGGAGGATTAGGGTAAAAAAAATAAATAAATTTAACCATTTACATGCAAAATCACCTAACTTTCTAAATCTAACAAGGGCAATTATTTGGTCCTAATCACCACTCCCCTTAACCAGGGAATATCAATCAGTCAATATTTATTAAGTGCTGTGTGCCAGGCACTTTGCTAAGCACTGGGGACTCAAAAAGAGGCAGAGTACCTGTCCTTAAGGAGTTTACAATCTAACAGGAGAGACAACATGCAAACAAATATATACGAAGCAAGTCACATACAAGACAATAGAGAATTAACAGAGGGAAGGCACTAGAAGGAAGAAGGGTTGGGGAAGACTCTGCAGAAGGTGGGAGCCAGCAATCAGAGGAAGTGGTGCACGGAGAGCACTGGGGCACGTGGGGCAGCCAGAGAGAACACCCAGAGCCCAGAGCCGGAACATCTCGTCTGTTGGACAGCCAGGAGGCTGGGGTCATGGGACCCAGGAAAGGGAGGAGGGGCCTGGGTTATGGCAGGCTCTGAGTGCTAAACAGAGCGTTCTGCATTTGCTCCTGAAGGCGGCAGGGGCTGGTGTCAGAGGAGGAGAGAAAGGGGCAGATTGGGGAGATGTTGCACAGGTGAAATCGACAAGCCTTGGCGCCATGTTGGAGATGGGGGGTGAGAGGCAGTGCGGAGTCCAGACTGACTCCAGGATTGGGAGCCAGAGGGGCTGGAAGGAGGGGGTGTCCTCAACAGTTACAGGGAGGGTGGATTTAGGGAGAAGGAGAATGAGTACTGTTGTGGTTATGTTAGGTTTAACACGTCTACCGGGCATCCAGTTTGAGACATCTGAAAGGCAGATGGAGATGAAAGATTGGAAGATGGCAGAAACTGGAGCAGGAAGGGCAGATCTGAGAAACAGGATATTTAAGGATACAGTTATACTTTTTCATTATGTTTCAATATAATGTAGCGAAAAACGTGGAGAATAGATAAAAATAAACACACAGAAGACGTCTTTAAAGTTTCTGACTACTGATTAAAAACGGTAATAATAAAAAACTTTGGGGAATTGTCCAAAGTAATCTTGGGAATGAGTGAAACCACCACCAGAACTTGGGAAGGAACTTGGAGATCTTTTGGTGCGCAGTACTACTTGTTACCCAAAATGCGTAAATGTCGACATTCCAAGCAGTGCCCCCCTTCTCCACCCTGGCTGAGGAGAGAAAGCAGTATTCATTCATAACGGCTCCCCTCGGGGACTGTAGAGAATACTGTGGTTACAGTCTGGCCCTACCCATCAACCAACAATCATTTACCAAGCGTCTCTGACGATGCAGGCATCCAGTTACCTACCACCCACCGTAAGGCATCGGCCCACCAGTGGCCTCGGGACGGGGGGAAGGGAGGCCCTCTTGAGTCAGGAACGTCTCACTATCCCACTAAGCTTCTGGGAAGAGAGTTTCCCGAGCCAAGGAAATCACAGGGTGCAGCAAACGTAGCCGAGTGAGTGCATCCGCACTGCTAAGGAGGTGATTGTGTCCCAGCCCACCCTCGCTCACTCACTCACCTGTGTGTCTCGGTCACCTCAGAGTTGGCAGGTGTTTAAAACAAAGGAAACCCCAAACAAATCTCACAATCAACACGACTGCAAAGGGGGCTCTCTATGCAGCCAGGCACACCCTAGTAAACACAGGCCCTGGTCACGGCGCCCATTCCCTCCCTGCATTAGCATGGCCTCTAACCTTCTCTTCGAGGCACTTCCCTACTTCAGGTGGTTCAAGTGCTGACACTCCTTTTCTTCATCTGTAAAACGGGGCTTCTACCATCTGGCTGTCTACTGGAGAGAGCAAGAAGCCGAAGCCTGTCTGCCAGAGGTCCCAGGTTGTGTCCCTGTCTTCTGTTTACTCCATAAATGTCATCCGTGTGACTTTTCCAGCTGCCTCCTCCCCTGGGCTGTGACGATCTCCAGCCCATCTTGGAATTCCCAGTGCTTAGCACAGTGCCTGCACACAGTAGGCTCGCAGTCGAGGCCCTCCTGACCTGGCAGCACCCTCTACTCTCTCAGCCCCACTGTCCACAGCAGCCCAAGTGGTAGAGCCTGTGTCTGGAGACGCTTCCTTGCTTCCTTTTGCCGTGACTCTGCCCGGCTCTTCCGGGGCCATCTCCATCCCCCTTGTCCCTTCACTCATCCTCACCCTCCCGTCAAGCCTCCCCAGCACACCCCTCCTGGTTCCTCACTTCAGGCTTTTCATCTATGACCTCCTGGGGTATGCGACGCTCTTCACTGCCCCGAAGCCCGCAGGGGCCCTGGCCTGAGACCCAGGTAGGTTCGATGGGAGGAAGATGGAGGCAGCAAAATCCAGCCCCCACCAGTTCCAGTTACTCTGACAAAGCCCCCCAAAGCCTCCCTTCCAGCGGATGATGTGCAGAGAAGCCAACAGCCACGCCCTCCACATCATCATCTGTATGTTTTCCCAGGAAATTCCACTAAGACAAAGCAATCTCTCTATCGCATGAAACTTATCCTCGATGAACTTCATTTATGGGGATAGACAAGTGCTCTGTTCCTGACACTGCCCATTAAAGTGTGATGTGGGGATTGTCCATGAGCAGCTAGTGATGTGGGCCTCAGTTTCCTGACCTGTAAAAGGCGGAGGCTGAAGCAAAGATGCCCTCTAAGGACCCCGCCAGCTCTGCTGCTAGGATCCTATGGAGATAAGAGGCGTGTTTGCAAAACACCGTAGAGGGGATTTCTTTGTCAGTGGTGGATAGCAAAAAAATCTAGAATTTTCAGCTGAAATGGTTCTTCTGAATGTTCAAGGGATGTGATCAACTAAGCAAGAGTGAACATTTCATCTTCTACTCACTGAACACTTTGGCAATGATCACATGTGAACACACGAGGACACAGTGACTGGGGCAAGCCCTGAACAAGGGAGAAGAAGGGGGGGGCCACCCTGAGAAAGCAAAGGCAATGGGGAGAAGCCAGCAGGCGATCACACCTGATTTCCCGGACACGTGGGTCAGCACTGCCACCGGCCCAACTGTTCAGGCAGCAGGGATGCCTGGGGCGCCTGGGCCACCTAGAATGCCAGTTTCAAAATTCTTTTGGGGGAAAAAGTTTTGACTAATTAATACAAAAACATTTAGGATTCGGGGAGTGGGGACACGGTCACACACACCAGCACCACAGAATGGCCCCTAATGCTTGGATGTACGTGTGTGTGCGCCCGTGTGCGCCGTGGCTGTCCCTACCACTGCCACAGCAGTCAAGTGTTCTATGAAACCACCAAGAAAAACCTCCACTTTCAGTAAGAGGCCAAAGTCAGGGTCAGGGTTGGGCATCAAATGTCGGACGGTCTGTCAACGACCCGGACATCCCAAGCAAGAGTTTCTAACAGCAGTGTTTGTCTACCAGATGTCACCATCCCAAAGCAAGTGTTTTCAAAGGCACAGAGGAGCGATTGTGGGGAGCCAGCAGTTGTCAGCCCCCTGGATTCCTCCTCCCTGCTGACGGCAGAGAAGCTCGCCTTGTCCAGCCCGTGCCTCCCCCCTCCCCCCATGGTGACATCAAAGAACGACCCCCCTACAGCTTCCCGTAAGTGAATCCTCGCTGCTAGCAAGGGCGCCAGCATTGGCTGCAGAACACAAACACATCATCTTCTTCTGCAGTTAGAAGACTCCTTCTGAGACTCAAGGGGAACCCGGACCCTCTGGCCACTGCCCCCGAGCAGATAAGGGGGCACCCCAATTTCACCCTTGATGCCAGACGGCTTGACGCTGGCCCCACTTCCCATCGCCATCCTTTTCTTGGCTGGTGCCGGCTGGAGAAGACCCTCCCTCCTGAACTTGGCTCGAAAAGCCAGAGTTTCAAGGAAGCTGGCTGCATGTACTCAACACCCACCCCTACCCCCCACCCCCCTGCTTTTACAGAAAATGCAAGGAGCTACCGGGAGACAAAATGGGTCCAGGGAATGGTGCTTAGGAAGGTGAGGTGCATCCCTGGAAACCATCTACCATCTCTGCCCTTCTCCCAGGAGGCAGGGGCAGGGGCCGGCCAGCAGCGCTAACCCCGGCTCTAGGGTGGTCCCGCCCCCACTCCCTGTCTTTTAGCTGCAGAGGCCCTTTTCTGCAGGAAGTGCTGCACCAGTCCTGGTAGCATGGAGGGTCGGCTTCAAGAGCCACTTACAGGAAACTGCAGACTGAGCCTCCTCTGATATCCCAGGCCAAGCAGCTTCAAGACCAGCACCGCCATGCATGAGCTAGGCAGAAGAGAAGACAGTTACTGGGAGGGGCTCACGGGGAGTGCCAAACTCACTTGGCTAAGCCAGTCCAAGGCCACTGTCCCCTGGAGAGGCAGGGACAAAACTCCCCACAAAGTGCTAAAGGAGACACTTCTCAGGGGGGACATGAGAAACACACACCATGGAATTTGAGAGCTGACAAGAACCTTCAGGTTGTCAAGGTGGAGACGTCTCATTTCTGACCTAAGGCCACTGATCGCTCCTCACCAGGTGCTGGCAAGGCCCCGTTGAGGACCTCAGCTGACATTTCACTACACTTTAAGGGGTACCAAGCACTATCCTCACAATTCCACAAGATGGGGCTCATGAGTATCGCCACTGCTATTTCACAGATGAAGAAACTGAGGCTCAGCCAGGCAGGGACACCCAACCAAGTGGAGTCATTTCCGCTCCTTGTAAGGATGCACACACACACTGACACACAGACACAGAGACTAAATCTGTGGTTCAGTCATTTCAGTTGTGTCCAACTCTTCGTGATTCCACTTGGGGTTTTCTTGGCAGAGATACTGGAGTGGTTTGCCATGCCCTCCTCTAGCTCATTTTGCAGAAGGGGAAACCAATGCAAACAGGGTGAAGCGACTTGCCCAGGGTCACATAACTAGTGTCTCAGGCCAGATTTGAACTCTGGTCTTCCTGGCTCCAGGCGTGGTGCTCTATCTACTGAGAATAGGGAACTCTGGTGACTGTAAAAAGATGTTCATCACAGCCCTTACATTTGGCAATGCTGATGATGCCCATGTTTTGGAAACACAGAAAATCTGAAGACAATTCAAGCATTCGGTTACTGCAAAGGCAGCCCCACTTCAATCTGGCTAGGTGACACACTGGAGTATTAATGGCCCATCTCGCACAGCCACTTAACAGAGCCTGCACCCCGTAAGAGATAGTTGTACTGATTTTTGTGCTGAAGATATGAATTACCGTGAGGACAAGAGCAGCAGAACTCAGCTGGTCTCGTCTCCCAAGTGAGTCTGTAAATGTCGTGGGAAGGCCAAGGACCTGCTTGCCCTCTCTCCCTCCCGCTCAGGTCCAGTACATAGGGATGACTCACAACTATAATTTTCTTTTTCAAAGTTAAAAGTAGCCTACACAAGTATTCAGTAATTGTGTCCTCAACATTTTGCTGTAGAAAAATGCTAAACTTAACCATCTAGAGTAGGAAAATGGTTCTTCTGGGGTGGGTGATTTCTATTGCAAATAGAATAAATGAAGACTTCTCTGAAAATCTCCCCAAGAACTCTTCTAACACGTCGACTGCACAGAGATGTGCCCAGGCTCCAACCTGCTTCCATGTAATGTTAGCCCATGTGAAGTAAGCACATGCATTCTGTGGCTCTTGAGTCACTAACCTCTTGTTCCTTCTGAAATATAACCACTCTGCCGCCCTTGTCTCCAGTTGCAAGAAGATCTCCAGAGTAATTAAATTCGACAGTTGAAATGATATCAGCTGTTAACAAAACACAAATAACATGATTTATTTTGGAGGAAAAAAAAAAATCAAACCAAGTAAAAAAGCCCCCAAACAGCAGTAAACAGAAATTAAATTCTTAATGAAAGAATCAAAACCTTCTTGCGCCTTACACGGACAATATTTTAGATATTAAAATGAACTTGACCGGCTGCCCTGGCATCCCAGGACACTGCGTCTGGTGCAGCGTCCACCTTTCCCTGTGCCCCACCAGCACTGGAACAGTGTGTTCCATTTGAAACCGAAGGCCCAGGGCTGACACGACAGGCCATCACTGAGAAATGGATGCAAAGAAGTGGGTCAGGTTTTCTAACTCGAACCCTCCCCCACAGATACTGGGAATCTACCTCCTTGTGGAAAAGGCCAATGGGCAAACAAACCTCCAGCCCTTTAGAGGCAAAATGGCCTTTGGAAACAATCGAGTCCGAGGCTCTTGATCTTACCAAGAAGGAAACCCAAGGACATGTTGATGAAAAAGTATTTTATTGCTTCAAACCCGATACAAGACCATTTCATAGGAAATCTCCTGGATTAAGCATACAACTCTCAAAAGAAACACTTGTCTCCTGTTTCTATGTTTCCCCAAGATACTGAACCAAAGCCCTGGGCCCGATTCCCTGTTGGACCAGTCAGCTACACTCTGCTCCAATGCCCCCAGCTTCCCAGCAACTCTAACTCACAGGAGATGATGGAGGCCAGGTGAGAGAACTCTCATGGACCACCAGGCATGCAGCCTTGCTGATTAACAACTCAGATTACATGTGTGTGGGGCAGCTAGGTGGCACTGTGGATAGAGCCCTGGAGTCAGGAGGACCTTACTTCAAATCCGGCCTCAGACACATAACACTCACTAGCTGTGTGACTCTGGGCAAGTCACTTAACCCCAGTTGCCTCACCAAAAAAAACAAACAACAAATTACACATGTGACTAATGGGAAAGGAAGGACAAATACATGACTACTACATCTTAACAGGTTTCTTTTTTAAACTAAGAGATTACAACCAAGTTTGAGAAGCCCTATGCCTCAGATTCCCATGCAGACCTTTAAAACAAAGGATTTTCTAAACTGATACAATTTAGCTACTCTTCAAAGGTTCTACAGATACAGGGAAAGAGTCCATTGATTTTGGCTTTGTTTGCTGACGTTACATTACTGAGACCCGAGCAAATGATGACAAGCCCCTTTCCCTGAAGAGCCATAATTCAGTTTTAAGCTACTGGTAATTCTTAGATTTGTTAACAAAAGTAAAAGAGTCAGTGTGAGAAGCAGAGACTGTCACGGTACAACTGAATAAAATGAGAATGATGCTGGTGAGGGGACAGCTCCAGAGCAACCTGGGAAGACGCGGATGAACTGATGCCCCTCGCCTCCGGACCATGGCAGCAGTACTCGTGCCAGTCCAGTCTCTCTGCAGCCACTCAAGTGACCGTCAGTCAAGCTGAGGTCCGATCACATCACCCCACCCCCACTTAACAAAACTCCAGCGCTAGGGCATTTGGTGTGTTCACAACCTGGTCCCTTCTAAACTTACCACCTGATTCCCCTCAACACACTCTGCAATCCAGTGCCTCGGCCTTGCTCAGAAGGCGCATCGCCAGCCTCTGGCCCCCCTGGGCGTCTGGAATGGCCTCCCTCCTCCACCTTCTGCAAGAAGCCTTGAAAAGCTTGAAAGATCCCTGCTAACACAACCTCCGACTTGTCCCAGGTGCAGCGCGTGTGCACACACCACGAGCCTCTTGTCACCTGTTACACTGGCTGCATCTCGTGAGCAGGCATTGTCCTTTGCCTTTCTCTGCATCCCCAGCATTTGCTTGGTGCTGGGCCCAGGGGAGGTGCTTGAGAAATGCTGGCTGACTGAAAACAACCAACAGCTTCCTAGTATTTGGCCCTATCCCCAGAGGGGGATGGGCACCTCCCCTCTGGGCTCCATCCAGGAACGGCTGGATGATGACCCCTGGGATTCCTGCTCACACACACATGCCCCATCTCAAGCCAGATTTTGTTGCTACAGGTGGGACACTGCAATCACGGAGCCAAGGTCATGCTCTTCAAGGATCAGCAACACCCTGCATATGAGGAAGGCCACACAGCCTGAGGTTGGGAATGAACATCTGTAGTGTACAAGCACACACGTACATACACACACACACACACACACACACACACACGTACGTGACTTTGCCTTGGGTTAAGAGCCAGACAGAGGCAGTCACTTGGCACCGTCTCCTCTGTCCCAGTAGCCACACATAAGGACAGGCTTCCGTCCTGGCAGCGGAGCTCACAAGTGTGGTGCGAGACTCCAGCTATTCGTTAAAACGACCACAACTCTTTCACAGCATCTGCTCTGTGGTTTCGATGACTTTTCCTACAATTGTATCTAAGGATGCATTTGCTTCTTAGGATTTTCACTCCTCATGCCATTCTTCCTCTGAGGAATACAAAGCTGGAGATTCTATGAATCACTGCAATATCGAACTCCTACTATGTACTGGAGAAACAGGAAAGCCTGTCACAGCCTGACAGGACACCTGTTCTGGGGGAGGGGACAGCACACAGGGAAGGTCTCAGCCGCAAGGCCTACGGAAAGGTGCCGGGGGGGAGGGGCCTTTAGGATTCAGCCACAAAGCAGAGTGGGGATGGTTCTTCTTTCAGGTCATTTCCATGATACAATAGTATCAGCTTTTGATGTTGAACCATGGGACAGGACCAAGGACTTTCCTTTCCAGGTCATCAGGAGCAGGTCTAGGTTGTGGTAGCTGAGGGCACTGGGCTGGAAGCCTGGGTATTTCCAAGGCTCTTGGGTTCAGAGTCCTGGGCTGTCTCCATCAGGGCCCGTGGGGAGATGGTGCAGATGGTGGTGGTGGTCTGCCCTGCCTGGCATGACCTACTTCCCCAGATCAGGCCAAGTAGCCTGGGAGGTGCACACTCATTTATGAAGAGAGGGGTAGGGGTGTGTGTGTGCATGTGTATGTGTGCGCGTGCGTGCGAGTGAACAGATAGATGGATAGAAAGATGAATGGATGGATGGTTGGATAGATAGATAATCAGTGTTCTGTTACTCCTGCATTCATGGGTCAATCTCAAGGGGAAAAGCTCTAAACTCTGCCATCACTTGGCAGAATGCCAAGGCTAGCCGAGGAAGAGCTCCCTATGAAGTCTACGGCACATGTCAGCTGCAAGCACACCCTCCAATGTCGTCTAAAGCACTCCTCGTTTTCTTTTACTTTTCCTCTAAAAGCTGAAGAAAGGTCTCTGTGCCCCCAGTGAATTGGGACGTGACTGTGAGCGTTCACCAGAGCCCACAAGTTCGCCCCCCTCCTCCGGAGATAGCCAGGTTCTAGTATTAGGCAATGTTCCCATCTCCCATCCCCACCCCCTCAGTCAAGTCCTGTGCTCACAGATGCCACAGCTCAGCAACAGGCCCCTGCTCCCTCACCATTCGCCACACTGCAAGTCCCTGAAAGGAGGGAGCCCGCCACTTCTTCTGCATAAAGAACGAAGACCAGGAAGCAATCTTTTTAGCTCTGAAGTTACTGCCCACCTCCGGATGCGGCCCCTTCCCATCTCCAGATGGTCTTCCAAACAGCCTTTAATAAATCTCACTTGGCGTGTAAGTCTGTGGGTGGGTTTTTTTTCCCCTTTTCCTTTCACTAGGGAGGATGCTGTTACCACAGAATCACTTGCAAAGGCCTCTGCTGCCAAACTTACGTGTTGAAAGCCTTCCCTTAGATGGCTGGAGTGGGTGGCCTTCATTCACAGGTAAAGGGTTGTCATTCGGAAGGAGAATCAGGGAGGTTCTGCTGTGTTCCAGAGGACCAAAGGACACGCAGGGAGAAGAGGCAGAGGAGAGGATTCAGAAGGACAAAGCTCTGTGGCCAGCCAGCCGGCCTGCCTCTACTCCTCTAATCATCCTCCTCATCATTTCTTCCATCACACTAAATACCATCACATTCACCTGCCACCAGAGTCAATGCCTAGGGGCATCTCATCTCACAGGGTTGTTGGGAGAATCAAAGAATCAAAGAAATGACAAGGGAAAGCCTGCTAGATCAAGCCCGCGCTATTGGTGTCATTCATCTCCTTGGGAATTTAGTAGCCGTGCAATTTCTGTGTCAAAAGGCAGGGCTGTTTGAGTCACTTCCCCAGCAAAATCCCCACTAGCTCTGCAAGGCCCAGCTGTTATTCTTTGAGGACCACATGGCACCCAACACAGTACTATGCCCACAGGAGGCAACTGACACCCACCTGCTTAATGGAATTAGCTTCTAATGATAATCACCATTTTTAAATGCTACACCAAGACTAAATGAGGATGACTGATGTTTTCAAATTCCACTTTCACTGTGACTTATTTCTACAGACGAAGTGAAATCCTGACCATCAGTAGAAACCAAAATGGGGGTAAAGGCAACGGGAAGGGAAGTCAAAGTCTTTATAAGGTAATTTCAAATGAGCAAAATGGTTTTAATCAAATGCAGTTTTAGACATAATATGTTAGGGGACAGGGACACTGAACCCACCCACCTTCTTCACTCTCCCGTTCAGTCAGCTCTGTCTGTGATCCACTTCAGATCTGAACACCAACCAGATGCCCACCCTCCACGTTTGCATGGTCTTCTCACGCACCCCAATTATGAGAAACAGCAAGACCCCTTCCCTTCTTCCTCCATTCCAACACTAGTGTTCTCCTCTCCCTCAGAACAGAATTGAGCCACCCGAGGGCCTCAATGCCCTTTGAAGACATTTAAGGCTCTGAAGGGAGACTGGTATCTTCTCCCTCTATTAAAATGTTAGTACTACATCATCCTACACGTCCTTCCAACAGATCAACTCAATGTAGGTTTCTTTGGACTTTTGCGTCTGTCTTTCAAAGCCGCTCCTCACCTCTGATCTTTTCATCAGAGACGCTTCCAAGTTCTCAATTCCAGAGGTGTCACACCAGCCACCACAGACCTGGGGGGGCCCTCACCAGATTAAAATCTCATCGGGGAAACGTTTAACAAAATAAATGCAAATGCAGTACAACCTAGAAAACGTGCATCTGTGGGTTTTGAAGACAAGAGGCGGCCCTCAGGGACCCATTTCTATTTGAATTGGACACTATTGCTCTATTCCATCGAAAGGTTCACTTCCATATGACTATATGCCGCTTTGCCTCTGGAATACTGAATTCTACTATCTCTGATTTTTAGCTGACGCTTCGAGGTCTCGTGTGAGCCCGCTGCCAGTTCCTTGGTACTTGAACTGGTTCTCTGACATTATGAGGACTCTGACTGGGGACGAGCTGGGTGGATTCTTTCTATCTTTACTCTGTGCTCTGATTCTAAGAGATCTGGGCAGTTTTCATTTATGATTTCTTGAGTTAGTGTCCAAATCTTTGTTTTTTAAAAACTACCATGGTTTTCAGGGAGTCTGATGATTCTTAAATTCTGTCCCCTTGATTTGTTTTCTACCTCAATTGTTTGTGAGATTAGATATCTTACATTTTATTCTATTTTTTTGCTTCAATCTTCTGATTTTATTCTAATATTTCTGGCTGTCTAACGGAAGCTCAGGCTCCTTGGATCTTGGCGGTTTCAAAGTGTCAGATCTTCAGGGCCCTCTCTGCTGTCTCAGGACAGTGTCAGGGCCCTCAAAGCCCCTGGTCTTATGCTACCCCAGGAGTTTCCAAGGTCCCCACCCTGGGGTTTTCACAGATGTGGTTAGGATCCCTACAAGCTGCTGATTTGTGCAATTCTATGGTGGAAGATGTAACTGTAATCTCTCATTAGATTTCCTGATCATTATAAAGTCTAGAGTAAAATTCTGTCTTTCCAGCGTGGACATATGAAAGCTGAAGGTGGCCCACATACCGTTCAGACAGACCCCTTACAATGGGATACCTTTAAAGAAATATTGACTCACTGCAATGGAAGTGATTTAACCTAGACGCAATTTTTAAAGACCCTTATCTGGGGAGGCTAGGGATCCTAGTAGAGAAAAGTGCTGGACCTGGAGGCAGGAAGCCTTGAGTTCAAACCCTGCATTTACCAGCAATTAACCTCAGTTCCCAGTAGCTCTCCACTTACTGACACTCTGCCAGGTTTCACTCCAGAGAACATCTTGCCCCATCCAGGATAGGATGAGGGACTTAAGCCCAGGAACTCCCTCAGTTCTCCTCGCCCCTCCCCCCACTCCTTCCCAAGCTTCCTTTCTAAAGGGTTGGCACTGGAATATTCCAGGCAGCCCCACTCTCCACAGCAGTAGCTCAGGTTATCCTGCCCCTGCCCCAAGGGCAAAGTGTCCCCTGGCCTTCAGTCTCCTTTTGGGTGTGGTCTCCCCCCATCAGACTGTAAGCTCAGGGAGGGCAGGGATCAGCTCTCTTTTTCTTGTCTGAATCCTCTGTAGTTAGCACAGAACCTGGCACACACCAGGGCTTCATAAATGTTTAGCGCTCTTCATTTTATATGGGCAGCGAGTTGGTGCAATCTCAGCGGACAGTGACTTGAGTTCAAATTCAGCTTCAGACACTGTGCCCTTGGGCAAGTTACTGTTTGCCTCAGTCTCCTCAACTGTAAAATGGAGCTAAGGATAGCACCCACCCGCCAGGGCTGGTAGGGGCTCAAACGAGAGAGCATTATTATGGTAGTAGTGCCCTCATCTATAAAGTGGGGATAACTCTAGCACGCACCTCCCAGACTGGTGAGGATAAAATGAGGCAGAATTTGTGGAGAGCCTTACAAAACTAAAGAGAGCTGGAAGAAGGCCGCTGTTCTCAGTCTGGGTGGTAAGTTGTAGTTTTATATGCATCATTTCACCCCGGCCCAGAGGACCTCTGAGCCCTCTTCTGCTCTGAGCTAGGCCGTTACCGGTCAGTGGGACACCCCCTGCTGCAGGCACGCACCCCCTGCTGCGCCCCCAGCCCGCCTTTGAGCAGAAGGAGCTCAAAGCTCAGAAGGAGCCCACTCCACTCATTCCTGCAAGGAAGAGCCTTGGAGTTTCCTCCCTCTGGCCTGGCAGACCGTCTACTGCCTAGTCACAAACTCCAAGCAGGCATCCAAAAAACCGCCCCAATTTGGTTGAGCATAAAACATCTGAAGACTCCACCCCACCACACCACTAAAGGAAATAAAGCAGGTTCCAGGGCACAGGAAATTAACCCTCTCTTTGGCTAACCTCACGCAACAGAATCAGCAGGTGGGAAGGGCCCTGAGGCTCCCTGGCCCAACCCATATGCCCAGCGTCAAGCCCTCACACAGCATCCCCTGAAAACAGCTGTCTAAACTTTGCTTCAGGAGCCCCAGTAGAACGCCACCTTCTGGGCTAATGGTTAGGAGGTTTTCTCATTCCAGGCCCAAACCATGGCTTCCCACCTCAGCCCACTGTTCCCAGTGTTCTCCAGAGCCCAGCAGAACACACAGCAGACCTTTAACTATTTGGGGACAGCTATCATGTGTCCTCCCTATGCCAAGAATTTTCTTCTTGCCCCAAGCTTTCATCATCTTAATCACATTTCCAAGTCTCACGCTCCTTCTTTCAAGGAAGGCCCATGATCCTCAAGACGTGGTTTCACCAGGCCAGAACGCAGTAGGTATGGCCGCGCCATCCTTTCTGTCAGGCTGCCTGAGATGACAGCAGCTGATCGAGCAGCCATCTGACCACGACAACACCACCAAATGAAGGTGAAGATGCCACCAGCAAGTGGTGCTCTTTCTTACATGGCACTTTAAAGTCTGGAAATCATCAGAGCCTTGTGACCTGGGTACTAGAGGCATGCCCGTGCCCTTCCTGAAGCAGAGCCAACCAGACAGGTCCCAGACAGATGGCAAAGCTCTCGCTGATCAGCTTCGGTTCTGGCCCCATAGCCTGCAGAAGATCAGGAGATCCAGTCTAAAACACCGGGCAGGCGTGAAAGGGCTCGGGAGATGAGTCTGCTCTTGGGTGAGAGCACACCTGCACACTTCTACTCAGGCCCCGGGAGGACTTGCTGTTTAGGAAAGCCAGAGCCTGGAGGACACCTGAAGGACGACCCAGACAGTCGTTTTCAGTGCGGTCTGCCTCTGTGACCCTGTTTGGGGTTATCCTGGCAAGGATACTGGAGCGCTCTGCCCTGGCCTTCTCCAGCTCATTTCACAGATGAGAAGTGAGGCAAACAGGGTGAAGTGACTTGCCCAGGGTCTAAGGCCAGATTTGAACTCGGGAAGAGGAGTTTTCCTGACGCCAGGCCCGGTGCTCTACCCACTGCACCACCCAGCTGCCCTAAAATACTTTCACCCATTTGATTTCACTCAAGGCGTGCAGTCGTTTTTCAGCTGTGTCGGATATTCCACCCACCATACCACCTGGCTTAGGCTTAGGTCCATACTATGTGAGAATCAATTGGAGGGACCTGGAGAAGTAAAAAGCCAGGGGGATATGCTAGCGGTCTCCACATCTCTGAAGGACTTCTCTGTCAAGGACAGATTCAGTTTGTGCCGTTAGACCACAAGGGAACAACCCAAGACCAATGGCAGGTGCTACAAGGACACCGGCTTGGGTTCGATGCGATGAAAAGCTGACGTCAAGGGCTGTCCACAAGTAGGCAAGGCCTCTGGAGAGGAGAGGGGCTGCCCCCAGCAGGAGAGGAGGGTGCCTGGGGCAGGCCCTTCCCAAGGCCCCGATTCTGGTCCTGCAACCTGGACTCCTCAACTTGAGTCAGAAAGCCTTTCGCTTTCTTATGCAAGCTGCTCACTTCCACTTTCTTTTTAGATCACGTCCTCGGCCAAGAACACAGGCGCACAATGAGGGCTAAGCCGTCCTCCCCTCTTTTCTCTTTTCAGTGCTCCCATCTCTACCATGTCAGTGTCCACACTGGTTCTCTCTCTTCTTTCCTCTCCCATCCCTTAATACAGCTGGGGGGGGGGGGGAGGAGAGAAGGGCTCTGGTTATGCTTAACGTTCCTGTCCACACTCACCCCCGTTTATAATCATAATATTTTACCAATCAAGCCACAAACATTTATTAAGCATCGACTATGTGCCAGGCACCACACTGAGCACTGGGGACACAAGAAGAGGCAAAAGTCAGTCCCTGCCCTCGAGGGGCTCACACTTCAAAGGGAGGAGACAACAAGCAAAAGCATGTGCAGACCAGCACCATCTGGGATCAATAAGAAATAATGGACAGAGGGAAGGCCTCCTGCAGAAGCTGGGCCCTAAAGGAGGCCAAGCAGAGGAGGGAGGGCTGGCTCCAGGCATAAGCTAGAAAAGGAAGCGGGGACTGTGTCAGGAAGGGCTCTGAATATCAAGCAGAGTACTGGTATTTGCTCCTGGGGGAATGACACAGTCAGAGCAGCTTTTTAGAAAGATCCTTTGGATGCTGGAGTGAGGCAGACCTCCCAGCAGGTCGCCACCACAGGCCAGGCCTGAGATGACGAGGGCCTGCACCAGAAGGGCCGTTACTTTCATCTCCAGTTCCTCTGCATGTCCAGCTGTCTACCCAAGGCCCCCTTTTCCTCCTCTGCAGAATTGTTCCTCTGTGTTATCAAAAGTTTGTTCCGGGGAGCTTCCCCTCCGTGCTGCGTTGACCTCCCTGGTAGGCTGACCCAGGCCAGGCTGGGCCCATGTCCAGGGCGGTCACTTCCGCTTGAGGTGCCCTCCCACACTTTCTGGTTCAGCAGTGAGTTGCTTCTTTACTGGACAGGACAGAGCCAGGCTCAAAGCGCAGCTCACCTGCTCCCTCTGGAAGACGAAGTCATCACTAAAGCAGGAAGTCTGCTACTTGCTCTCCTGGCTAACAGCAAGCACCAGCAGAGACTGGAGTAAACAAAGCCTTCATACCTCTGGACCAGTGGCTAGTATGTTACCACACGCACACGAACAGCCTCGATGTGCCACGGCCCGGCACCGCGAACGTTCCACAAGACAACCACAGTCATTACTGAAGGGAAGGGACTTCTGGTATTCAATTAGATGCATTAGCTCTGACTCAACCCACAGGCTTCTCAAAAGAGTAACATGAAATACGAAATACTGACTAATAAGAAAATTACATTACTCAAAATATGATTATATGGATTGTTACAAAGTTTTAAGTACTAGATTGAGGATTAGGGGCTCAAGAGGCTTCCCTTTGTGGCGTCATTCACACACTTCTAAAGTGCCGCTGAACCAGAGGGAGAGCCAAGATGGCAGAGTACAAGCAGCAGGTCAGGTGAACTCTCCCAACATCCCCCTCCAAACAACTTTAAAATAATACCTCTTTTGGATGTATTGCCCAACAAAAGGACAGGGGATAAAGACCAGAGCACAGACCAGGAAAGTGGTGACCACACCCCTCCCAGATCACACCACCTTGGAAGCACCTCAGAACTAGCTCTGAAAACAGCAACACACAAAAGCCTGAAACTTAGGGCAGTGCCTCCCCACCCCCAGGTGAGCAGAGCCCAACTTTAACATAAAGTTCAAAGTCAAGACAGGCTGGAAAACGAGCAAACAACCAAAAAAGAATCTGATCATAAAAGGCTACTATGGTGGCAAAGAAGCCCAAGACTTAAACATCAATGAAAACAGCTACAAACAAAGCCTCAAAGAAAAGTGCTAATTGGTTCCAAGCCCAACAAGAATTCCTGGAAGAGTTAAAGAAAGATATAAGAGTGATAGAAGAAAACTTAAGAGAAAAAAATGAGAGCAATTCAAGAAAATTATGAAAAGAGAATTAACAGTTTGATAAAAGAGGCACAAAAATATATTGAAGAAAATACCACTTTAAAAAAGAGAACTGGCCTAATGGCAAAAGAGGGACAAAAATTCACTGAAGAAAAGAACTCCTTAAAAATTAGAATTGGACAACTGGAAGCTCATGACTCCATGAGACATCAATAAACAATAAGACAAAGTCAAAAGAAAAAAAATATAAAGGAAAATGTGAAAAGTCTTATCAGAAAAACAACTGACCTGGAAACAAATCAAGGAGAGATTATTTAAGGATTTTAGGACTACTTGAAAGCCATGATCAAAGAAAGAGCCTAGACACCTTATTTCAAGAAATTATCAAGGAATACTGACCCAATATCTTAGACCCATTGGATAAAATAAAAATTAAAAGAATCTACCATCACCTCCTAAAAGAGATCCCAAAATGAAAACTCCCAGAAATATTACAGACAAATTCCAGAATTCCCAGGTCCAGGAGAAAATACTTCAAGCAATTAGAAAGAAGCAATTCAAATACTGTGGAGCCACAGTCAGGATTACACAAGATTTTGTAGCTTTCACGTTAAAGGAGCAGAGGGCTTGGAATAGGCAATTAACTCTAGAAGGCAAAGGAGCTAGGATTACAACCAAGAATAATCGCCCCAGCAAAACTGAGTATAACCCTTCGGGGGAAAAATGGGATATTTAATGAAACAGAAGACTTTCAAGCATTCCTGATGAAAAGACCAGAGCTGAATAGAAAATTTTACATTCAAACACAAGACTGAAAAAAAAAAAGCATAAAAAGGTAAACATGGAGTAATCAGAAGGATCTCAGAGTTAAACTATTTACATTCCTACATGGGAAGATGATACATGTAACTTCTAAGAACTTTAACATTAATAAGGCAGTTAGAAGTCAGAAGGCACAGATGTGAGCTGATTCTGCTGGGATGATCTCAAAAAAAAAAAGGGGAGAACGATGAGAAAGAAGGACGCACTGGCAGAAGGGTGACAGGAGAAGTGGAATGAGGGAGATTTTCTCACATAAAAGGGGCACACAAAGAAGAACTTTAACATTAATAAGGCAGTTGGAAGTCAGAAGGCACAGATGTGGGCTGATTATGTTGGGATGATCTCAAAAAAAAGGGGGAGGGTGATGAGAAAGAAGGACGCACTGGCATAAGGGCCAAGGGAGGAGTGGAATGAGGGAGATTTTCTCACATAAAAAAGGCACACAAAGGACAACTTGTATAATGGAGGGGGATGGGAAGGGCGGCAGCGCTTGAGCCTCACGCACAGGAACTGGGTCAGAAAGAGAAGACCATACACACAAACTCAGGTGCAGAAATCCATCTTAACAGCCAAAAGGAGGGGAAGGAGACAAGCAACGGGGGTGGAGGTGATAAAAGGAAAGGCGGATTGAGGGAGGCAGTGGTCAGAAGCAAAGAACTCTCTGAGGAGGGACAGGACAAAAAGAGAAGAAGAAACAGAAGAAAATGGGACAGAGGGAAATACACAGTCAGTAATCACAACTGTGAATGTGAACGGGGTGCACTCACCCATAAACAGAAGCAAAACTAAGAACGAATTAGAAACCAGAATCTAACAACATGCAGTTTACGAGACACACCTGAAACAGAAAGACACAGAGTTAAAATAAAGGACTGGAATAGAATCTACTATGCTTCAGCTGAAGCAAAGACGGCAGAGGCAGTAATTGTGATCTCAGACAAAGCAAAAGCAAAAACAGACGTAATTAAAATAGATAATCAGGGAAACTTCATTTTGCTAAAAGACACCATAGACAATGAATATTAAAAATTTTATGGGCAAATTTCTCTGATAAAGGCCCCATTTCTCAAATACATAGAGAACTGAATCAAATTTATAAAAATAAAAGCCATTCCCCAATTGATAAATGGTCAAAGGATATGAACAGGCAGTTTTCAGAAGAAATCAAAGCTATCTATAGTCATGAGAAAATGCTCTAAATCACTATTGATTAAAGAAATGCAAATTAAAACAACTCTGAGGTAGCACTTCATATCTATCAGAAATGATAAATGCTGGAGGGAATGAGGGAAAATAGATACACTAACAAACTGCTGGAGTTGTGAACCGGTCCAGCTATTCTGGAAAACAATCAGAAACTATGCCCAAAGGTTACAAACCCTGCATACCCTTTGATCCAGCAATACCACTATTAGGTCTGAACCCCAAAGAGATCAAAGAAAAAAGAAAAGGACCCATTTGTACAAAAATACCGATAGCAGCTGTTTTTGTTGAGGCAAAGAACTGAAAACTGAGGGATGCTCATCAGTTGGGGAAGGGCTGACCAAGTTGTAGTATACGATTATGATAGAGTATTATTGTGGTATTAAAAATGACGAAGCGGGTGGTTTCAGAAAAAAAACAAGGCAAGTTCTACATGAACTGAAGCAAAGAGAAGTGAGAAGAACCAGGAGACCTTTGTGCAACGTTGCCATGATGATCAACTTCGAAAGCCTGTGGTCCACACAACGATCCAAGACAACCCCAAAGGCCTTGGGATCAGTAATGCCGTCCCCCTCCAGAGAGACAACCCAAGCCCTGCGAGTGCAAAGTGTCATTTTCTCACTTTATTTTTCTTGATTTTCTTTCACAATGTGGCTAATACAAACAGGCGTTTGGGGTGATTTCTTACTGTTGTGTCTCAGGGAAGAAGAGGCCCAAGGAGAGGGAGAGAGAAGGGGACGGCCGGTTGGCTGAGCGGCCAGAACAAACATAACATTTACCGATTAAAGTCACTGTCTCACATGGGCCCAGTTCAGGGCGCTCCAAAACAGTTACAACAGAAACATCAAAGATCACTGATTCCAGATCGTCGTAACTGATACAATAACAATGAAAAGTTTGGAATATTTCAAAAGCTTCCAAAATGTGACACAAAGACAGGATGTGAGCATACCCCCGGCTACGCTGCCACAGACCTAAGAGAAGCATGGTGAAATGAGACACGCCTGCGTGATTGGTATCATTCTGCCTGCCTTCTCACTGGGTGGGAACAGAATTTGGAACTCAAAATTTAAAAAGACTTTAAAATAAATAAAGGATAAATTTTTCAAGATTTAATAAATGCAGCTAATCTAGTGTCCAGAAAGACAATAACCCAAAGAATCAATGTGGTCAAGGAGGGAACGACCCAACTGCAGCCTCAGAATTCAGTTTTTCTTCTTGCCATAAACATATTATAAATACAGCTGTGATAAGCTCCAAATGACGTAGTTCAGGTATAAGACTAGGGTTTTGATAAAGACCAATTTTCTGGAGAACTGGCTACTCTGTTCCAAAGTAAAGTAAATAGAACAGGAAAAAAAAAAAGACTAATCCAAGTCAGAGTAATAAAGCAGTGAAAATACTAACAAAACCTTGAAAGCCGTTTCACTAATCAAAAGCTCTATTTCTCTATATAGTAAATACAGCACTTTGCAAAATACCTGATAAAAACATACTAAGTGATCAGAAAGCTTTATAACAGCAGCAAAAGCCTCTTAAACCAATAATAATCATCTGCTTGGCCAGAACTCCATTTAATTTGCTACAGAAAATTTTCTTTTCTTTAAGGTCTTTCTGTGGAGTCAAAACCAAAACAAACAAATGAAAAAGCCCAAACAAACACATAAAAGGCCAACCTGGTATCATCTGTGACTGGAATGGGGTAAACCGACTGGACTCCAGACACTTTCCAGCTGTGAGACTCTGGGTAGGTCACCACTTTCAGCCTCAGTTTCCTCCTATGTGAAATGGGGCTAATACCTGTAGCCCTACCTTACTGGAATATTGGCAGGATCACACTAACCACAGGTATGTAAAGGAATTCCAGCACCTTAATGTTGGGTCTGTGTTCTGCTATTATTACCCCTGACATCCCCTGGGGCCCAGAATGACCCCACCAAATGATCACTTATTAAATGCCTCACCTATGCCCACAACTATGCACAGAATTTGGGCAGACACAAAATGAGAATAAAAGATGGGGCTCTGCCCTCAAGGGATTCTCCCTTCTCCCAGGGCCATGGGGGGGGGGGGGCAGGGGGACATCACATGAAGTCCAATCTTCCGGGGTCGCTGACAGAGGAACCTTCAGCTCCCCTGGTTGGATGACAAACCCCTTGAGGAGTGGAACTGTCCCCCCACCCCAAGTCTTCTATAGTTGTTTGAAGACGCTCTCTGCAATGAGGAGCTCACTTCCCTCCAGAAGCAGCACACGGCTCAGATCTAGCGCCTCCTGTGTGTATAACACCATGCCAGGTAATGGGGGTAGAGCCTTTGCCCCCAGGAATTCCTAAGCTAATCCTTGGAAAATGAATCTCCTGCCCTCTAACTCCATCCATTATTGATTCTCATTCTGTTCCTGGGAAGAGTGAATCATACCCCTCCCCTGGGGCTCCCCACACACTGAGGATTGGAAACCAGCCATTAGGTCTTCCTGTCTTCCTTCCTTCCTCCCGTCAACAACACCCTCTCCCACCTTCCTTCCAATTAACAAGCTCATCTGGGCATCAGGGTCGTCACACCCAAGAACATCTCAGAGCCATGTGGGTTAGCACCACAAGCCCTGATCTGGGAGTCAAAAGACCTGGGTTTGGGTTTGGACTCTGCCCAGGTTTATCAATTATATTATCCTGGGTAGAAGTCTGAACTGTCCATTTCTCCATCTGTAAAATGGAGCAATGTGTAACAACTGACATCGCAAGTTTGTCAGGAAGAAAGCACTTTTTAACTATAACCATGTACATATGAATTATTATGAAGGAGGGAAAGAGAACCAGAAAAGTCCTCTGGGCCACGGGAGAGACCAGCCCTGGGGGGATCAGGGGAAAGTGGTTGGGTGCCTTGGTGGAAGATGGAGGCCAGAGGCTGGCAGTGTTCAAAGACTGACCCAGCTCGCACCCAGCTCAGTCACAAGCTTCCTCCTAGAACTCCTTCCAAAGAACACTTCAGATCAACCACTCCAAAACAGTTCTTAAGCATCTACTATGTGCCAGGCCCGGCCTTCACAGAGCCTGGATCTTTCCAAGGGAGGAGGAGAAGATGAGGGGCTTTGTCACTCCCCGGAGCCTTAACCTCCCCTTCCAAGTGTGGACAAATAAAGTCTGTACAAAAAACAGAAAAGAAGGGGGCAGGGGAAGGGGAACAGCAAATCGCTGCTAGAATCTCTGAAGATGCCTTCAGAACACGTCTGCACGTGAAGCTTCTGAAAGCCCATGACCTCAACCTGAACCTAAAGAAAACTGAGGTACCCGCTCCATGAGAAACTGTCACTGAGGCGCTCACAAAAGGACAGATGCTGGACCTATGATTTCTTGGGTCCAGGGAAGTCCCACGACAGGAAATTCCCTCTACCAAAACAGGTCAGCACCTTCTCTGAAGACAGCTGCCTACAGCAGCAGTTAAATAAAATGAATGCTAAAACACAGTTAAGTAATTAGGTGGCACAATGGTTAGGGCATTGGGCCTGGAATCAGGAAGACTCATTTTTCTGAGCTCAAATTGACCCTCAGACACTTATCAGCTGTGTGACCCTGGAAAACTCACTTGCCTCTGTTTGCCTCAGTTTCCTCATCTACAAAATGAACTGGAGAAGGAGGTGGCAAACCCCTCCAGGATCAACCCCAAGGGGGTCACAAGAAAGGACACAATTGAAATGAATATTCAATCACCTGACTAAGAAGTCCCAACTCTACCCTACGGGCAGCCCCTCTACAGATTTCCAAGTGAAGAAAAAGAAGCCCCACGCAGAGAAGAAGCCACTACCCCCCCCCAAACAAGAAGCTAACCTCTCTCCTTCCTCGAGGAGGCATCGGTCTCTGCCAGTCTCTGCCACATTCGGGCAGGCTCCTGACAGCTAAGCCTACAGACTGCACTGAGAGGTGCTGCTTTCGTGGAGAAGGTCTAGGCCCTAGCCTCAAGCAGTCTATGATCACAACACGTCAACAATTTAATTCTCATTCAATTCAAAATACACAGCCTGTAGAAGCCTAGAAGGATTTACGAGATCTATTAGGCAGTCTGATGACAGGCTTGCCTTCCCCAGTGAGGGTTTGTATTAAACGCTTCTGCCAATTAAATTGTAAAATTCAAGTTAAAAGAGGTAAGAATCACAATGGAAATCTTTCAAAGAAGCAGAACCTTTTCCATGTCCACACAAAATCAGTAAAGTGAGGTTATGTTATCATGAAATGCCAAACTTTCATTAGTGGAAAATTAGCAAGAAGTTTTTTTTAAAGGCAATTGAGCATTAAATGAACTTGAAAACATGGATCAGCAACGTTAACCCCCAAGATCTCTGCCAAGAGGAGTCGACTTCCTATCTCCTCCCACCCCTTTCCCAAGGTTTCCAGGTACTAAGATCAGCACTTGGGAATTCAGGCAGTTTGGCTCAAGAGGGAATTACCAAAAACGTGCTACAAATGTGCAAGCACTCTGGGCCAGAGGTACTTATTACAACTTTCACCCAAATTGGGTCTAAAGACGGGGCTTTCCTACCGCTGAATGCCTGCCTAGCTTCTCCCAAGGAAGCTCACTAAATGCAGGTAAATAAATGGGAGGAAAGATTCAAAATCCCACAAGTCATGAGATAAAATACACCCCCCCCTCAGCTTTTTAAAGAGATGTAAAACTAGGAATATAATTTCCCCAAAGTCAGTCAATCTGGAAGCCCAATTCTGACGTCGAGGTTACCAGGCCCAAGCAGGAGAAGTGTGAGTCACCATCAAGGGCCCTTTCCAGCTCAGTTTCACCTTCTGGCATCTTCTACATTTATGTAAATGGTCAGTCCTTTTTCTTCCTAATGATTACTCAAGTACTGTGAATACTGATCTGAAATGGAGGTGCCTCCTTAACCAAACTTAGATTGACATGGGGAAATTTCCCAATTATTCTTACCAGATCCTCACTGAGAAACACTTTAAAAGAGAAGATATACTCTTTATATGGATTTAAAGCCTCTAGAAAAATATCTTCTCACCCCCAAAAGTCAATCACATAAGCCCAGAACCTGAGCACCCTCAGAAGCCCCGTGGGCCAACTTTAATGACCTTGGAAGACTACATTACAAAACAAGGCTTTTCATCCTCCCTCTACAAGGAACACTTCTCTATCAGCCTGAAACTGTGAAGCTGACCAAGGGAGTTTTGGGGCTGGTGCCAACCTTCCTCCAGTCGTGGTACACAGCCCTTTGTCTAAACGAAAGTCATTTTATTGGCAAGTTTTTGTGAGAACGAAATCAGTGACAAAAACTGAACCAATGTTCAATTTGAATTGGAAACCACGCATCTCCCTCACGCTGGGTGGCTACTGTGACAGGGGCACACCTTCCTGGGGACAGATGAGCAGGAAATAGGAGTGGCAGAAAGGATGGAGCAAATTCTTGTCTTCGGCTGCACAGTTAGCATCCCACAGGACCCAATGAGAATCCATGTGTAGGAGCCAAAGTTTAAGAAAGGGGAGGAAAGAGGAAATAAAAAAAGGTAGTGTGCCAGGGAACACGGTTCCAGACGTGTAGTCCAGTCACTGACAGGTGAGGGATGGGTTTCATAGGCCATGGCCCTGGAAGCCAGATGTGCCTTCTATGAACGTGGATGCTCCCTCCCCTTCTCTGTTTTCAAATGAAGTCAAGTCCACACCACAACACAGATGATGGGGCACCCAAAGGAATTCCCACTACCCCTTTCCCAAGTATCTCTGTTGAGCCCTGCTGACATACGAGAGCGGAAGAAAGAAGAATCTTTGTATTCCACTGAGTGTGCTGACGATACCAGGCCCTATCATAACCTGTTGTCATTCACTTGCCTGTTACCAATGACTACTGTGATCTTCACTAAATACAATTTTTTATCCAGACCCTATGCTCTCCCCTCCTTTATTCCCAATCTAGACCCCTCGGTGACCCCCTTCAACTCTCCACTGTTTTCTATTTCAGATTTCTTATTCCCTCATGCCCCGCCAACTTTGAATGACTCAGAACTTCGGCACATATGGACAGAGCTGATCAAAGTCCGGACACCGACCTGACTTGTTCTACTACGATGCAGGTTATCGAATCTTAACTGGGCCATCTCTGCAGCAAGGGAAGGGAAGACGCATTTATGCAGCGCCTCCTGTGTGCTGGGAGCCGTACTAAGTAACCACCTCTTCTGTGATCCAAGTAATCCTTCTACTCGGCTGTTCCGGCAGCTCACTCCCATGTATCTCAAGCTGACCGTGGCATCCCTCTTCCAGCCTCCCAGAAGAGGACTGACTTTGCTGCATACTTTACAGAAAAGATGTGAGGCCATTCCAGGAGAGTTCTTTCCTTCTCAAGTCCCATCCTCTGGACAACAGCCTCCATTTATCTCCTCCTCTCCCTTCTCCTTGCCAAGGCAAAGCCCCATTCACACAAGCTCGATCCTGTGCCCTCCCGTTTTCTCCCGAAGACTGCCCGTCTCCCCCATTCCTCCCACCTGCAGTCTCCTTCCTCGCTCCCTACAAAAGACAACCCCCATTTAATTCCGTGCTCCCCATCATCCTGGCCTTGTCTTCTTGGCCAAACTCCTCACGAAAACCGCCTGCACGCCCTCACCGGCTCGATGTCTCTCACTCGATACCAAACCCTGTTCCATACAGCTTCCCACCATGTCGTTCAACAAATAACTCTCACCAAAATGACCAAACTGAATAGCCTTCTCTCCGTTTTCATCCTTGCTGACCTCTGCAACATCTGACCCCGGATCGGCCTCGAGCCGTTGGACTGGGCCCACTGACTCCAGTGCCATCAGGCAGGTGTCTTTTCTCTCGGTCCCATATGTCACTCAACAGATCCCACAGGTCAATTCTGGCCTCTCTACGAGGAGCTGCCCTCCGGCATCAGACCAGACTGCGGCCCCACCCATCTCAAACTCCAGCCCCGGCCCTGGCTCCCCAGCCCCAGCCCCAGCCCAATGGTCTTCAGGTACCAATGGCCGTATGCCCGCATGCTCTCTCCCCCTCTCGAACGGGAGCTCCCCAAGGGCAAGGACAGGTGGGCCTTTCTTTGCATCGCCAGCATTGGGCAAACAGCAAACACTTAATAATGTTTGCTGACTGACTCCATTTAACAGAAAAATTTACAATCACTGTTGCAAAAACGTCGGTCCCCCTCCGAGCCTGAAGAGTAAAGAACAGGGAAAGCAAGCGATCGCCGCTCCGCCCCCCCCAAACCACGCGGCAGGAGCTGCGGGGCTGGCTGGGGGCGCTCCCGGAGGGGTCGGCCCCTCTCTCCACCGGGCTGGAGCCCGCCTGCTCGGGAGCGCTCAGTCAGTGGGCAGCAGACCAGGGGGGGCTCCGCGGGGTCGGTCCTCGGCGATCACGCGGCAGAAGCCCCCGCCCCAGCCCGGGGGAGGGCCACACAACCCGCACGAGCGCCCGGGCGCCCCCTCCCCCGGCCCCCACCCCGCAGGGGACCCGGGATCGGGGCGGTTCCCGGCAGACCCCGGCCGGCCGGCCGGCTCTCAGCCCGCAGGACACACGCGGGGCCGCAGGGACCCCGCCCCCAGGCCCGCAGAGTCCGGAGCGGGGGCGGGGGCGGCGCGGGCGGCCCCCCCCCCCCACGACCGACCGCGCGTGCCGGGCGTGGCCGGACCTCCGAGGGCCCCCGAGGTCCGAGCGGTCCGTCCTCACCTTCGGCCACGTCCTCGTCGATGGCGCCCTTCACCTGCGAGAAGCACCACTGCAGGTCGCTGCCGCCCATCGGGGCCGGGCCGCCGCCCACGCCGCCGCCGCCGCCGCCGGCTCCTGCAACAAGCACACGGGGGTCAGCGCGGCCGGCCGGGGGGGGGGGGGGGCGGGGACGGGCCCCCGGGGAGCGGGGGCGCGGGGGGGCGAGGGGGGGGGGGGGAACGGGGGGCTGGGGGATGCGGGCCGGGCCGGGGGAGGGACGGCGCCTCACCTGCCATGGCTGCCAGGCCGGGCCCGGGTTGCGCGGCGGGTCGTGGCCGGGGCCAGGGCCGGGGCCGGGCCGGGCCGAGGTGGGCGGCGGCGGCGGCGGGGCCCTGGCTGGGCTCCTGCAGCTCCGCCCGCGCCTCTGCCGCCGCCGCGGACCGAGCGCCGCCTCCCCCCGCAAAATGGCGCCCCGAGCCGGCGCCCGGATCGATGGCGTCACCGCCCTCCGCCCGAGGCCCCGCCCCCGAGAGGCCCCGCCCCGGAGCCCTCCTCCCGAGGCTCCGCTCCATACGCGGACGGGAGGCCACGCCCCGACGCCGGCTCCGAGGCTTCTCCCTATACGCTGCCCCGAGGCCCCGCCCCCGAGCCCTCCTCCCGAGGGTCCTCTCCCTACGGCGCCCGGGGCCTGTGGCCACGCCCCCTCCAGGCCCCGCCCCCGACACCTGCTCGGGAGGCTCCGCTCCGCTACACCTCCGCCTCCGAGGCCCCGCCCCGCTCTTCTCCTCAAGCCCCAGCAGCCGTCGGGGCCACGCGCTCTCTCCCCACCCCCAGTCCCGGTCCCCTTCCCGCCCTAGGCCCCTCCTGACCCGGGTGAAGGGGGAGGTGCCTCGGCTAAGGGAGGGGCGGGGAGGGGGAGGGGGGAGGAGAAGGAAGAAGAGGAGGGGGCGTGTGGGAGGAGGGAAGAAAGACAAGGAGGGGGCGTGTAGGAGGAGGAGGAAGAGGAGGGGGCGTGTGGGAGGAGGGAGGGAGGGGGCAGAAGGGGAGGAGAGGGTCATGGAGCCGCCGTACTCCGCGGGCAAAGAGATGGAAAGGATCTTGCAGGTCCTCAAATCCATTTCACAGATGGGGAAACTGAGGCCCAGTGAGGGGAAGATGCGGGCTGTGGTAGGATTCTCGTCCTGGAAACCGCAGCCCACGCTGGGGGCTCCAGCTTCCTCTCTCCCCCTGTCCCCCTGTCCCCCTCTCCTGCCCTCAGGCCTGAGGGTCTCCGCCTCCGAGCGGGGGTCACTCAATCGGGGACCCTGGAGGGACGTAGGGGACAGGGAACCTCCCTTGAGCGTGAGAGAATCCCAGAGCCTCAAGCAGGGCGTTCATACTTTATCATTTCATCCCTGGGGGGAACTTCCCTGCGGAAACTCTCCCCCTGGTGCTGGTAGATGACTTAGAGGTGTGGAGAACATGCACACATTAGGTGATTTGCCCGAGGTCGACCTCTGTGTGTCAAACGCAGGGCTCGAACCCAGAGTCCTTCTCGGCTTTAAGGTCCCCTCTATTCATTATGTATGTGAAGCCTTTGAAAACGTTAAAGCATCGACGTGAACCCCCTATGGAGTTTTCTTGGCAAAGGTACTGGAGTGGTTTTCCATTTCCTTCTCCAGCTCATTTTACAGATGAGGAAACTGAGGCAAACAAAGGTCAAGTGACTTGCCCAGGGTCATACGGCTAGTAAGTGTCTGAGGCAGGTTTCACAGTTTCCCAAAGACAAGACAAGCTGCTTGCCCAAAGCTTAAGGAAACCCTCGTCCATCTATGGTGTCTAAATCTCTTACTTGGAAGGGACCCCGGGGTCATCTGGTCCCACCTGCACCTGAACACAGCCTGAATCCCCACGCCACTCACCCCATGAGCAGTCATCCATCTGGCCTTTGCTGGGGCACCCCCAATGCTCCACCTGCTGGTCCTCCCGTGGACTGCTTGCTAGGAAGGAGGTTTTCCTGCCATCAAGTCGAAATGGGTCTGTCTGTCCCTTCCCAGACTGCTCCTGATCCTCCCCTCTGGGCCAAGCAGAAGCATGCTGACCCCTCCTGCCCAGGAGCCCTCTTCAGATCCTTGCAGACGGCTCTCCTGGCCCAAACCTCCAAGCCATGAGGAGGGATGGAGCCGCCCAGTGACCTTCCCATCCAGTGTTTGCATTATCGGGTGCTGAGGCTTCTGCACTTGCCTTTGCCTTCTCTTCTCCTGTGTGCACTTCATAGGCAGAGTGGAAGGTGCACCGGCGCTGCCAGCATGCTGACAGCTCTGTGGTGGAGGGGACTGTGCATCCCCAGGGGCCCCAGGGTGACCGCTGACACAAACGGGGCATTTGATCAATGCTGCTTGGATAGCCTCCGATTATTCGTTGGCCTGGACCAAGACACTCTGGGTTTAATCGAAGAGGCTTTGATGTGATCCGAGGCATCCTGCCACCTGCTCATGGTGAATGGACCTATCAATGTTGGTATAGAGGGAGGGAGGGAGGAAACGCACCCAGGAGCCTTCTGCAGAGTGTGGCCTCCTTGGTCCCTGAAAACATTTCCTGAGTCTGGGCTGGCTCAGAATCATTAGTTCTAGCTCCTGAGTCACGAGGAACAATCTTCTAACTCCCAGAAGAAGCGGAGAAATGCCATTTCCTCTATACTGGGCTTTGACCCTTGGCCAAGGGATCTCAGTCAATCTGAGACAGCTTTCCCCCTAGCTTAATGGATAGAGTCTTGAATCAGAAAATACCCCAGTTCAAATCCTGACTCGGACACTTATTAGCTGTGTGACCCTGGGCAAGTCACTTAACCTTTGTTTGCCTCAGTTTCCTCTAGTGCAAAATAAGGATAATAATAGCATCTACCTCGGAAGGTTATGATGTCATCCGTGGTCTCGAACAGCAATAACAACGGTCAAATGAGCTACTGTTTGTAAAGAGTTTAGCCATGGACCTGCCTCGAGCTTGGTTGGTGGTCATTCCCGCCACTCTTCTCAGCCCAGTAGTGCCTGCTTCTCAGGGTGGCAGTGAGAATCAAAGAAGATGGCTCATGGAAAGGGTCACTGTTATTACCACTGAAGGAGTCGTGGGAGACTCCATGGAAGCCTTGGGTGCAGGCTTTCAAAGGGGCCCAGCATGGTGCCGGAGATGAAGGTCATTCTGTACCTCCATGTGAAATCTCTCAGATGTTGCTGAGAGGAAGTGCAAATTTTAGTCTCCTCATGTTCTGAGAGAGAGTCCTGAGGCTCAGAAAGCTCGGACCCCTGTGCCTCCCCTAGTAAGAGTTAGAGCCAAGACTTGAAAAACACAAAGGAGAATCCTCATTTCCCTTTGCAAAGTCCCTACCCAGAAAAGGTCTTAGTTCAGCCCTAAGGCGTTCGGCCTGGTTCCTGGCAACAGTGCCTGTTAAACTCTGCTTAGGGACCCCATATGGGGTCGACTGAATGTGGGGGTAGCAGAAAAATTTGGCAATGGTGAAAGGTTTCTGAATGTGCAAGACCAAAAATGAATTTAAGATCAAATGCATAATGAATCCGAGGTGTTTCCGGCAGTGCTTGCCTTTGTTACATCATGTGATTTCACTGCAGCCTTGGTTCTGAACACACAACATGTGCACTTTGCACTGCACACGCCATCATGCCACGCAATGCCAATAAACACTGCCAGAAACACCTCGGCTCAGTATTTGAGACTGTTGTATGTTATGAATTGCAGTGTTTTTGCTGTACATACAAAGGTTTCTGCTCTTACAGAATTATAATAGTTTAATTATATATATACTTTTAATTATTCTTATTATTTATTTTTAATATTTTAAATTATATATATACTTTTAATATTTTCCTACCACCATTCCTCAGCATGTAAGGTATTAGTATATCTTTGGATTGTATTGTGTTAAAATGTTTAATTTTTTTAAAAATTGCTGTTATCTCCTTCTTTTACAGAAACATAAGTGTTTAATTGCAGCAAGTAAAGACAAAAGCCCTTTAATATTTCTCTACCATCACTGCTGTATGTTTATATAAGTGTGATCATCAATTTTTAAAATTAAGCACAGATGTAATTTCATAAACTAAAGCTAGTATTTATTTGAGAAATTATTAGCAATATTTATTTATGTTTTAAGACAAAAATATTTTTTGATTGTGGATAAGTGAAGTTCTAGCTACAGAAAGCGTGAAACCAGCCAAGCTAAAATGACATCTTAATACCAAACATGCAATAAACCAAAGGAATATTTTGATTGTCTTTTAAAATCTTCAAACAAAGAAAAAACAGTGTTTGAAGAAATTTGTTACTGTCAACAAAAAGTATTTACTTGCATCTTACAAAACTTCTTATTTAATTGCAAAAAACTAAAAACCCTATGCAATAGGAGAAGGTCATGTGTTACCTGCTACTATTAAAATGTCAAAAATAGTTCATGGGAAAAAGTATAGGGATGAAATTCATAAAATTCCTTTATCAAATGATACTGTTTCCAAAAGAATTTCTGAAATTAGTAGTGACCAATTCCGGCAGCTTATCACCAGTCTTAAGGGCAGTCCAAAGTTTGCAATTGAGTTTGATGAAACAACTGACGTTTCTAATGTGGCACAGTTGTTACTTTGTGTAAGATATGTTTATGAAGGAAGCATACATGAGGAATTATTGTTTTATTGCCCTTTGAGAGGGCACACAAGAGGGGAAGGTATGTGTCTTAAAATCAATGAATGTTTCAGAAATGAAAGTTTACAGTGGAAAAAGTGCATTGGAGCCTGTACAGATGGTGCTGGAGCAATGATGGGTGAGAATGTTGGATTTGTAGCAAAAGTTAAAGCTGGTGGCAATGAACATATCACTTTTCCTCACCGCATGATCCATTGGGAGGCACTCATAGCCAACAAAAGTGTCACCATCATTAGATGTTGTGTTTTGAGATATTAGCAGAATCACTCACTTCTCTAGAAACTGCTCCCTTGCCAGTCACTTGTTTTCAAACCTTTGGAAAGACATGGACTCTAGTTACAAAAGCTTATTATTACATGCAGAGGTAAGGTGGCTCTCAAGAGGGTGAAGTTTAAATGGATTATTGAAAGTGAAAGATGAAGTTGTTATATTTTTGACTGAGCAGAAATCTTATTTTGTTAATTTTTTTCATAATGACTTATGGCTTTCAAAACTGTGTTATTTGTTGGATATTTTCAAAATACTCAATGATTTAAACATGTTGCTTCAAAAAAAATTGTAACATACGTTAAAAGATAAAATTGAAAGTTTTACTAAAAAATTAACTTATGGGAAAAATAGGGTGGAAAATGGTTCTTTAGAAATGTTTACAGCTACAGATGATTTTTATAGTTGAAAATAAATTGGAGTCAGGAAGACCTAAGTTCAAAATCCTGTCTTGGGGGCAGCTAGATGGTGCAGTGGATAGAGCTCCGGCCTTGGAGTCAGGAGGACCTGGGTTCAAATCCGACCTCAGACACTTGACAATTGCTGGCCGTGTGACACTAGGCAAGTCACTTAACCCCAATTGCCTCACCAAAAAGTAAAAAAGAAAGAAAGAAAGAAAGAAAGAAAATAAGCTTCCCAAAGATTTAATTGTAAGAATTATAATTGATCATCTGAAGTGCCTGGAGACACACTTTCAGAAATACTTCCCTTCAAATTTGATTCTAAAAAACTCAGTTGGGTTCATAAACCAAATACTCAATTGAAATAAAAAACGTCAGTCATCTGCCATTACAAGTTCAAGAACAATTGGCCGAGTTATCAAGCGACACAGCTTTAAAAACTGAGTTTCCTAAAAAAATCATTAAATCAATTTTGGCTTGAGATTAGGACAGAATTTCCAACAATTCCTGAAATGGCCCTAAACATGAAGAGGTTTACCTAAAATTCCCAGAAAAACCTTAAAACTTTTAGATTCCTTGTAGACTCACTTATCTCTCTTTGACGTCTTTCCTCTTGGCCCCCAAAAAGAACCTGGCTTCAGGTTGTTTACCGGTCCCAGGAAAGTTTTAGAAACTGCCTTATTTCCCTTTAAAAGCAAACTCCCCATTCCAGCTCCCTTCATTATTTATTCTCATTGTCTGTTCAAATCACTCACACGTTCCAAACACCCTGTTTTCAAAGGGTCCACCTCCCCCATCAACTGGCTTTCCCATTGTTTTGCCTTCCTGGCCATTCCCACCCAGCTTGCTGGCCACCCCCATCCAGATCTCCCTAGACCCCTCCTCCCCTCACCTTAAACTGCTTGGCCACTCCTTGGACCCCTCCTCCCGTCATTCCAAACTGCATGGCCCCTCCCTTAGTCTGTACTTAAGGCTTGCCTTTCCCCCATTCTGATGCTGAGCTGTTCTCAAGGCTAGAAGCTGAGACCCCTCATGCCCACCCATCCTAATGGGCATCACGTGGTCTATCCACCCGAGCCCCCACTCAGATGCTGGGAATTTCTCATGCCCCTAGAGGATGAGACCCCATACCCACCCTTAACACCTTAGCCCCAGGCCCCACTCAGACGCTGAACTTTCTAGACTGCCTCACTGCTCATCCTTGCAAGAGTCACCTGACCACCTTAAACCCCATTTAGATCACTGATGTTTGGGTTCCTTTGGAGTCTGGCCTATATGCTTATCTTTAATAAACTTTTTCTCTGGCTGGAAGAAGATCTGAGTTGAATTCATTCAGGCAGATCCGTGCCATGATTTAGGCTTTTTCCCGTGATCTTGGGGTGCCTCTGTGCATCTAGTAGCACCCCAAACCCCCCCCCCTTCAAACATACTTCTGCCATTTTGTGCTATGTATTTATGCGAAGTGGCATTCTTAGCATTGATGATTATAAAATCAAAATACTGATCAACTGAAAAATATCAAAGAAGCTCTAAGTCCTGCAGTATCAAATATTCTGCCAAGATTTAATTCTTTATGTAAAAATTAAAAAGCACATCCATCTCATTAGCATGCAAATTTGTTTTCATCTTTAATGGTAAAATTATATGTATATGTATATGCATATATATCAAAGAATCGTTTTAAAATAAATTTCTTTGTGATTTATCATCGGTGAATGTTTGATTTGTGTACCTATTTTACGTACTTATATACCCAGGGTCACATAAAAATTTCTCCAGTGAAAAGGGGTTGCGAGTGCAAAAAGTTGAAGAAGCCCTGGTGTAGACCCACACTTGGCCCTTCTGCCTGGGGGCCCCAGCTTTCCCCATCCAAGAGTAGGCTAGCTCAGCCATGGTTACCTGGAGCCTCTGCTTCCCTCGTGATGTCACAGTATCCTTTCCAGAGCCTCCCTAAAAGCAGCTGGTCCAGAAAAGTCAGCAGCCTCAGTTGGCAGCCCATGGATCTCTGAGAGGAAAGCAGTAGTCTCGCTGAGGAATAGCTGAGGCAACTGCTGTCATGCACACAGTGGATGGGAGAGCGTTAGGTAAACATGGGACTGTCTTTGGACCACTGGTTAGTATCTGGAAAAACAAAGACTTTCAAAGTTTTGAGAAGGTAATTAATTTAGCTTAGAGGATTTCCCTTAGTTTAGAGGTTTCCAAGCAGCAGAAAAAGCTGGGACTTGGAATCAGGAGGCCTGGGGATGAGTCTCTGGAGGTGACAGTGTGACTTTGGCCAAGTCCTGTTCCCTCTTCATACTGCCTTTTCCTCATCCTTAAAGCACGGGGGTTGAACTAATACCCCATTCAGCTCTTACACTATGATTTTCAATGAAGCTAAGCTTTCATTTGTTTACAATAAAAATTCAGTTCAATTCAGGTGTTTATTAAACACCTATTAGGTAGGTACAGATAAACAAAGACAAAGATGAAATGGTCCCTGCCCACAAGAAGCTTACATTTTACTGGGGGAGGAGGGACACATTATATATCCTTTAGATTGTAAGCTGCTTGAGGGTGGGGGCTGTCACCTACCTCTCCTTTATCCTCAGCACTCAGCATTATGCCTGGCTCTTAATAAATGTTTATGGATTGATTGTTATTATTTTTAACAGATAAGTAAATACTGTAATCATTTGAGAGAGGAGATAAGGTGGGGAAGCCTACACGTCATCTGAGCCCTGAAGGAAGCCACGGATCCTCACTGGTCTGAGGGAACCTAAAGGCCTGGCTTTGGAGGAGGTCCTACGTTCAGGGAATTCTGCAAGCAGGTCTGTTCATTAGGCCACCCTGTAAAGGGCATGGAAGGGAGCACGATGGAGTGAGTTTGGAAAGGGGTAAGAATCTCCGAAGGCCATGCCCAAGAGTGTGTTTGTACTGTCCTGGAGACAATAGGGAGTTACCCAAAGATCTTGTACAGCAGAAGAGTGACCAAGTCAGGGAGATGTCCTAGAAATATGACTTTTCCAGTTGTGTAAAGGATGGACTGGTGAGGGGAAATCCTAGGAGCAGGGCGGCCATTTCAAAGGTACAGGCTTGAATTGATAAGGGTTGGAACAAGGCTGTGTGGATAGAGAGAAAGTGAAAGGAAGGGAGTGTTTATAGCAATCATTCAATAATCAATAAACACTTATTAAATGTCTAGTATATGCCAGGCACTGTACTCAGTACTTTAACAAATATGATCTCATCTGATCCTCACAACAACCCTGTGAGGTAGGGGCTATTATTATCCCTATTTTACATTTGAGGAAACTGAGGCAAACAGAGGTTGTGACTTGCCCAGGGTTACCCAGCTAGTAAGTGTCTGAGGCTATACTTGAGCTTAGGTCTTTCTGACTCCAGGCCCAGCTCTCTACCCACTGTGCTACCAGATGCCTTAAAAAGGAGCAGATTTGTTCCTAAGAAAGGAACAGATGTGACTCATGCTGTGGAGATGGGATTTAAAAGCCTGGTAACTGATGGACTGTAGGGGTAGGAGAGGGAAGAGACCAGGACACCTGAGGTCATGCTCCTGGATGATGGGAAGTAGAGGAGTGACCCCAACAGACACAGGAGAGCTTGAAGCTCAGCTGGGAGTAATGGGAAATAGGAATTCCATTCCGGACATTTGAGTTGGAGCTGCCTGGGTCATGGTTCAAACAGTGGAATACCAACGAGGGGAAATTCTATTCCAGATTTGATTCTTACGCACAAGGAAGACTTCCATGTTGCTGAGGCAGAAATGATGAGCAACATTAGAGTTTAAGAAGAGGAGAGTAAAGCCAGGCAGTGGCTGATGCACACTGTATATTTCAGAAGGGCAGACTTCAAAGGGTTTCCGAAAAGATGGAAGCCTAGTAGAGGCTCAGAAGCAATGAGAAGTTCTCCGGTTTGGAA
Source organism: Vombatus ursinus (assembly GCF_900497805.2). NCBI lineage: Eukaryota > Metazoa > Chordata > Mammalia > Diprotodontia > Vombatidae > Vombatus > Vombatus ursinus. The sequence continues at coordinate 4,857,213 of NW_020954623.1, read as the reverse complement.
GAGCAGTAATTCCTATGAGGAAGAAAATGAAAGTTTTCTAAAGAGGATGAATGTGGGTGCTCAGAGAATGCAACAAGCAACTGAAATTCTAAACGAAGGAACGTTCAGAAGTTGGAAGGAGGGGCGTGGAGCTGGGTGAATACAAAGTCACCACAGAGCACTGTCAGGGCCCCAGCAGAATTCAAGTTTGAAGGCTCAGGCAGAGCACAGACTGTCGAGGAAAACTCCACAGGACAAGGGCATTGTTTAGCTGCGTTGAGGGAAGAGGAGAATCTCAAGGGTTCAGCCTACTGTCCAGATTCTATGGGAGAAGACCGGAAACTGAAGACTGAAGGGGACAGCCCTGCTTCAATTGTGCTTTTCCTTCCATTTTATTTGAAAGGCTAATAATGTTTGGATGGCAAAAGACAGAACAGAAACATAGCTAAGTAGTTAATAAGATCATGAGATCACTAGAAAGCATCTTAGAGGTTGTCAGATCCGTACTGACCTATTTAACCAGACATTGTTGTTGAAAAGTGGGAAATGGATAAAAGAATGGACATAAACATAGACATCACTGTTTCCTATAAAAGTTTAACAATGAGGATTTTCTTGCCAAGTGCAAAGGTATGGCAGACAAGGACAGTATTGGTCAAGGGGATACATAAGATAGGAAGGAAGAGACTAAGAATGTCCTTGATGATGAAGAGGCACTTGGCTTAGAAGAACTTTATGTCCTTCCTGAAAAAATTGGTAGATGTGATTGCTGAACCAAAGTCATTGATCTTTGAAAGATCCTGGAGAATGGGGAGTGGGTGTGGGGGATGGACCATAGAAGTGAAGAAAGACAAATGCCCTGGTTTGTTTTTAAAGGGGGAAATGAGCAGACTACCATCATGAGGCTGGTGGAATAGACTTCAATACCTTAGGAAATTCTAAAGCATATCATTAGGGAGATGGTTAGTGAACACCTAGAAAAGGAAGCAGTAATCACAAAGACTCAATGAAATGGTGGCTTCAGCAAAAGCTGTTCAGGCCAGGTTAACCTCATTCTCTTCTTTGACAAGGTTTCTAAACTGATCAAGCAGGGAAATGCTGTAGATACAGTTGGCCTAGATTTCAGTGTTTGACAACATCATTGATACTTTTCTTGCAGAAGAGATGGAGAAATGTGGGCAAGATGACAGTATGCTTATGTGAATTTGGAATTGGTTGAATGGTTAAAACCAGTGGTAATTAATGATGGCAGTTTGGAAGGTAGTCTCTAGTGGAGTGCCCCAGTGGTCTGTGCTGTTTATATTGTTGGGAGGGGTAGATAGACTAGTTGGCATGCTTATCACATACCTGGCTGACCCAAAGGTGGGACAGATTGCTAACAAGCTGGATGCTGCGGAATTGGGATACCAAAGGATCTTGAAGACTAGAATATTGGGCTACATCCAATCAGATGGCATTTAATAGGAAGAAGTAGTGCATTGGGGCCACAAATACAAGCTGGGGGAGGACTGGCTCGTCCAAATGAGTCACTAGTCTTTGTGGCCACCAGGAAGATTGAGGCAATTTGAGTGCCTGCTAGGCATGTGGTGTTCGGGTCCAGAGAGGTGACCACATCTGTGCATCGAGGAAGGGCACTGATTAGCTAGAGAGAGTGCAGAGGAGGACGTTCAGGACAGTCAGAAGCACTTCAAGGTTGTGCCTTGAAATTCAGGACCTGGGGACGTTTAGCTTAGAGGAAGAAAGACTTCAGAGGAATGAGAGCCGCCTCCAGTAACTGAAGGACTGCCACGTGGCAGAGGGAATGGGTTTGTTCTGTTTTCTTCTCAGGGACAGCGCCTGGAGCAGTGGGCAGAAGCTTCAAGGAGACCAATTTAGACGAAGTAAAAAGTTGCCCTCCCCAACAGATATGTCTCCAACAGGTCCTGGCTTCCCTCGGGTGCCGGTCTTCAGGCAAAAGCAGAGTACGGAGTGTGTTGGAGAGATGCGGAGGGATTCTCATTCAGATCCAGGCTGCATTAGAACCTCTAGTTCTGTGAGTCAGTAATCCTGGTGGGGTATTCAGCAGGCAATGGATAGAGCGACACCTGAGGTCAGGAAAGCACTTCAGATGGATAAGGAAAGCCAGTGCGTGGGAGCTGAGGAGATGGGGTGATTTTTCTTAGGTGCAGATCATATTTTGTCACTGCCCTATTCAGAAACCTCCTGGGGCTCTAATGACTCTAGGACAAAGTAACCCATTCCAGCTTTAGTGCCCTTCCCAGCTTGGCCTCGTTCCGCATTATCTCTCCTTCCACTGTCTACAATCCAGCCAAATCTACCCCCATCTCCCAACCCTGTCTGTTCGCCCAACCACCCCGACTCCTTCCTTGCACTTGGAATGCCCTTCCTCCTCACCTCCATGTCACAAAATCTCCAACTTCCTTCCAGATACAGCTCACGCATCACCTGCTCCTGGAAGACTGTGGTTCCCTCGGCTGCTAATTCCTCCTCCCCTCCCTCTCCCTTCTTCACTCTCTCCCACCCTCCATCTCTCCCTTCCTCCCTCCCACCCTCTCTACTTCCACCTCTTACATAGAACTACTATGTATGCATTGGGGATTTTTTTCTGTATGTATGTATGTATGTATGCACACTTTTTTTTCCCACATGAAATGCAGAAATATTTATTTTGGTTTCCTTCGTTATTTTTTGGAAATTCTGTTTTGGTTTATAAAACATAGAAATAGCCAACACTGAAAGCAAATATCCAAAACTCCAATGTGACAAATTACTGACTTAGATATTTGTGCAATTAAGAGCACACATTGTGAAGTTAGGCTACCAAATAGTGTTATTACAATGACATCTCTTTAGTGCAAACCTTATTGTGCTTGAATATTACATATAATCCCATGTATCCTAAAAACAGAATCACTTTAAATGACAACTTAATTCATTCAAATGTGGCCAAGACCTGTAAAAATTGAAATGTTGCAAATTTTCCCAATTACAATAAAAGCCCTTCAGGAGTTACTCCTAGGAAAATTGTTTTTTTGCCCCCAGATTTACACATTCCCCAATTAGTTAGCATTTATTCTGGCTTGTTGAATACATTTTATAGAAATCATGAGTTGACTTCTGAGATGGGCCCATTCCTGTCAATTATTACCCTCCATTTCAACAAAAAAGTATTCAAGTATGCCCTTTCCCTCTATCCTTTGAAGTGATACGTTTGGTACAAGACAGTTTATTCTGGGAAACAAAAAAAAATTAATCATGGCATGATATTCTGATGTGAAAACTACATTAAAAACCCGTTGGCCATTATACAGAAAGAGTGGCTAGTGCAGTGTAGAGATAGGGTGTACGGTTATCCAGTCATCCCAGCTGAGCCTGGCTGATCCTACCATTGACAGTGTGTGTACCCTTGAAATTCTTGTCTTCATAGTCGAATCTAAGGCAGATTTGTTAGTGGAGGGAGGGATGGGAAGGAGAGACATCTGGAAAGCACTCTGTTGGTGGCCTTTGCTTTGCATTCAAGTCCACTCTGTAGGACATTCATACGTGACCCCAAATCTGCTCAGTTGCATATGTCCTCATTTACAGTGAACCATAAGCTTAAAATAGTAAAGTTCAGACATTTCTTTCTTTTCTGATTTGGGGTCACACTTTTTTTCATGACCACTTTTACACATGCATGTTGTCTCCTCCGATAAAATGAGGGAAGGGGCTGTTTGATATTTGTCTCTGTATCCTAGCACATTGCATGGTACATAGTAGGCAATAAATGCCTTTGGAGAGAGTAATTGATTGATTGAAATAAACAAGAGTAGAAGTGTAGAGAGAGCCCAAGACAAAGCCTGGAAGGACTGCCACACTCAGGGAAAGGAGATGGTGATGCTTCAGTGAAATGAGGCAGAGAACTCAGGCCAGTAGGAAGAGAGAACAGTGCCATTGATGGGAGGAGGAGGGGTGTCTGGCAGTGTCTGAAGCTTCAGACTGGTCAAGAAAAATGAGGAGGGGTGGGGGTGGGAAGGGCATTGGCCTATAGCAGCCTGACTGTAGAGAGAGCAGTGTCAGTAGAGTATGTTTTGAAGCCAATTCCAAAGGGTTGAGAAGAGCAGGTGGTGAAGGCAACAAGTGCGGACAATCAGTTCTAGGCATTTCACTATGAAAGGGAGAAAGGAAGATGCCATGCTAATGTGACTAAACAGGAAAATGATAAACATTGGAGAAGATGTGGGAAAATGGGAACACTAATGCGCTGTTGGTGGAGTTGTGAACTGATCCAGCCATTCTGGAGAGCAATTTGGAACTGTGCCCCAAGGGCTATAAAAACGTGCATACCCTTTGACCCAGCAATAGCACTGCTAGGGCTGAATCCCAGAGAGATCATACAAATGGGAAAAGGATCTACATGTGCAAAAATACTCATAGCAACTCTTTTTGTGGTGACAAAGAATTGGAAATTGAGGGGATGCCCATCCATTGGGGAATGGCTAAACAAGCTGTGGTACATTAATGTAATGGAATACTATTGTGCTATAAGAAATGATGAGCAAGAGGACTTCAGAAAAACCTGGAAAGACTCGTATGGTCTGATACTGAGTGAAGTGAGCAGAACCAAGAGAACATTGTACACAATAACAGCCATATTGTGTGATAACTAATATTGATAGACTTAGTCCTTCTCAGCAATGCAAGGATCTAAGACATCTCCAAGACTCATGGTGGAAAACGCTATCCACATCCAGAGGAAGAGCTATGGAGTCTGAATGCAGATCCAAACAATTTTCTTTCTAACCCTAATTGCGCTCTCTCTCTCTCTCTCTCTTTCTCTCTCTCTCTTTCTCTGTCTCTATCTCTGTCTCTGTCTCTCTCTCTCCTTTCTCATGGTTTCCCCCTTTGCTTCTAATTCTTTTTTACAACATGACTAATGTGGAAGTATGTTTAATATGATTGTACATGTATGGCCAATATCAGATTACATCAGATCCCCTCTTGGGGAGGGGAGAGCAGAGGGAGGGGGAGAAAATTTAGACTCAAAATCTTATAGAAATCTTATGGAAGTGAATGTTGAAAACTAAAAGCAAATAAGTAAAAATTTTAAATAAGAAAGGAAGATGCCATGAAGGAACGGTGGGGTTCAGTTTTTTTTTTATTTTGTTTGTTTTGTTTTGTTTTTAAGGATGGGAGACCTGGGTGAGTTTATGGGAAGCAAGGAAGGTACCAGTGAAGAAGGAGGGATGGAAGACGAGAGAGAGAAGAGAACACTGAAGAGGCCATTTCTGGAGGAACCTGGAGGGGACAGGGGAAAGAGCGCAAGTAGAAGGGTTTCGAGACAAACAGGGAAGATAGAGAAATTTGAAACTAAGAAAGACTGTAAGGAATGTGGCTCACAAAAGACTACGTGGGTCTTCAAAGAGCAGGAGCTACATTCTTTGTGTCCTACTGTGCCTCTGCTGACTGGAAAGATGAAAAAGGGTTTTGTATTTTTGCTTTCCCTTTTATTATGTTAAGTACTTTAAAATATCTTTTGTGAATTTCTTTATTCTGAATCCAAGGTTGTGATAACTTCCTGGATTTTACAAGGTGATTACCCTAATTCCTGGTATTTGGACATGTCATAACTTGAGTGTCAGTCACTCAGTGCACATTTATTAAGCACTTAACTATGTTGCAGACACTGTGCTAAACTCTGAGGACACAAAGAAAAACCAAAATATGGTCCCTGCCTTCAAGGAATGAATGGGGGAGACAACAGGCAATAATGATGGACATACAAGACAACCTCAGTGGGCATGGGGAGTGAACCAGGAAAGGCCTCCAGAAAGGTAGGATCTGAGCTGAGTCCCAAAGGAAGTGAGGCCAGCCAAGAGGTCCAGGAACAACATTCCATGCATGGGGTTGAGGCATGGAGTCTGGGGATGGAGCTTTGTGTTTAAGGAGCAGCAAGGAGGCCAGGGTGGGTCAGTGATCACGTGGACTGTCGAGAGAATAAGGCAGAAGAGGACTGGGTGTCAAAAAAGGATTTTGTATTTGATTCTGGAGGGAAGAAGCCTCTACTGGGCTTGACTGAGTATGGCAGTGACATGGTGCAACCTGGGTTCTGGGAAGATTCTTTGGGCAGCTGAGGGGAGAATGGATGGAGTGGGGAGAGACTTGAGGCAGGGAGATCCATCTGAGGCCACTTCAGTCCTCCAGGTGTGAGGTGACAGGGCCTGCACCAGGTGCTCAAAAAGGGACACAGATGAAAGGTATTGTAGAGAAGGAAACGACTCCTGAGGCAACAGTTTGGATCTGTGGATTGATTGCAAGATGGGTGGCTGAGAGGATGGTGATGCCCTTAGTCATTGGGGAACTGGGAAGAAGGGAAAGTTTAGGCCCCAGGGGGATAGAATGTAAATTCTGAATGGGACATAGTGAGTCTGAAATGCTTAGGGAATGCCCAGTTTGGGAAGTTCAAAAAGAAGCTGGTGATGGGAGACTGGAGCTCAGGAGACAGGCTAAAGTTATCTATATCGATCTGGGAATCCTCTCCACAGATGATAATAGAACCCATGGGAGCCGATAAGATCACCAAGCGAGATCTGGCAGCAGATGTCTGGGAGCCATTCATAGTTAGCTCCATTCAGCAGCATGTGAATAGGAATGCAGTTGTGGAGGGTGGGAGAGATCTGAGGATGGGGTTTGGAAGGGAGAAGACTCTAGTCAGCACCTGTGGAAGAACTGAGGGCTGGGGAGTCTGGGAGTCATGCTGAGGACAAAGAACAGAGTTAGGTGTCATAAGACAGAAGGAACCATGGAATGATAAAAGAGTATGATCAGATAAAGAGTTTGGAGTACATGGACTGGGAAGGAGAACTCTCGACCAAGAGTGTGACCATTTCTGTGTGTCAACAGAGAGTCTATATTGAAATCTAACCTTAGGTACTTTGTATGGTTTATCAACTCAGAAAGCAGCCTTTCATATCTGAAGGCTGAAAAAGTTAGAAAGCCCTTGTGGTGGGTAATGAAGCTTAAACAAGGCAGTTTCTGGGGAAGGTTCTCTTCCCTGGAGGGGCTCTGTCAGCTTGTTTGCCTTTAATCTCATCTGGATTTTAGCTGCCAAGTATCACATAGGATATCCAGTGAGGATGATTTCTTAGAAGATGCAGAGTGAGCAATAATCATCCCATGGTCTTGTTTATAATATTTACAAGAATGTTGAGTCAATTTTGGAAGCAGTCAGAAATCTCATCTCAGCCTGCCATTGTCATGTATCACAAAGGAAGGCTACCATCCTCTTGGTCCCATGACCCCCGTCATTGGCCTGCGATATCATGGACACACATACACATACATGCACACACACAGAGTTGTTTGGGTTAGCCAATGGCAGCTGTAGTGACTTTCCTATGTCTTTTGACAACGCTTCATTTTCCTAATGGCTGGAATTCAGAAGAAGCAAGAACTGCATTCTGTCTGGTTTTGTTATACCTGTTGAAAAACATTGTGCGTCTCAGCAAAATGATTTAGAGACAGACAGACAGAGCTATTGACATTTAAGATGTGTGTGTGAGAGAGAAGGGATGAAAGTGGGAGCAATCTGTTGGAGAAGATAGGACGGGATAGGATGGTTTGTGTGCGTAGAGAAGTTTACCTTGGCATTATGAGAGACCCAGGTGAAGAAGGGAGTGGAAGAAGACATTTAGAGATGAAAGCGGCACAGGGGGAGCTCCTGGCAAATGCCTAACTGCCAGGTGTATTTGATAGCAGCTACTCACCTCAGCCTGTTCAATGCTAAGCATTGGATCCTGGGGAGTCCCGCAATAACCCTGGCAGTTTATGCTTGTGCTCCTGGGCAGACATGAAAGTGCTCTGCTGTCTCTGGTCCTCTGAGAGTTACCAACATTCTATACCTCATCTCTGCCTCTAAATGTGAGGAAGAACCAAGTCATGCATAAGAGTGTGTGTGTAAAGCTATAGATTTACCCAATTAGATCATGAGTCCCCACCCAAGCCCCACAGGTGAACTCTATTTTGCATTTTTTTTTAAATAAATTCTTATGTCACCCTAGCATCCCATGAATCTGTCCCCCTCCTCCTCCCATAGAGCCATCATATATGACAAATAGTATTTTTAGAGAGAAAAAAAAAGTCAGGACAACTGATGGGTACATTGAAAAAGTCTGAAAGCATGTGCAATGTGTAACAGCTGTAGACTTGCCACCTCCACAAAGACTGGACTGGAGGCATCTTCTCATTCCTGCCGATTCTTGGTCTTTATAGTCTGGTTCCATTCACTTTTGATAAGGGGTGTCCGGTTGGTTGTTCTTTCCATTGACGTTGTCATGGTCATTGGGTAGATAGTATCCTTGGTACTGCCTCCTTCCCTTTGCATCAGTTCATGTAGATCTTTCCAGGCTTCTCTGTGTTGATCATATTCATCACTTCTTATGGCATAGTAGTATTCCATTATGTTCATACCCCCAGTTTGTCTAGCCATTTCCCAGTCGATGGGTATTTACCTTGTTTGCATTTTTTAGTTATCACAAAAATGCTGCTATAAATATTTTGGAGCATATAGGGACTTTTTTCTTATTGATGGCTTCTTTGGGGTATAAGCCTAGTAATGGAGTCTTTGTTTTAGGGTATGGACAATTTTTTACATACTTTGCATTATTCAAAATTACTTTCCAGAATGGTTTTACCATTTCACTGTTCCACCAACAATGTATTATTAGTGTGCCTATCTTTCCACAATCCCTCCAACATTGAATGTTGCCATTTTTGGTTCTTTTTGCCAATTTGCAAATCTCAGGGTTGTTTTGATCTGCCTTTATCTTATTATTAGTGATCTAGAGCAATTTTTAAAGTGATTGTGAATACTTTGCAGTTTCTCTTTTGAGAACGATTTGTTTGGATATCAAACCCTTATTAGAGAAATTTGATAGAAAGATTTTTCCCCCATTTGACCACTTCTTTTCTCATCCTCCATGCATTCATGTTGTCTGGGCAGAAGTTTTTCAGTTTCAAGTAATAAAAGTTCTCTATTTTGTCTTTTGTAATGGCTTCTATATCTTATTTGGTTAAGAATCTATCTCCTACCCATAGCTGTGAGAGGCATATGGGCTGTTTCTCTTCTAATTGTTTTATTGTATGAGTTTTAATATTAAGGTTATACTTCCCATGTCCCAATGAGCCCTAGGTCAATCCAACTCAACAAGCGTGTATTATGTTAATTATAGTGCCTATTATGTGTCAGGCACTACGCAAGGCTCTGAGAACACAAATATAAAATCATTATAGCCTCTGCCCTTAAGGAGATAAGTATGTTCTATTGAGCAGAAATTGCACACACATACATATAATTAAATGCAAAATAGGTGCAAAGTAATTTCCAGAAGGAGAATACAGATGGAAAGGCAGCTTATTAACAAATAGAAGGGGTTCCAGTTGGCACAATGCAAGGATAGGGTAGAATGGAATAGGAACCCAGGAGGGAGGGGCTTGACAGATAGATGTGAGGGAATAGGGAGGGGCAGTCAGGGAATGTAGCTTTGTTCTGGGCAACCTATGACCCACAATTGCAGGGTGTGAGTGGAGCCATACAATGGCAGGAGAGTGTCACACCCTTCTCAATAGCAATTTGGGTATTGATTTAATTATCAATCAGTGAGAAAGGTGCAGAAAAGGGGGTGGAGTGCTAGGAACCCACCTGGGGCCAGCAGGGTAGATGGTGAGTCCCTGGTCCTGCCTTTTGGTCGAAGTTGATAACGTGGTGTCCTGAGACGTGGCTCCTTATGGAGGGGGGTTAACACCAGCTTTGAGTCATTTGCTCTCCTTAGCTCTACCCCAGGGCCTGGATACTGCATACAGTTTGTTTGTATTCTTAGCATAGATTTGATAAATAAAAGGTGACAACAATTAGCTAACAAAGCATAACAAAGCATAACCTTGTGCCAAGCAGCCCAGAGCTGGGGTTCTCCCAGAAGCCCTTCACAGGAGATGGGAATTCTGAGAAGTTCACAGTTTGAGTCATTTTCTGCCCAGGAAAGCTTGCACAAATAACCCCAGTGAGTATGGGTTTAACTAGAAGGCCACACAAGTCCCTCCTCGAATCTAAAACTGGGATTCTGATTGGTTCTCCCAGTTGTACCCCTTGGAGGAAGCAATGAAGTATAGAAACCTTGTAGCTACTGTAGGAGGCTGTACTCCTGCTACAAGCCAGGTTGGGCCAATGGGCATCAGAGGAAGAGGCAGAAACTCTGGGGGAGCTCTGGACGTGAGGCTCACAGGTCTCTGGTGGGTGGTAGGGAGTTCCAACCTGTTTTGGCCATTAGAGAGCAAGGCACCTGGCTCTGCAGCAGACCTTGGCAAGGAGAAGCCTCACACTACCATTGGCACCTTGGCCTTTCCCTCTTTCTGACCTTAACTGTATCATCTCCTCACTGCAGCTTCTGGGTCACTTCTTTGCTTTTTTCTCCAGTCCAACCCCAGAGCAGCAAGATGGAAGATGGGCCAATGGAACCCGTGGGGCTGCTTCAGACAAGGAGATAGATATTTTGGGAATGGATCTAGAATTTCATTGGCATAGGCAACTCTTCGAAAGAGAAAAAAAAACCCTTTCCCAAAGCAGATCAGTATCTATGCTGCAATTTATAGTTAGAGAGAGATGGTTAAGGAATTGGGAAGTTAAATGATTTGTCCAAGGTCACACAGTCAGTCTGTGTCTTTCTGATTCTGACACCAGCTCTCTGTTCATGACTCCATGTTGCTTCTCAGGCAGGTACGGGTGGATATGTAGAGATGGATGTAGATAGAGATGGATGGACCCACAGAAGTAGAGGCATAGAGAGTTAATCAGAGTGCTAATTAGGCATGGATGGATAGAGTGGTGGGTAGAAAAAGAACAGGAAATCCTTTGATAAGGAGTTGACTTAGATTGGTGGATGGATGGGTGGATGATAAATGTGGGTATGTAGAGAGTTAACTAGGAACAGATGGATAGGCAGGTAGATAAGTAGAAGGGGACAGATGATTAGAGAGGTAGATGGACCAATGAATTGATGCTCCTGGGGCTGACCACCATGACCTGGCAAAGTTTATCAGAAGATATATCAGAGGAAGCTTGGATGCAGAAGACTCTGAATCACTTGATGTTGCCTCTGAAATAACTCTTTGTGAGCGTGTGTGTGTGTGTGTGTGTGTGTGTGTGTGTGTGTGTGTGTGAGAGAGAGAGAGAGAGAGAGAGAGAGAGAGAAATGAATGGAATAAATACACCCTTCTAATGACAAAGTGGAAGAGGTGATGAGTATGGTGCCATGGAACCATGGAGCCTGATTGGCCTTGAGCTGGGAGCCCAGAAAGTCAGAATGGGCCATCCAGTTCCACACTCCCCCAAACTTTCTCCCTACCCCATGACATTTTTGACATCTGGTCCTCCAGCCTTTGCCTGAAGACCTCCAGTGAGGTGTAACCCTCTTGAGACCACAGTGGCTCACTTCACTTTGGGATGGAGTTCCCTCTGACTAAATATACCACTCTATAACATCTACTCATTGTTTCAGTCCTTGCATTCTTAGGCCATTCAGAACAGGCCAATCTTTCTTCCACCATACAGTCACTCAGGTACTTAAAAACAGCAGTCACTGCCCTGAGTCTTGTCTTCTCCAGATTAAACATTTGCAATATGGTCAAAGGATCTCTCTCTCTCTGTATGTGACGAGTTTCAAGTTCTTGTTATCCAGGTTTCCTTGCTGTGTTTGCTGTCCAGCTTTTTAGCACCTTCCTAAAGTGCACCACCCAGACCTGAGCATGATACCCACAGTTGTGGTCTGCCTAGGACAGAGGACAGTGGTTCTGGGGACTCCTTAAATTACTGCTTGATCCACTGAGCTCCCAACTTGCTTGATGGATGGAGTAGGGATTGTTTCTTTTTTTGTCTCCACATTCCAGGGCACAGTACTGGGTACATAGTAGGCTCTTAAGAAATTCTTGTTGACCGATTGATTTTCATCACTTTTCCTCGCTCCTCTCTCTACCCCAGAACAGCAGAAATCAGGACAAAGCCTTTGTCAGTTGACCACATAGCCCTTAGAAGCTTCAGGGACTTATATTTCAACTTCGACTTACTTTGAAGAGTTGGGACCCCCCAGGCGGCCAGCATCAGACTTGATTTCCCTGGCAGGGTTCTACTGGGACTCCTGTGGGACTGAGGTGTCTTCTAATGATATTGACTCAAGCCCCCATTACGGTGCATCCTCCCCAATATTGATAGCCAGTGATTAGTACACCAGTATCATTTAACCAGTTATAATCAAGTAGCTTTTATAAAGAGATATTTATTGAGAAGAGAGCACAAGAACTGAAGTGGAAACATTTCCTCCTGGGGGTACACTCTCCCCTATACCACTTTGGTCCCTGGGTGTAATGCAGTTGCTATAAAACCTTTATCCCTACCAAATTCACTTCCCATGGTCAATGGATAGAGCTGATCTCTGGCATTTTGGAAGGTGGGTCAGTCCACGGAGGGGCTGGGCCTGTTCTCTTTTCAGATTTCTGTTGTCTCTCCCAGCCTTCTGAAGCTCCCAGGATTGCAGCCCAATCTGTTCCAGCTCTAACCCTCCTTTATTTACCCAAGGCAGCAAATATCTGCTCCAGGCACTATAGTAGGTCTGCTGAAGCTCATGGCTTCAGGCCATTTCTGGTGAGAAGAGCTGGTCTCTGGCATGACATCTCAGCAGCAGGAGGGCCATATGCTGATGGCTACATGCTGGCTCCAGGGGAGGGAGGATGGCCCTAAGGACCCTCTCAAAGCCCAGAGTAGCTTTGACTCCTGGTTGACTTCCAGGAAAAAAGAAAGTTCTGAGTGCCCCCCAAGATTCTTTTATGCAGGTTCCAGCATGGCTGCCAATCAGTGCCAATCAAAAATCATATGGTTAGCTTCCTGGAACCAGAGCATCCCTGAGCATAAACCAAAGGCAGACAGAACAGAGCTGCCATGCAAGCTCCTCAGGACTGGGCTCCAATGGCCGGTGCCTCCTGTTACACCAACACTTTGGCATCTTGTATAGGCAACCTTATAGTTACACACCAGAGGCTTTCATTATAGCTTGAAATGGAAAGGAGTAGGGCAGGGAAGTGCACTGCAAAAACTTTGGGTGTTGGGTTCAAGTCCTGAGTCTAACAACTAACTGGGTGATCTTGGATGAAGCCTTTTCTTTTTCTGGGCCTTGGTTTTCTCCTTTGTGAGTGAGGGAGTTGGACTCTGGTTGTATCTGAGGTCTTTCCCAACTCTGATATTCTGCGACTCCACACGTGGGGTGGGGCACAGGACTCCTTAGAACATGATAGTTCTTTTAGCTCTCACCCTGATTTCTATCCCAAAGTCTTTTGTGCCCAGGACATGTGGCTGTGTCTGGTTGAGAATAGCTATCATGTCATGGAATTAAAAACCAAAACAAGGTTTTTGATTTTTTTTTTTAAACGTAGCCAATGAGTTTGAGGAAAAGCTTTACAAAACAATTGTCTCATATTGACTCTGGAGAATTTCCTTCTCTGAGCCTCAATTCTTCCCTCTGTAAAAGGAGACATTGGGGTTTACTGGCCTTGAAGTACCATCTAATTTGACGTCTTTGGGATTATGTAGTTGTTTGGGAAAAGAAGCTCTTTTGCTCCAGTCCCTTGTGCAATGCACAAGGCTGGAGGGCAGGTGCTTTATTTTTTAATGTGTTTTATTTTTCATAGTATTTTATTTTTCCAATTGTATGTAAAGACAATTTTAACATTTTTTTTTTTTACAAAATTTTGAGTTCTAGATTTTTCTCCCTCCTTCCCTCCCCTCCCTGTGCCGGCTGAGCCATTCACTCTCCTCCTAACAGGAGCAGGCTATCAGGGTCATACACACCAGTCTTCGGAGCCTACCCGGATAAACACAGAGACGAGACGATCAGGAGGTGCAAGCACTCAGACTTTATTCAGAGACCATCACAGCAAGACCAAGCAGGAAAGCAAGAGCAGGAGCAAGAGAGCGAGCTCCGATACCTACTGCCCCTTATATACCTTCCTAGCCCCTCCTCCTCAGTCCGCCTATTAATGATTGGTTGTAGGTTCAGATACCGGAAGGGGACATCTGGGGTTGGTGCTGCACCAAGGGAGAGGACGTGACAAAGGAAGCTCGTTCTCTGCCATCCCACTCCCACGTGGCACAGCCCCCTGCCTCGGGAGCACATGCTCTGGTTACTTCCCCGTATCCTGTTCCTACCCCAGTTCACCACAACTCCACATGGCACAGCCCCCTGCCTCGGGAGCACAAGCTCCAGTTACTTCCTAATATCTTGTCTCTGCCCCATCTTACCACAACTCCCACGTGGTAGCCAACATCAGACAATCCCTCACACCTCCCCTCTTCCTAAAATGGTAAGGAATTTGAAATAGACTATATATGTGCAATCATGTAAAACATTTCCAAATTAGTCATGTTGTGAAAGAAGAAACAGACTAAAAGGAAAAAAAAACCACATACACAAAAATAAAGAATGTGAAAATAGCATGCTTCAATATGCATTCAGAGTCCATCAGTTCCTTCTCTGGTTGTGGAAAGCATTTTCTACCATGTGTCCTTTGGAATTGTCTTGGATCTTTGCATTGCTGAGAGGAGCTAAGTCAATCATAGTTGATCATCATACAGCATTGCTGTTACTGTGTACAACTTTCTCCTGGCTCTGTTCACTTCACTATGCATCAGTTCATGTAAGTCTTCCCAAGTTTTTTTGAGAGCACCCTGCTTGTCATTTCTTATAGCCCAATAGTATTTCATTACATTCATATACCACAACTTGTTCAGCCATTCCCTAATTAATGGACATCCTTTCAATTTCCAATTATTTTTGTCGCAACAAAAAGAGCTGCTATAACCATTTTTGTCCATGTAAATCCTTTTCCCTTTTTTAATGATCTCTTTGAGGTACAGACCTAGTAGTGGTATTCTGGGCCAAAGGGTCTGAATGGTCTGGTTGCCCTTTGGGCAAAGTTCCAAATTGCTCTCCAGAATGGTTGGATCAGTTCACAACTCCACCAGCAGTGCTAGTATTAGTGTCCTAACTTTCCCACATCTTTTTCAACATTTATCATTTTCCTTTTCAGTCTTATTAGCCAATTGGGCAGGTGCTTTCAGGCACTGTCTGGACAGGGGCTATGTGCTGGAGAGCAAGGAACTAAATAGAGCCTGGAAGGAGTGGGTGTTTAGGGTCAGGAGGGTTCAGAAGGCACTGGGTTTGTGGGAGGGGCTAATGCATGAACAAGTGATGAGGTGGAGCCAAGACCCTAAAGAGATGGAGTGAGGTAGCAGGAAACACCTGAAGACTGGATTGAGAGAGATTCTCCACTGATGTAAATCCACTGGCAGACTTGGAGAGAAATCCTGGAAGGGACTGGGTTTATTAATTCTCCTTTTAGGTGAGCTGACTAGCTAGCTCCCTGTAGACCTGACCTCATTTCTTCTCCAGGGTCCGAGGGACTGGGCCAGTTCTCCTGTATCTGGAGCAGCCCCTCCCCTCCCCTTGGCCTGGCGTGGCCCTTTGTGGCAGGCCCCTGAGGAGGATGGAGTGTCCCAGGAAGCTTGCTGTGGAAAGATCCCATTGTCTGATGGGCACTTGGAAGACCAAAAGGACAGTGCCTGGCTCAACTCTGCTGCTCTTTGGGAAGGGCTGGGAAAAGACTGTCCTGAAGGTTCTGGGCTCTGCCACTTGTCCCCCCCACCCCCCTTTGCTGCTTTTTCCACAGCGATTTAGGGAATCCCTCCCCCCCCATCCTGGCTGTGCTGACATCTTCCATCAGGTTCCCCAAACTGTCACCCCAGGACAGTGAGAGGCTCCTTTAGGCTCAGTGTGGCAGAGGGGAAAGAGCTCTGGAGTCCAAGATCCCCTGGGATCACAAGCCGCTTCTGACACTACCTTGGTGACCTTGGGCAAGTCTTCTCTGGACCTGAGGTCATTCTTCTGTAAAATGGAGGCGTGGTCTTTGAAGTCCTTCCTGGGCCTAAATGAATGTGCCTTGGGGAGGAAGTGGGAACTTGACTGAGCAGGGCTGGTGAGCCTTCTGAATGAAGTGGCTGCTGGCCAGCCAGCTGGTGGGGAGGAGCAGGCATCCCACGAGAATGGAGGAGTGCTCCCAGGGTGTCAGGAGAGTGGGCTAATTTTAGTCGGGCCCCAGATGGGGCAATGACGGAGAACAAGGGAAGGCGTCGGCCAAGGCACAGGCTGGCTGGGCTTTTGCAGGAGGCTGCCCCTGGCTGAGCCTGGCACCTGCAGGGGTAGAGATGAGGAGGGCCCTGCAGCCGGGGGGGCGGGGCATGGAGGGCGGGGCATGTGAGAGCCCACCCTCCTCCTGCCGCTCAGCTGAAGTCCCAGGACATCCCGATCCAGCCTGAAGGCCTCCGGAGGGGTTCTGCCTCCCTCACACCTCGTGGGTCACCATTTTGTGATGATCTGTGATCGTGTTCTGGGTTTTCTTGTTCTTGAGTAGGTTTTTTCTCAGTGGTGTCCAACTCTCGTGACCCCATTTAGGGTTTTCTGGGCAAAGATACTGGAGCGGTTTGCCACTTCCTTCTCCAGCTCATTTTACAATGAGGAAACAGGGGCAAGTGTCTCTCCTGGGATCACACAGCTGGTGAGTGTCTGAGAGCAGATTTGAGCTCAGGTCCTCCTGACGCCCGCCTGCACTCCATCCACTGCTCCTTAGCTGTCCTTATTCTGCTATCTATGGCGAAAATCCCTTCTGCAATACTTCTTTGTTCTGCTTTGAGAACAGTGCACAGCTGAGACGGAGTTCAAAGTTGAAACTTTGCGAGAGCATTACACAATCCTCTCGTTGGGTCCTCACTGCGGAGTCGGCAGGAGGGTTCTGTCTTCTTGTCCACGTTAGGCAGAGCTGGGATTCAAACTCGGGGCTCACCTGAACTCTTTCCATGATTGTAGTTCTACAGTTATGGAAAGAGTTCAGGTGTCTCTATACCTCTCACTTGCGACCTTAATTAAAATGCGTATCACAAAATCCAAGAGCTGGTAACTTCGGAGGCCCCCAGCGCACCCCGTGGTAATGGAATCTCGTCTGTGGGAGTCAGTGCCTGGTTTCGGAGGCAGCCCGTTCCACCTTTCGACAATTTGCTTTGTGAATTGTTTTCTTTAGGTCAAGCCTAATCTCTCTGTCTCTGTCACTTCCCTCCAACTCCTGGTTCTGCCTTCGGCCAGCCAGAACAAGCCTAATCCCTCTGCCCCAGTCCCTGTAGCTAACCCCGTGTGCTTCCTCGCTAGTGCCTCTGGGAGGTCTCCAAGTCAGCCTCTATGTATACTCTTTGGGCATCGTTATTGGCTTGGCGTCTTCCTCATTAGGCTGTGATCTTCCACACAGCAGGGACATCTTTTGTGCTGTTTTTTCTCCACAGTGCCTAGTACACAGTAAGTGCTTAATAAATGCTTGTTGACTCCCTTTTCCTCATGCCAGCTCTTCAGTCTTCTCTTGTCCAGCCCAACATTCCCACAGCTCTCCCCGCTCTGCGCTTAGGGCAGTGGCAGGATCTTAAAGCCCTTCTCCAACTGGCTCTTCCTCCTCTGGGGGCTCCCTGCCAGCTGATGTCCTGGAGTGAGGTGGTACCAGAGGAGGGGTTCTGCCTCCTGGGAAGTCTTCAGGGGAGGATGAGGTACCTGTCACCAGGATGTTACAGAAGAGGACAGACTCTTTGTCAAAGGCTTTGCTAAAATCTAAGCAAGCTCTGCTTACGGCATTCCTATCTACGAGTCTGGCTGCATTGGCACAAAAAGTCAGTGAGGTTAGCCTACCATGTCCTGTGCTTGATGATGCCCTGCAGGCTCTTTGGGGTTGCTGCCCCCCTTTGCAAATATTTCCTACAGTAACTGAGGTTTGGCACCACTTTTATTTCATTGATAATCACAGCCCTTGTCCAGATCCGCTCATAAATCTTCCCCAGGGGGCATGACCAACATTCTGAGGGCTTCTGCCAAACCTTCAAACACAGCATGGAAACCCAAAGGCCCTTGCAACTGCATTCTTACCACACAGCTGGTCCACCTTCCTTCTCTAGTCACACATTCTCTGACCATATTGTAACAGGCATGTTGTGGCCTCATTCTTCTGGAGAATGGCTAATGCTAATGGCTTTACCCCCACCCATTCCAGTGTGTTCCCCCCACTAGTAGACATCAGTGACTAGGTCCCCAGTTTCATTTAACCAATTAATATCATTTAGCCATCACAAAGAGATACTTGCTGGTAAGATCTAGCAGAGGTACCAATTTTTTCCCCAACACCAGCAGAGTTCATACTCCCTATGCCTTCCCAGGGCTTGGAAAGAGTGGACTCAAGCTTAACATGTGTTTGACACAGCATTGGTCCTTCTAAGTGCATGTCCAGAGGCTGGATGGATGCCACCCATGGGCTACTGCTGCTGAGTCCTGAAGGTAAGCCCTCAGGCCTCGATGCTGGCCTGGGTGACTCTGCTCCTGTATTTCCTGATGACTTTCAAAGTTCTCGAGGTTACAGCCCCCTTCACCTAGATGCTGGAACAATGAACACAAAGAGGCCAGTGGGCCACACAGTAGCCTGTGATGGGGAGACCCAAGGACTCTCCTTGCACATCTATATTGCTCAGTGTAATGCAGCCAGGCAGGAAAGAATCAGACCAGAAGGAGCAGGTCCAGGCTGGCCTCTGCCAGCTCTGGAACATAGAATGTAGTCTAGCTCCAACTCAGATCCATAGCCAGTCAGAAGACTTGTTTTGAGTCAGTGGACTGAAACGTATGGATGTGCTGTCCACGCTCCAAAGTCAAAGTCGGCACTGCATCAGCCTGACAGCCAGCATGGCTCACAGGGGCTTGGGCTCGTTGGCCAGGCCCTCACTACAATGTCACACACCCCACTACCCTTGAAGAATTTCTCATCAGTAACAAAGTGTGACCTGTTCTCTCTCACTGGCCACGTCTTTGCTGCTCTTTGGGCAACCTGAGCATTGGATTTTTTGGAGACTCCCAGTCACCACAGGAGAAGCCCCAAAGGGAGAAGGATCTCTGTGTATGGGGAAGCTGGGGTCACTCAAAGCACTGAACATGTTCCCAAGGGCACATAGCCTCTCTTCTCTTCCTGTTAGGTCCTGGGTCCAACCCTTGTTTGTGGGCAGTGCTGGCTATGTGCACATATGTGTCCATGCTGCCAATGAATGAGCTCCAGGGATTGTCCATCTGGCTGCACACAATAGTCTGGGACCTTTGGGTGATTTGAAGTCATCCTGGTCAGCCTTCTTTACTTCTCATCTTGCATCCACTCCCTTTTAAGTATTTCTCTTTTTGTTTTTTTTTGTTTTGTTTTGTTTTTTTGACTAGGCAATGGGGTTGAGTGACTTGCCCAAGGTCACACAGCTAGTAAGTGTTAAGTGTCTCAGACCAGATTTGAACTCAGGTCCTCCTGACTCCAGGGCTGGTGCTCTATCCACTGTGCCACCTAGCTGCCCTAGTATGTCTGTTTTGAAATTTATGGGGTGCGCCCACTGGCTCAGGATCGCAATTGGTCCAGTGGAAATCTAGCCACTCCACCAAGGCAAGAGGAAAGGGAATCACAGAAGATCTCTGCTCCCTGAGAGAAGACACATGGGCAGAGCTTGTGGGACCCTCACAATGCATGAGTAACAGAAGTCACTGTTTTTGTTCAAAGAGATGACGGAGGTACCTTTGCGCAGAATGATCATATGACCATTAATGAGTGAGTCATATTGAGTTCCTTGACTGTCTCCTATGAAACTAGGTCATTCCTTTTAAGGAAGAAGGGCTGGGATGGTGAGTTCTCTATTTAAAAAAAAAAGAAGTCATATTAAATGTCACACTGCTAGAAAGTTCATTGGTTTTGTATTCTAGACATAAGCTTTACAATGATTTTGAGCCATGTTTTTAAAGTGCATCTTTCCAAATCAGATTTCAGCCCATTTCAGTCATCCATGTTGGGACCACCATTCTCAGGTTGGGTAAAATCCAAGATCAGAAGATTCGTTGGCACATTGGAAATATTAAAGGAATGGTGGCAGGCTCAACATTAGGACCAGGGTTAGGGTTGGAGGCCAGGTGCCCTTGGGAAATCGTTCAGAGCTTTGGATGACCCCATTGCTTCTCCACCATCAGTGTTCTTCCTGTGTGCTCCTCAGTGATTCCATAATTGGGGACAGGTGGAGCAGGAAGGGACTTCAGAAGCCTGGGGCAGCCCCCTTGCTTCACAGGTTGAGGTTCTAATGAAAACTTGCCACTTGTTAATCACAAAGCACTGTGCTCAGCGCTGGCTAGAACCCGGAGCCTAAAAGAGGCAATGATCTGCCGAAGGTCTCAGAGACAGCAAGGGGAAGAGTGAGGAGAACACTGTGTCCTGACTCCTGGGCTGGGGCGAGGATGAATCGAAGCTCCAGAGGCGGTCAGGCGTGGCTTGGTGCTTGTGTTTGTTAATGATCTCACTTCCAAAGGTATTTCATGTGTCGTCCGATGAAGAAGAAACGTCAAAAGCTTGCTTGCCAAGGACTAGCGGGTCTCCCATGCTCCGCGTAGGTGTCGGAGGCAGACACCAAGGACAGCGCCTTGTGGGAGCCAGACTTTGTTCAGTCTGTTTTCTCCTCTTGTCAGAAAGGAGGGCTTCTTTTAAGTAATGCAGCTGGGAAGGCCTTGGTGGCCAGCTCTCCCTACAAAGAGAGGTCCGTCTTGAAAAATGTTCCTAAATACTCAGTCTTGCCAACTGGGTTTTTCCTTTCTTTAAACCATTAGTTCACAAATGAGACTTGCTATGTCCAGTTTCTTTCCAGGGTTACACCTTCATAGATGGCCGCTAGCCAGCTCTTTCATTTGCTCACACCTTTGACCATTTTTCTTCAGGCCTCCCAGGCTGAAGAACAGAATCCATCATTTCTCATGACCCCTTCACCAACAGACATTCCCCCGAGGTGAGCCCCAGCTCGGCCTCATGGAGCTAAGATGCTGAACATCACAGCCTGGTTTCTGACCTGCTGCCTGGCATTCTTTGGGCTTACTGCTTGTGTCTCAGTTGGTCCTTTTGTGCCTTTTTGGTCCTTCATGTGACTCCTTGTGTGTGGTTGGAGGGGACGAGTCTGGTCCTAACCAGGAGCCAGGAGCATCGCACCACGTTCTCACTCAAGCACTGAGCCCCGCTTGTCCAACACCGGGTGTGCTCAGGCATAGGCAGCAAGCCCCCTGTCCCTCTTTGGGGCTTTCAGAGCAGCTACTGACTCTCATCCCTTGGGGGGAGGAGGCACTTCAGTGTCCTCCTTTGTTCAGGGTGTGGGTGGTGCTCCCACCAATCGGTTCATGACTTGACCTCCCTCCCACTTGTTTTTCCCTTTCTGTTGTGGTTCCTTTTGAAACCCTGACATGCCTATACACTCGTATGAGGCCTTCAGTAGGAACACTGGATAGGAAGTGCAGCGGGCCTTCTCTCTGGGCTGTGATCCTCCTTTCATTCCTCCACCGGCCTCTCAGCCTCCAGAAGCCAGAAAGTTTCACTTCCCTGCCCGTCCGTCTGTCCCCAACGGGGAGGTGACTTGGCTTCTTACTCAGGGCCCTTGACTCATGACAAGCATTCAGTCTGGCCATATGATTGATCCTGGAGTTTGGAGGGAGGGTATTGCTGGTGTCTCCCAAGGAATGACTGGTTGAATGAATGAATGAAAGAGCATTTCATAAGCACTTAGCATGTGCTGGGGGTAGCCCTTGTCCTTGGGACCTTATATATTAGTAGGGGGAGAAGTGGCCAGTCCCTTAGATGGTTACAGGGAAGAAAGAGGGAGCTATAGGGGAACAGATGAGAAACCCTTTCCTGGAGAACATTGACTTGATCATGGTCTAGAACTGGAAAGCATGGAGTCTGGGTAGGTAGGTGAGGGGCTCAGAGGACACTCACTCAGCAGCAACAAAGAAGGCAGGCAATTAGCCAGGGCATAGAACGAAGCAGGCCAGAGTCAGCGTGGACATAGAGTGCTCCGTGAGACCCTCACTGATCAGGACAGTGGGGGCCCCCAGGGCAGATATTGTGGACACGAAAGGGTCAGGTCTAGGGATGGGTGTCTACACTTCACAGCTCTACAGGCCTACCTCTATATGAGCTCAGGGGCTCCCTAGAAGGTAGACTTAGTTACGCCTCTGTGCCGGCAGGTCCACAGAGGTCTCCAGCCCATGGCATACAAGTAGCCTACTTTCCTGGTGTTCCCAAAGCAGCCAGAGAGATTTGTTCAATCCCTCCCCAGATTCCAGCTGGTGCTTTTTGAACCCTCCTCTCCTCGCCTTCACCTGTGGCCTCCTGGCCCTGCTTGTGAGCTGCTCTACTGGTCCCCAGATCTGTGTAGGTATGGCACAGGTGCTACCTCAAGCCTGGATTGGGTGGTATGTGGTTCCTGTGATGGGACACAGTGCCCCAAACTCCTTTTTGGGTCTGTTTATACGGAGGGAGCTCTTCCCAATCCCCAGCCAGAGACTTCACGGCATGGTGCATTGAGCTGGAAGCCTCTGGGGTGAGGGAGAGGGCTCAGCCACTCTTGCCTTGGATGGCAGCAGTGGACATTGGCAGAGGTGGGCAGACTGGTTGGCATGTCAGCCCAGCTGCCAGTGGATGCCCACGCTGGAGAGGCCGCATGGCATGGCAGAAGGGTTATTGCATCGTAAGGTCGTGGAATGGAGACAGAGTCCAACTTCTTCCTTTTACGGAGAAAGAGACCAAGGCCCAAGAGGAGAAAAAGTCGTGCTCATGGTTGTATAGGTACAGTTA
Source organism: Vombatus ursinus (assembly GCF_900497805.2). Taxonomy (NCBI): domain Eukaryota; kingdom Metazoa; phylum Chordata; class Mammalia; order Diprotodontia; family Vombatidae; genus Vombatus; species Vombatus ursinus. The sequence goes on along the minus strand of NW_020954623.1, from coordinate 4,834,449 downwards.
GAGATAGGAACAGTGGTGAGATTTGAAACCAGGCATGGTGACCCCAAATCCATAGCTGTCCTTTCTATTCCGCTTGTGAATGATACTGACCAATGAAGGCCCAGTCCTTGAAACGTGAGTAACAGACTGTGCCTGGTACCAACACACATGGAGGCTTGGTAAGCTGGCTCCCAGAAATGCTTGATAAAAAGGCCTTTCCCTGCCCAGTTCAGAGCCCTCAAAGATATCCTGCTTCCTGTTGGCTTACTGTGTGATGAAATGCCTTTTAATTGACTGCTGAGGCGGAGCTGAGTGGACACACAAAAAGGCTTGAATGCATGAACTCTCTCCCTCTTCCTCAATGACTTTCCAAGAGGAAGAGCTGCTCTTGGCTGCCACGTGGGAAAGGGGCCCTTCACCTGACCAGCAGCCATCCCTAAACATCCGGCATCTTTTTCCTCTGTCTCTGTTGTGTTCATTTTTTCCTGAACTTGTCTGAATGAGCATTAGAGAGAATGACCTGGTGAGCTTGGAAAGGTTGGAGGAGTCTCAGGGCGCTGCTGAGCACCTGGAGCCCCGAGGAGCGACCTGCCTGGCATGGCCCAGCCGTCGAGATTCTGGGTCAGTGAGGGAGCGGCTCATCCCTCACTTGGGCCACACCCAAAGTGAACTTAGCGGGCCCCAAGAGGGAATGTTCTGTGACAAACCCTAGAAACGGAGTGCTCTGCAAGGGCCCCGGGTGCTGGGGATAGGGCTCCAGGCATGGCAAGTTGGGCCCGCTGTACTTTCTCAGGAAATCTCCTGCTGTAAAAAGGAATTGGAGTTGGTCACTTGATTATGGAGAGAGAGCGTAACCAGTGGGGGCTCGTGAGCAACAGAACTAAGAAGCCCTCATGCCAAGTATGGGCACCCCTTGAACTCTGAGAGGTAATCTCCCTAATAAGACTGGGGGTCAGTAAAGAGCTTTGCAAACCTTTAATCACTATATATGTATGAGTTATTATTATTCCCTGGGTTTGGAATCTCCTTGGTTCTCCTCTTTAACTTGCAAATCTTTAAAACCCTACTCTAATGCCACCTCCTCCAGGGAGACCCCCTAGACCCCCTCTGGGCCCTCACTGAGCATTTTGTCCCTCCCCCTCTTAGGTATTTCATTGGCTTGTCACAACATCCCTCTGAACTAAGGAGGACAGGGATAATATTGTACTGCCCTGAGTTACAATTCTCTGCCTGCACCTTACTGCCAATATGGGTGAGAGCTGGTGAGGGCAGGGTTGGTAACTTGGAACTCAGCCCTCTGAAGGCAGAAGGACACAGGGGAGGAAGGAAGGAAAGGAGAGAGGGAGGAAGGTAAGGGAAGAAAGAAAGGAGGGAGTGAGGAAGGAAGAGAGGAAAGAAGAAAGGAAGGGAGAAATTAAGGAAGGAGGGAGGGAGGGAAAGAGGGGCAATTGGAGGATGGATGACCACTGAAGGCTGGGGAAGCTATCCTGCTGCTGCCTGAACCTCCCGTTCACTTGAACTCGACTGGAGCTGAGCCCAGAAGGAACAAGCTTATCTTTTCTCTGGAAGCATCCAGGACCCCAGGAGCACAGACACTTGAATTTGCCCTGAATTTCCAGGCAGAACGGCTTCCTCCAACAGGCTCATGCCCGGTCATTGGTCTCTCCTTTTAGACTTTTGGCCATGGCCATTGCCATCAAACCCCAGCATCTCCGAGGTGGAAGGGACAATCAACACTACCCAGTATAACCCAAGCTGGAACAGTCATCACCTCTGTGTAACAGGATCTTTGGAGCATGCTCACATCACCCAACATGGCGGCATTCTGCATTTCTGGCTCAAAATTTTTCCTGCGCTCTCTTTCCTGCCATGTCCAGAAGATGAAGATCCTAGTTCACCTACAACTTGGGAACCAGGAATTGAACCAGTGATAGGGGAAGGACTCCTTCCCCTGCTCTTTTCCTCTTTTACCCTGGTTCTGAGGGTGTTGATTTCTGTTCTGTTGTTCGTCCTCTGCAGCTTCAGGTGCTAGAGGTGTTGATGCCCCCTGGATGGAGGAGCCATGGTGACCTTGGAGACAGGACTGTCGGCAGGATGTATCCAGCCAGCCTGGCAGGAAGCTCAGAGATGCCTGGGACTTGAGCCCGAAGGGGGATCCCCCTTGTACTTGGGGGAACACCTCTGATGGAGGCAAGGGTCATTATCCGAGAGCCTAGATGCCCCTGAGCCCTTAAGAGTACCAGAGCAGCCTGGGGGAGGGGGGAAACGTAATACATCTGGCCTTTGGGTGATGGAGGCAGGATGGCCACCCTTACTTCTACAGCCGCTGAACCAGTGGTCAGGCAGATTGTGTGCACACACCTCTCGTCAGGAGTCCCCGTTCATTCCACTGTCATCCTTTCCGGAGGCCTAAACTTGCTCTCCTGTAGCCCACCACTCCCCTCCCTGTCTTCTGCTTCTGTCCCTGCCCTTCAGTGATAGAAATTGAATCCCTCCTTCCAATAATGGCCCTTCACATACTTGAAACCAGAGTTCTCTCCCCCACCAAGCCTCTCTTCCCTCAGATGGTCCTTGTATGACATGAACCGAAGGCTTTTCTTGCATGTCCCCCAGCAGATCCAAGCCTCCAGACAATACTCCTGATGAGGGCTGACTGGGCTGAGGGCTGTCCCCTTCTCCTTCCTGGGTCTCTTCCCTTGATTCAGTCCAAGATCCGGTCAGATGTCTTGACTGCCACACCAGCCATCGAAGGCTTGGTCTCCTTTGTTCTGGTGCACCACACGGAGTACCCACTGAGTTCAGCCACCATGGCATGCGATATTCCATTATTCCATACATGCCCAGCCCTTCCAACAATAAAAGTGGCCATTCTTGGTCATAGTGTGGCTCTGAGCACAGCCCTTCCCCCTTCTCAGCTGTCCCTCCCACCCACCAGAGAAATTCGGGCTAAGTGGAGCCCACATTGATTGGACAGTCTCATTAGGCACCAGGAGGGATTTCCAGCCCCTCTCCATTAGAATCACTCACAGAAATCCCTTTCAGGCTCCAACTCCACCTGGGAGCATTGAGTAGCAAAGCAGTGGGGAGGGAGAGGCCTGAAATGATGGGCCACAAAGGGCAGGCTGGGCTGGCTGGCTGGCTGCACTTAGCTAGCCAGGGGTTGGGTTGTTAGGAAAACCCACCATATCTTTTGGAGAGCTCACATTCCTCTCCAAATTTCGCAGTCTCCAACACCTGTGAATTTCTCCGTGTTTTTGTACGTCACCCCCCTGGGATGCTTCTTATTTTAAAGTAGACATTTAAAACACGAGAAGCCATGTGATGAGGCTTAGCTCAGTTAAGCATTTTTCTAAAAGAAATGATTCTCAGGAAGGGATGACTTCATTTTGAGAATCAGAAACTCTCAACTCACAAGGACAGGAAGGGACATAGTTTTTTGTTTTTTTTTTTTTTAATAGAAGCAAAAGTGGATTGGAAGAGCCTGGGACCCTTGGTCAGAGTCTGAATGTGCTGGGAAGGGAAAGGCTCAGCCTTAGAAGTGTTTTCCTTCTCTTGGAGCCCACTTGAATGGAAAATCGGCCTGATCAGCATCCACTCTTTCCCCATTTATCTTCACAACTCAGGAATTCTGAACATCAAGACCCGCATTGTACATCAAAGGCTTCTCAACATTATAAATTCATGAAGCAGATGGAGCAGGCACAGTGTGGCCGATAAAATGACTTTAGATCCAAAAAGGGAAACTCCATTTCATCCCAAAGGATTAGAGGCCATGGCATTCTTTCCCCCCTTCATTCCCTCTGGTTAACTTCAAACACTTTGCTTCAGGAAAGTTCTTGGATTTCTACTTTCTTCTGGTCACTGGCTTCTCGTATCAGACTGTGGTTCATAAATGGACTTCCACACCGCTCTCAAATTTTTCACAAAGACAGCATGAGAGTTCTGAAGGTCCAGGGACAGCTACTCCCCAAACCGGGAAAATAATAGCAACTGTGGAGATGGGAGGGGTTTTAGTGACCCCCTGGTCCAACTCCCTCATCTCGTGGACTAACAGACTTTCAGAAACTGCTTCCACATCATCCCCAATAAGGGGCCTCCAGACTCCAGTGAGGGACAGCCCATGCCACTTAGGATGGCTCTAATCATTGGGGCATTTTCCCTGGCAGTGAGCGGAAAGTTGGCCCTGGAACTCTCAGTCATTGCTTTTGCTTCTTCCTCGTCAAACCAACCCAACATCCTTGCAGTCTTCCAGATGGCTCTTGTGTTCCCTGGCCTTCGACATTGAACATGCTGATTTCCTTTGAGGGGCATGGAGTCAGGGAGACAGAGAGCACTGTCTAGCCTCTCATCGTGAATTTGAAGGACAGGGCCACCTGAGCACCAGGCACAACCACGCTGGGTTTCTCACCCGTGAGATGTGAAGTTGCCCACAACCTCACTGTATGGGTTGGCCACAGCATAGAATTATAAGAGAGTTTGGATCCTAGCTCTAGTTTTGGAAGGATTGCCGAGGCTGTCTGCCCCACCCTTCTCATTTAGAGATGAGGAAACACCTCCAGTTGGGGATTGACTTGTCAGAGGTCACGCTAGCAGTGGCCGTGGCAGAATTCAAGCCCACGCCCCCTGCCTCCAAAGGCAGCAGCCTTCACATGGTGCTGGGAGGCATCCCACTTTGGGTTTCCAAGGACTGGGAAGGATGCTCTGTAGACTCAGTCTGTTGTTGTGGACAATAGCAGCAGAAAGCGTTGAGTCCATGAGCTTTGCCCAGGTTTTCCAGGTCCCTCCCTGCTTGAATCACCTGGGCTGAGTCTACAGGGTCATGGCAGGGATGGAAGATGCTGCTGTTCAGAACCTGGCCGCAAGCGTTTGAAGGCTGAGACCCTGAGCACTTTCCGAGGAGGATGCTGCCCTCTTCTGGCTGACCTGGCGATGGTCAGCCTCTTGACGGGCTGGATTATTTTGAAGAGAAAGTCAGGCCAGAGCGAAAGTGTGAAAGTAAAAGTGTGAAAGCCCACGGCCACGGAGATGAGGAGGCCCCCTCTCTCCTTCCCCCTGAATGTCTGAGCAGGTAACCCCTCAGCCACAGGTCTGGCGCCGGGCCTCTTGTCTCCACTGGCTTGGCCACCAGCCTAGTCCACCTGTCCCACTCTTCCCCCCAGCCCCCCATGGCTGCCAGCACAGAGCCAGGGTAAAAGAGGAAAGGAGCTGGGGGTTTACTAGGCGCCTGCTGGGTGCCAGGCACCGTGTTATGCCCTGGGGAGGTTGGACAACATGTCCAGCTACACTGCCTGGAGTCTGGTGTAGACCTTCCGTGTTCCCTTCTGGTCTGCTGACCACGTGGTGGAGAGATGGGCTGAGGCTTGGTCCCGAGCTGGACCTGAGGTGCCCAAAGGGGCTCCCCAGCCAAAGCTGGTGCTTGGTATTTTTGCTGACTCGTCACGAGCGGCGCTCGGGCCCCCAGACCCTGATGCGTGGCCCTGTTGTGTCTCTTGGGTCTCTTGGGTCTCTTGGGTCTCTTTTGTAGCCATTGCTAGCTGCTTTTCATCGCCAGCATTTTGGGTTGTTAATCCTGCCTTTCTGTAATGAGCCAAGGCTGCAAAGCGTTGTGCAGAGATGAGCTCGCCCGCTCCTCACAATGACCCTGGGAAGCATTTCCCTTACTAGTCCCCTTTGAAGATGAGAAAGTGGAGACCTCAGGTTAGGTGACCTGCCCAGGATCCAACAGCTCTTAAGTGTCTAGGGCAGGATTTGAACTCAGGGATTCCTCAGCCCTGTATCCCCGGGGCCACCTGGCTGACCTTGAGGTGGAGGAGTGCTGGAGAAGGCTGGAGAGCGAGCCCTCCGAGTCTGGGAGTGGAAGACTACGCCGGCACTTTGCTGGGAGGGATCTGTGGCAGGCCAGTGGTCATCCATTGGTGGTCTCCTCCTGCTTTCGGTCATCTCACATTCAGACATGAATGTGGTGAGCAGAATACTGTTCAACAAACATTTATTAAGGGCCTGCTCTATACTATGCACTCTGCTAAGCACTGGAGATACAAAAAGAGGCCCAAAACAGGCCCTGCCCTCAACAAGCTTACAGTCGAATGGGGGAGACACCATGGAGGTACCAGGCAAGCTCTAGATAGGACACAGAACAGAGAATTAGCAAGGGGGATGCCCGGGAATGTAGGGGGGTCGGGGAAGTTTGAACCCCCTCTCCCCACACAGCCAACATGAGGCAAGGGAGAGGGGTCCAGGGCTTGAGGAGGAAATTCTTTGTAATGTCTAGTCTTGCTCTGCCCGGGCAGGCACCTTCCCTTTGAAAAGCAGAGTAATGTTGGGTGGGCAAGTGCAGCCCGGCCCATCCCACCAGCAGCCAACAGTGAGGAGAGCACTCCCTGAGGCAGGGCCCCAGAGAAGAGACACTCCCACCCCTGCCCCTTGAGCCCCAAGGGGCCATGCAGCTGGCCTCGCCCTGTCCCCAAGGAGCTTGTATTCTAGTGGGGGAGACAAGACATAAAGTGAAGCCAGGAAAGAGAGTGGTTGTGGGCATGGTGGGAGATGGCTGGGAGGTGGCCTGGAGGCTTGGTTGGAGAAGTGTGAGGGCATCATCCCATTCCTTTGTCCACAAACCTTGGTGGCTGGTCAGACCTGCCCAGTACCCCGAAGTTCCAGGCCTTCCCCAATCCTTTCTCTTCAGCCAGAAAGAGGGATGGAGTGGAAGTTAGGGAGAACCTGGATTCAAATCCTGACCCTGAGCAAGTCACCTCTCCTTTATGAGTCTCAGCTTCCTCCCTTGTAAAATGGGCGTGCTACTAGCTGGCACTGTCTAGGTGGGGCCTGGCTAGGGGCTTTAGGAAGCGACCATGAACAGCTAAAAGTGACCCTCCCTCCAAACCTCCTGGGCCTTGGAAGGGCTGAGAGAGCTGGCGCCTGGCCGATGCTGCCTCCCTCTTGCAGAGATGCTCAGGCCTTTGGAGGATGGGGGGTGGTACCTGAAGTGTGGACACTCCTCCTGAGAGGCCTTTCAGGTTGCAAAGTATCTTCCACACAGGAGCCCTGGGGGAAGTTCTGCAGGTCTTAGAACCCACATTTTTATAGATGCGGAAACAGAGACCCAGAACCAACAAGTGGTGAGTGTCTGAGGCAGTATTTGAACCTGGGTCTTGCATGCTGAGCTCATCAGAGCCACTCCTTAACATCTGTTAGACAAGCGCCATCTCCTCTAAAAGAGGTAGCCTGGAGCAGGTGGGGCCTGCCTTGGAAGCCTAGGAAGACCTGGGTTCCAGTCCTACTTCTGAGGCATATTGGCCGTGTGACTCTGAGCAGGTCACTAAAGGTCTTAGGGCTCTAGGTGGGCTCTCAATTGTGGAGAAGGGGCTGGCCTGCATGGCTGGGGTATCACCTCTGCCAATGGAATCCAGGGAAGCTGGGAACAGCACACCTTATCTGTGATTTCTGTGCATTGGGAAGGGGATGTTGACAGCATTATCCAGCCTGTGCCCAACTTGGAGGACAACACACGAGAGAACTGAGGAGAGGCGGAGGGGATGCCGGGTGGGGGAGCCAAGTTGGGAGACTCAGGAGCTCAGTCCATGGAGACGTGATCATGGCTGGCCGGGTCACCTCCTCAAACGGAGGGCCTGGGTGGAACTCGTCCAATGTGAGGGGGAGACCTGTAGGGGAGGCGCCATCTCCATCATCAGAAGGCAGCTGGGGCAGAGGAGGGAAAGGGCAGCCAATGTCCCTGGTGCCCAGAGCCCCTGACGAAGGAGGCCCATGTCTGGCAGAGGGGCCCTTCACATACTGGTGGCTGCTCCTGCTGCCTCAGCCTGGTCAAGTTCTCCTGGACTACTGGGAATAAGAGAGAAAGGCTTGGCATTGGCCCGGCACAGAGCCTGGCACTTGGCTGGTTGTCCTTCATTCTCAGAGGGAACCAAAATGACATCCTTACTTTGGGGTCAAGGTACAGAGAGTCTGACTATGGCTGATCAAACCAATATGAGTGTGGAAGGTTCTACGGCAGGTCTGGCACAAGTGGTCCATGTGAGCATTATGGTATTTGCGGGTGTTCAATAAAGGCTTTGCTGATGTGTGTCTATCCTGTCTATCATGTAGGTGATAACCTGCTCTGCCTATGGCTGATGTAACTGAAAGACACTGCTCTTACAGAGGGGAAGTGCAGGATGCAGGGCTGTCCTTTTGGCTCGGTTCAGACCAATACAATTCAACTAACGTTTGTAAGCGTCTGTTCTCATCCATCCATCCATCCTGCCATCCATCCGTCCCTCCCTCCCTCCATCCATCCATCCAGACAGCCACTCAGCTGCCCAGCCAGACACATGGCCATGTAGCTACCCTTCCCACAGACATCTTTCAGACGTCACAGAGAAATCATCAACTGAACATAACCTAAACAGAACTCATTATCTTTACCCCTAAACCTTCCCATTTTCCAAACTTCATATTTCTCTTGAAGGTACCACCATCCTTCTAGTGTCTCCAGTTTGTAATTTTGGAATTATCCTGGATTCCTCATTCTCCCTCATGTTCTCCCTCATAGCTAATCATCAAATTTCTCCATTTCTACCTGAGGCCTGTCTTACTGGTTGTTGAGTCCCTGGGAGTGATTGCCAATTCATGAGGGACCCCAGCCATGCTGTTCACTTCTGATTTAATTCACTCTCCAGACTATTCCCCTTTCTCTTCCTCTTTCCAGCTCCCCTGTATGTTCTGTTTTCCCCCATTAGAATGTAAGCTCCTCTAGGGCAGGGATGGTCTTATTTTCTTATATGTGTATTCCTGGTGCTTAGCACAGGGCCAGGTACAGGGTCAGTGTTTAATAAGTGCTCTTCCATTTTCTTCCTCCCTTCCTCCTTCTCTGTCTCTCTCTGTCTCTGTCTCTTTACGTCTCTCTCCCTCCCTGTTCTTTTCCCTCCTCCCCTCCCCTCCCTTCCTCCCTTCCCCTCTCCTCCTCCTCCTCTTCTTCTTCTCCTCTCTCCTTTCTGTCTCTCTCTGTCTCTTATCTTTCTTTCATCTCTGTCCATATGTTTCCGATCCCCTCTCTCTACTCATGCAGCTGCCATCTTAGTTCAGGTCCTTCATCACATTGATCTCCCTGCCTCAAGTGTCTCCCCATAGCCTCTCCTTCATTCAGCTGCCAAAGTATTTTTTTCCTAAGCAGAGCTTTGATCGTGTAACTCCTGCACCCCACCAGTACTGGTGGCTTTCTACTGCCTCTGGGTTAAAATATTAACTCCTTTATTTAGCTTTCAAAGTCCTTTGCCACTTGGCATGACTTGATTTTTCAGCCTTGTTGCAGATCACTTCTCTTCCTGTGCTCTGTGCTCTGGCCAGACTGGCCTCCATTCCTAACGCTGCCCCTCCATCTCCATGTCTTTGTACTGGTGATCCCTCATTCCTGGAGTACACTTCCTCCTTGCCTTTGCCTCACAGATTCCCTCTCTTCTTTGAAGACCCAGCTCAAACCCTGCCTTCCATAGGAAGCCTTTGCAGATTTCCTTAACAGTCAGAACCTTCCCCCTAAACTACTGGCCTCCAGTATTTGAAGAAGGACTAAGCTTGTTCTGGCTGGCCACAGAAAGCAGAACCGAGTGAAGCCTGGATGTTACAAAGAGGCGTCTTTACGGATGATGTCAGGAAAAACATCCTGATGATGAGAGCTGTCCCAAAGTTGAATGGGAATTGATCCTCATGGTCCAGTAGGGTAAATCAGCAACAGGCTTCTTCCAGAGGAAATAGTGGATGGAGATTTGATTCCAGTTTTCCAACAAGATGTGGAAGGGGCGAGGTGAGGGCAGCTCCCAGTCCCCGGGTCAGAGCTTCTCTGGTGTGGTCACTGGTAATCTGACTTTGGAGCAGAGCTGGGGTGGGTGGAGGAGGAGGGGAAATGGAGACTGCCTGGTCACACAAAGGTAGAAGATCCGGAACACAAGGGACATGACTGAGCAGAGATTCCTTATCCTCTGAACAACTCTTAGCATGTCCTGGTGGGGCCAGGTGGACAGAGGATGCCGTGAGTCTGCAGCACAAGCTGCCAGTCACTGAGCCTCCCCTTGGGTGGGAAAGCCCCAGCTCATGCTAACCCTGATCAGGAAGGTTGCGCCAGCTCACTCTGGGGCCCTGGCTGTTGTTGAAGTGACACAGCTTGGGGGGCCAGTGGTAGTGCTTCTGGATGACTCTCAATGCCCTGCTTGCCATGGCTGTAGAACCCCCCCCCACACACACAAATATACACGAAGAACCATAAGGATGGGATGTGGGTGGTCCCCAAGAGCAGCAGCTGGGTCACAGAAGGAGAGTTTTCCCCAAGAATTTTCTTCCTAAGAAATAACCATCAGAAAGGAAGCATAGGAAGACATGCAGCCGTTTGTCCTCCCAGGAGTACTGAGGCTCATAGCTCTGCTGGTGTCACTGAGTGGGCGTTCAGTAAAGGTCAGAGGATCCAGAGAGAAATTGTGGAAGCTGGAGCTAAAAGTCTGCTAAAGTGAGCATAGAACAGTACCTTGACTTGTCTTAAGGTTAATTCCACCTTTCCAGAGGTGGGCAGCTCCTTTCTGGCTGTGGTGGCAGGAGTGGAAACGAGAGGCACTCTGGTGGAGAAAGGGGTGGGGAATGATCGCTCACTCACTCCTAGAGCTGGTGATGGAGAGCAAACCTGGCCAGTCTGAGGGGCCCCCGGGATTTTGTGAGAACAGGCTCCAGTGGATTCAGGGAACGCCAGATGGGGTCCCATGGCCCGCAGTTCTCCACAGAGAGCAAGCCCAGGAAGAATAGAGAGCTCATAGGAATCCAATTCCAAAGACACAAAACATTCAAGAAGGTGGCCAAGGGGGAGAGGCACAAGGAAGTCTATGTCGAGGTGCAGAGAACTCACCAACCAAGAGAGAGATTTAAAATGTGTCTGGGAGATGGTAACAAGGTCGGGTGGCAGGAGGTACCAAAGTCCAGCAATGACCAATAGAGATCTATAACTCAGAATCAGCGAGTGTGGCTACCAGGAACAAAAAGGGATTCTGAAAATGATGACTAGTGGGGGTGGGGTGGGGAGGAAGATCCCAGAAGGGCTGGGGAGAGGATGCTTGGAGTAAGTAGGATGATTGGGTCACCATGTTTGTGGGCACCAACGAACGAGAGAAAACCTAGACAGAGGCAGCCACGGTGGGAGCGCCCAGCCCTGCTCACCTCTTTCCTCCTGAGATAGCAGACTCTCTTGCTAGGCGTCCTTCCCCTCTCGCCCTCAGCATGCAGCCCTGGGGGCTCGTCCAGGAAGCTGGTGTAATGTGAGGGTGTATAACCGTCACCCTCCAGCTTCCCCCACAGCTTGCCGCTGGGCTTCCAGAGAAAACATGTCGGTCCCTCTTCTGTCTTCTGCCTTCTGCTGACCATGGTGGTGAGCCTTCAGAGGCTGCTGAGTTGGCAGGGTTAGTGACTGAAGAGCTGTAGCCTCGGTGCCACCTGGCCCTTCTCCTGTGCCCTCAGACACAGAGAGACTGGTCAAACTTGATTTTGGGGAGACTGCTTCTCCAGACCGGGGGCTGTGTAAGTCAGAGAGCAGACCCGAGCATCCCCTGGGGCATGATTCTTGGGCTTTTCAAGACCTTTTGAGAAGAGCTCTTATAGAGACCATTGAAGAAAATAAATATCCAGAGGGTGAGTCTCACCTGGGGCCAAGAAGACAGCATCAAGGCAGGACATGAAGGATAGAACTGAGCCTTCAGGTAGACAGAGGTTAATGAAGAGGGATTCCCGGGGGCTATCACAGTGTATTTCATAGGCCAGTGTCACTTGCCAGCCATTATTGGGAAGCAGGGGCCAGGCCAGCCTGTGAGAGCTGGGAAAACCTTTACATTAGCTGTGGGTGACTTCTGTGGCTCAACTCCAGGGGACTCTGGCTAAAGCAGCAGCAGTAGCCCCGACCCTGCCTTCTCCCTTCACATCAGAATTTCTTTTCTGTATAAAAGATGGGGCCACTCCAACAGAGGAGCATGCCTATTGGGGGCAGGACTGGGCCACTCCAGATGCCAAAGGGGTGGGATAATTTCTTCCATAAACACTGATTAAGCCACTACTGTGTACTTAGCTCTGTGCTGGACCTAGGTGAGAGATGAAGATGAACAGAGTCCTTGCCTCACCTCTCTCCCCTCCCCCCCAGATAGATACATAAAGCATTTATGAAGTGCCTCTGTGCCAGGCACTGTGCTAAGAGCTTGGGATATAAAAACAAGAAAACAGAATGGTCCCTACTGTCTCAGAACCTCACAATATAATATGGGAAGAAAATCCATAAGGAAAGTAGAGGGGAGAGTACCTGAAGTGTATAGGTTGAGTAGGTGGGTTAGAGCCATGAGCCATTAGGGACATGAGCTGTTCTGATGAAATGGTAATTCTGGGAAGGGGTTGGGGTTGGACGAGATGCCGGGGGTCCCTTTTAGCTTAGAGATTCTAGGATTCTGGGATTTCTTCTTTCTACCGTGCTACCTTAAGCTACCACTACATTTACCATGGTTCCTCCCAACCAGCTTCCATCCCAGGGTCCTGCTGACTGGTGAGGACTTACTATTGCTAGGTGGCCTGAACCACCTAATCTTCCTGCCAGGCCTGCACCCCAACCCAATTTCTGCTCTTGCTCTGGGCACAGTTATCAACCTTCCACATCCATTGCTGCTGGAAAAGGTGAGTTATTGGGTTGCTATGATTCTACTCATCATCCCTCAGATTCCCAGGCCATGCCCCACCCTGGTCACCATTCCCCTACTCCTGTTGTTAGAGGGTAAGCTCCTTGAAGGCAGAGTTGGTTCCTTTTTGGATATGTATGATTGACCAGCTGGAGTGACTATATTTCACTGCATAATGGTTGCAGATTTTATGGGAAAGTTTTGCCAAAAAAGTGGGGTGTGACCATTATGTGATGCTTTTAAAATTGCGGTAGTATTGCTTAAAATAATTTATTACTAACCTGTCTTTGGTGCAAGATTAGGATGCACGGGATACTCATGAGTATACACTAAAATTGAATATTGACAATGTGTGTGCACTGAGAATTCTAGGATCCCGGTTTACAATGCAGAGAGAGAAATGTGTCTCCATAGGCCACTGGTGAATACATTGCTGCTCTGTTTACCTTTTAAGTGGCATGAGGAACATACAATGAGTACATGATGAAAGGTTACAAACCAAGTTTTGGACTGGAAAACAAAGGTGTGATGATTATGTGGTAAAATATGGTAGGCTGACGCTAATTCTGATTCCAACAAGGGTCAAGAAGCTGGTTAGCGTTTGGGGAGCTTCCTGACTTCATGTGCAGCCTTTCAGCCACTAGAGTGAGATCTCAGAGGCCAGTCTGTCGAACCCATACTGAAGCCGACCTTGACCAGTGGTCATCTAGACTTTGCTTAAATCCCTCCAGGGTCAGGGAGCTCATTCCCTCCCAAGGTATCTCTCTCCATGCTAGGGTAGCTGTCATCAGCAGGAAGCTGTCTCTCTATCAAGTCTAGACTGGCCTCTCTGCAATATTCCCCCCACCCCGTGTTGCTGGTTCTTCTTGGCCCCACACAAAGAAGGCCACAGTCCTTACCTTCAAGGAGCCCACATTCTGGCAGGGTGATAAACGAGCATGTGCAGAATCACTTCAAGGAGAATCAGTACAAACAGGCACACAGTTGGATGGGCAATCTCTGCCATGCTACACAGAGCAAACCATCCATCCTGCCTGCCCTCTGTGGACCCCTAGAGCGTTGAAAGAAATCTGGCTGGCATAAGCTCTGTGAAATCTGTCTCTAATTCCAAGACTTCACAGAACTCCATCTACAATAGTTCTCCATAGGTGTTCCTATCCCTGCAAACTGGAATGAACTGAGCTGTTCCTCAAGAAAGATGTCTACATGCTCTAGAGGGATCTGTGGTGTGGTCATCAAACTTGCTCATGTTGAGAAGAACAGATATTTGCAAGTCCATGCAGAGTGAAACAGAGAGATATGATGGAAAAGCAAATTGGGTCCTGGTGGGCATACCGCAGTGGGCTTTCCTTCATGGAAATGGGCAGCATCAAGCGGCCGCTGAGATCACTTCCAACTCCGAAATTCTGTGATGCTGTTAAAAAACTCTCTCTCTCTGTCTCTCTCTGTCTCTGTCTTTCTCTCTGTCTCTGTCTCTCTCTCTCTCCACACACACACACACACACACACACATGCACACATGCACATACACACACATACATACATATGTGTGTGTGTCTGTGTGTCTGCGTGTATCTCCAAACATCCCTACTTTGGGAAGGTAAGTGGTGACCATGCTATCTAGGTAGCCCCAGCGTGGTAAAGCGGACAGAGATGTGGCTTTGGAGTGAGGACCTGGGTATAAGTCTTAACTCCGCCACTCTGGCACATCACAAGACCCCTGTGTGCACCAGCTCACAGAAGGTACCTGTCTGCATTGGTAAAGAGATTTCCTCACCTAGAACTCCTTATACTTATGCACCTTCATAAATAAATAGATGTATTTATGTCTATAGATACATACATTTAGACTACATATATACATTTATATATAAAGATTATATATATAGATTATAACATATATAGATTATATACACACATGTACATTTAGACTTCATATACATATTTAGATATAAATCGTGTATTCAGTGCAGGTATTTTTCGCTTGTGTCTGACTCTTCAGACAAGTTTCCTTGGCAAGGATACTAGAGTGTGTGCCATTTTCTTCTCCGGCTTATTTTACAGATGAGGAAACTGAGTCAAACAAGGTTAAACGATTTGCCCAGTGGCACTCTATCCACTGTATCACCTAGCTGCCCAGAAATTGTGGATACACATATTAATATAAGTTAGGTATACACATATATGTATAGACTATATGTATACAATACACATATAGCTGATTTATACATATGTATACATATATAGACAATAGTACACACATATACATGCTATTTGTCTTTTGTTTTCAAAGAAACATTACCACTCCATGGGGGGATGTCTTCACACGCTTGGGACAGATATCTCCTAACTCATGAACATGTCTGAGGCCTGTCGGTTACCTCCAGCCCAGTGTGGTTACATTGTCTTTACCGAGATGGTTTTACCGACGTGTGGCCACTGCACATGCTACAGCTTCTTGGAGCCTGAGGTGAGAGATGGGTGATGAGTGGCCACCAAGGCAGATGAACAGCCCTGGAAAGGGCTCAGCAAATGCTCTCACTACATGTGCTGGTCCTTCCTCAGCACGTCGTACACACACACACACACACACACACACACACACACACACACACACACGTGCTCCCGTGCACACACACACAGAAAACATTCAATATACATGTAGCCTATGTACACAAACACACATACAGACTAGACACCCACACATATATACATATCAACTATATACACACAAATATACATAGTGACTATGTATACATAAGCACATACATGCATTCATATAGACAATATGTACATATGTACATATTATACTGTATTAGATTCAAATATAAAGTGAATATGTACAATACAAACATAGATTACACACACACGTAGACTAAATACACACACGTAAGTATAGACCGTATACATATAGAACACACACATATATACATAGACATATAGACTACATATATACAATGCATATAGACAATAAAGATATTACATTAAAATATGCATACATATAGATTGTACAAATATATAAATATCCACAATGTGCAAATATACAACATGCTACATGGATACCCAATAAACTGCATACACATACTTGTATGAACTATGCATATGTACAATATAAAATAGACTATATACACACACAACACATAGACAAAAATACATATACACACATAGACTCCACACATACATAGACTATATACACACATACCCATAGAGAACATCTGCACACATGCGTGTAGACTGCATAGACACAGTTCTATATATAGATGATATAACCACACATCTATACTAAGATGCATAAAAAGTTTGAGAGAGTTTCTGGGTAATTAATCATACATATAAACTTTATACATACAGTATACATATAGACAATACACAAAACACATAGGCATACATTTCCAGGACATATACACACATGTACATATGTACTAGATAAAAATATCATACGCACTATATACACACGTATACATTTAGAGTGTTGCCACTTACATATTTAGACTATATACACATATATACTATATATAATATACATGTATTTATACATCTATACACATAGACTATGCACACAGATGACTTATTTGGGTGAATTCTTATTTGTCTAATCATCCATGAATTAAAATTTTTGCAGTATGATAAATGTATATTTTAATTCTCTATTCTAAATAGATTTATGCTACTTTTCCCCCAAAGATTAAAGTTGTCTCACTTCTGCCTTTGTGTGCCCACCCCAGCATAGTGTATGACATATAGTAGGTCCTTGCTGGACAGATGAGTGCCAGAAAGTTTTAGAGCAGTTTGCCCATGTGATCTCATCTGGACCTCACATTGACAGTTATTATTATCCTATTCTACAGGCGAAGAGACTGAGGCTGAGTAGTGAAGGGTTGGGGTTTGAGGCCGCCTCCCCACCCGGAGCTCTGCCCACTTGGCCGTGCTGCCTCATCAGAAGATGCTAGTGCAGATGGGCTGCTCTGGGGGGACGCACCGTAGGATGACACGCTCGGTTCTTACGACTCCTGCAGCCCCATCCCCAAGGCTGGCCTGCCTTCCCTCTGAGGTCATGTCCCACTTACTCTTAATGTATCTTGGATGTACCCAGTTGTTGGCATGTTCTCTTCCCACTGGAATGTGAGCTAACTGAAGGCAGCGACTGTTTTTTGCCCCTCTTTGCATCTTCAGCGCCTTGTCCTTAGTAGGTCTTAATAAATGTCTGGCCTGGAGTCAGGAAGACTTGAGTTCTAATCTGGTCTCGGACACTTACCAGCTGTGTGACCCTGGGCACGTCACTTAACCTCTGCTTGCCTCAGTTTCCTCAACTATAAAGTGGGGATTACAACAACATCTACCATGCCAGGATAGCCTGAATGCGGAATGCATGTTTGTCTAAAAGACTATTTTATGGAGAATTCACCCAAGGCAGGCACTGGTCAGAAGGACACTCTCAGGGTCTCTCTGAAGGACTTTAGCATGGATTGTGAGTCATGGCAGACATTGGCACAGGACCCCCTACCACGGCGTGCAGGCATCAAGGAAGGTACTGCGCTCTACCGGCAAAGCAGAATTTCAATAGCTCCGGAGGAACTGGAGATGCACAACTCTAGAGACCTCTCCAGCCCAAATGTTCCAATGGACTGCCTGTGCCCAGTCCGTGGCAGAGATGAACTCGGGGTCTGATTGACCGCGGTCGGACGCACCGCACCCCGACCCCAGCATCGTGATGTCCCTGGTGCCCTTGGAGTACAAAGAATGAACGATATCAGAAACCTCACAGGGTTGTCGTGAGGGTCAAGTGAGATAATTGTAGAGGGTGGGGCCCAGGGCCTGCACACAGTAGGCCCTCTATAAATGCTCATTCCCTGTACCCACCACCTCTCCCATCTTGCTGATTGACTGATTGACTGAAGTGACTAAGGGTGGACAGAAAGGCAGACTGAGCATTATCAGCTGGCTCATCGCCCACCTTCCCAGAGGTGGGATGCTCAGACCTGGGCCTATGTGGCAGGTGCAGAGAGGTCCAAAGTGTGGGCCATAATCCTAGGTATTGCCTAGTTACATCAGAGTCGGGGAGAGAAGACACCCAGGGGAGGGGGAGGCATGGGGCTGGGGAAGATGGGAGGGGGCGGTATCCCAGGCTGGCATGCTTGACTCCAGTGAGAGGAGGAAACATCTGGACAGCTGCCCAAGGGAGGGGCTCCCGATGCCTTCTCTGGCAGCTCCTGGGACGCTCAGGGGCCCCACCCACTCTGCCAGTCTTCCAGGAACCCTTCTGGTGACTAAGTCTGAAGAAGGCTCCTAATTTGAGGATCAGAGAGGCTCAGGGCAGGGCCAGCTGCATCACTGGGGCCAGAAGAAAGAAGGGAACCCCCAGCACTGATGATTGCCACACTCAGCCACAAGGTGGGGCCCTTGTACCTCTTTTGAGAAACCTAGCTCAGGCTGGTGGCATCATTTCAGTGCAGCTCCCTGCAGATGGGGACCCTGCCGGCTGCCCAAGTCAGGATTCTTTGGAGCAGGAGAAAAACGTGGATGCGGATTGTGATTTGAGAGGCGGGGGTTCCTAGGCATGGGTTTTCCACTTTTCTACTTAGAAGAAAAAAGAGAATTCAGAAAGGAAACCACCTCATGCTCTGAGCCAATGGGGAGACAGACACAGACAGACAGATACAGACAGATAGATATAGATACAGATAGACACAGACCCAGACACAGACAGACACACAAACAGATAGACACAGACCCAGACCCAGACAGACAGACAGAGAGATAGGCGGAATGTATGGGGTGTTCAGGGAGGATCAGTTACCTCTGGCAAGAGGGTTTGTGGAGTCATCTCAGGCCCCCTCACCCACCTTTTTTATCTGCCTGTCACCCAACTCTTACCTGTGGCTCCAAGAAGCTGCTGCACCCTGGTAAAACCATCTCAGCAGATTGGCCAAGCCAGGTTGAAGGTAGCTGAAGGGCCTCAAATTCATCCATGAGTTCGGGGGATGGCTACTTCAAGCATGTGAAGACCATCCCAGCAGAAAAGGCTGATGTGAACAATTTGTTCCAATGGTCTTGAAGGTGGCTGAAGCAGGCATTGTGGAGCACATAGAGCTTTGTCAGACATTGAAGATGCCAACGTCATTCACTGCATCCTGGGCCATCCTGGTCACCTTGACTTTATCTTGACACTAGACTCCGATGACTCGGGGAGAGAAAATGAGGCCAGGACTTCATGCAACTCTGCCACACTTAAATCCAATTAATGCACAAATCAAAAGACCTCACCCATACCATTTTACCATTTTTACCTACCTCCAAGTCCAGTGGCAATGGGCCTGTAGCAAAGCAACAGGTGTAAATACACTGGGAGCTGTAGTCACAACCTTTCACACAGGCAACCCAGGCCATGGGGTTGTCTTCTCATGGAAGCAGCAGTGGGATTCAGCAGTCCCCTGTGTGTCTGAGCAACCTTTTAAGGACAGCACTGCTCACCTCCTGGTGTGAGGAAAGGGCTAGAAAAGGTGCCCTAAAAATTGTCTGCTTATCCAACTCTGGCCTGATTACTGCAGTAGGTGGGAATCCCACCCTGAGGTTGAAACACACACACAAAAATGTGCAAAAACTTTTGCAAAGATGATTCCACTCACCATCGGTACATGGAATGTATGCACACTAATAGACAACACAGAATCCAGTAGACCTGAAACAGCTCTTGTTACAAAAGAACTCAGCAGGTATCGCATCCAAATGGCAGCCCTGAGTGAAGCAAGGCTGTCAAATGAAGGCCAGCTTACTGAAGTTGGAGCTGGATACACATTTTTCTGGAGTGGCCGCAGTGAAGGGGAGTGCTGTGAAGCTGGTGTAGGTTTTACAATCAAAATTAATCTAGTCAGTAAGCGTATACAAGCCTCCTAAAAGGAGCACACATCATCAGCAATGTGTGTGTTCCCACCATGACGAACCCTGATGAAGTCAAAGAAAAATGTTATGAAGACTTGGAGACCCAAATCATCAATGTGCCTGAAGAAGACAAACTTGTAATTCTGGGTGACTTTAATGCCAGAGTAGGCACAGACTACCAGATATGGCAGGGAGTCTTTGGGAGGAATGGAGTCACAGCAGTAATGGTCACTTACTACTGAAGACTTGTGCATCTCATGACCTTCTCATCACTAACACTGTCTGCCATTTACCTAAATGCAATAAAACTCCATGAATGCACCCTCACAGCAAACATTGGCATTTAAAAGATTTTGTTACTGTAAGCAGAAGAGACAGACAGGATGTGAGAGTGACAAAGGTAATGTATGGCACAGAGTGCTGGACTGATCACAGACTTATCCTCTCCAAGCTAAATATTCCCATTCAGCAAAAACAGTGACCCCAAGGCAAGATGACTACCAAAGACTTACTGTCAATAGATTAGAGCACTTCTCTGAGTGGGAGCAGTTCTTTGCTAATTTGGAGGGAAAGCCAAACCTACATATGGTTGGCAACAATGGAGCAGAAGAGGAGTGGGCAGTTTTCAGAGATTTGGTGTACAGCACTGCATTTGCTCATCTGGGTCAGAACACTAGCAAATATCAGGAGTGGCTTCATGAAAATAATGAGGAAATTCAGAAGCTGCTAAATGAAAAATGAGAGCTCCACAGGGTTTACCAGTAGTATAGCTTCTCCATCTCTAAGAAGGCAGTATTTAATTCCACTAAAAGTAAAGTGCAAGCAAGACTTAGAGAGATGCAGAACTCTTGGCTCAGTAAGAAGGCAGATGAAATTCAGTTTTAAGCTGATAGTAACAATCCAGAGTGCTTTTATCTGAAGGCAATTTATGGGCTAAAGACATAAGGTGCATCTCAACTACTCAATGCTGATGGAGCCACAGTGATTAGTGATAAGGACATGATCCTGAAGAGATGGGCTGAACAATTCCATAGTGTTCTCAACTTCAAAGAAACAGCAAGAATAAATATACAAACACTACCCCTCTCCCTCAACACCTGAGGACATAATCGCCTTTAAGACCACCTCATACTCTGGGGAGGGGAGAGGGATTAAGTTCATAGTTCATCACAGTACCTATATAGTATAATCCTACCAAATTCTGAGTCAGAAGATTCCCTGGGCTGAGTCCTGATACCTTGGCTTCTCAACTTGCTCTCACCTTCACCAGTCTGAGAAGTGTGAGTTGGAATCTCAGAGTTTTAATTGGCATTTCTCTAATCATTACAGATGTAGAGCATTTTCAAAATATGGTTATTGATTGCTTGGATTTCTTCTTCTGAAAACTGCCTGTTTAGGGGCAGCTAGGTGGTGCAGTGGATAGAGCACCGGCCCTGGGTTCAGGAGGACCTGAGTTCAAATCCGGCCTCAGACACATAACACTTATTAGCTGCATGACTCTGGGCAAGTCACTTAATCCCATGGCCTAGCGAAAAACAAAATAAAAAAACAAAAAACTGCCTGTTTATCACCTTTGATCATTTATCAATTGGGGAATAGCTCTTATACATTTGGATCAATTCCTCATATAACTGAGGTATGAGACCTTTATCATGATAATTGCTTCAGTGATTTTCCCCAGGTACCTGTTTTCCTTCTAATTTGAACTGTATATTTTTGTGCAAAAACTTTTAATTTTTATATAATTAATATGGTCTAATTTATCTTCTTTCTATTTTTAAAATTAATTTATTTTGAATTATTGACAATCACTTCCATAAGCTTTTGAGTTTAAAACTTTTCTTCCCCTCCCTCCCCAAGACAGGGGGCAATCTGATATAGACTATACATATACATTCCTATTAAACATATTTTCACATTAGTGATGTTGTAAGTAAGAATTAGAACTAATAGGAGGAATCATCAGAAAGAGGAAACAAAACACAACAGAAGGAAAAAAAAACAGCAAATAGTGTGCTTCAATCTGCATGCAAACTCCACAGTTCTTTCTTTGGATGTGGATAGCATTTTCCATCAAGAGGCCTTTGGAGATGTCTTAGATTCTTGTATTGCTGAGAGGGGTTAAGTCTATCAATATTAGTCATCACACAACATAGCTGTTACTGTGTACAACGTTCTCTTGGTTCTGCTCACTTCACTCAGCATCAGACCATACAGATCTTTCCAGGTTTTTCTGAAGTCCTCTTGCTCATCATTTCTTATAGCACAATAACATTCCATTACATTCGTATACCACAACTTGTTCAGCCATTCCCCAATGGATGGGCATTCTCTCAATTTCCAATTCTTTGCCACCACAGAAAGAGCTGCTTTAAATATTTTTGTGCATGGGGGTCCTTTTCCCATTTGTATGACCTCTTTGGGACATAGCCCTAGAAGTGCTATTGCTGAGTCAAAGGGTATGCACATTTTTATAGCCCTTTGGGCATAGTTCCAAATTGTCCAATTAATCTTCTATGATTTTCCCATTCCTTTTTTTTTTTTGTTCAAGACCTTCCCCCTTTGTATAGATTCAAAAGCTAATATCTTCCTTGCTCTTATACTTTATGATGTCACTTTATGTCTGTCATATATAAGAGTGCAGCTGATTGATTTATTCAATCTTTATTCAATCTAGTTATTCCGCTTCCCTTACAGGAAATGGTAAGATGCACAATTAATCAATCTCAATCATAGGCCTTAGATTAAGTGTGAAAAGCTTTTGAAATTCAATTGATGAAGTAAAATTATACAGAAAGGAAGTCTCTTCAAATTGGCTGAAGAATTTCATCATATCCTCTGGGTCCTGCATAAAAGCATCTAGTAAAGAGACAACATTTTAGTAAACATTTGTGGAAGAGCAAGCTGGGGCTGCGGTGGGGGGGAGGGTGGGGAGAAGAAGCCCAAGGCTTCAGTTTTGGTGTAGATCTCCCCTTTTTCTTGCCTTTCAGACAGAGGAAGACCTTGAAAGTTTTGAAAGGTTTGGAGGATTTTGGATTTTCCATCTTCCCACTGATATCCTATAGGCATCCCCAAATCATCCTTTATCTTATCTTATTTTATTTTTTTGGTGAGGCAATTGGAGTTAAGTGACTTGCCCAGAGTCACACAGTTAGTGAGTGTTATGTGTCCGAGGCTGGATTTGAACTCAGGTCCTCCTGAATCCAGGGCCAGTGCACTATCCACTGCGCTACTTAGCTGCCCCGCCCAAATCGTCCTTTAGCAGCGTCTCCATTAACACCCAAAGACAGACCGGACCTATATTTAAAGATCCACAAGGAACCCAGTAAAGACACTCCACTGTGACTGTGGGAAACATCTTGAGAACCTCATGAATGGAAGCCACCAGAAGCTCTGGTTTACCATTTTGTCACATGCACTTTCTTAGCTTGAGCCCACTTTCTTTTTTTTTTTATTAATTTATTTTGATTTATCAACAGTCACTTCCATAAGCTTTTGATTTAAAAATTTTTCTCCCCTCCCTCCCTCCCTTCCTTCCCAAGATGGCGCACAATCTGATATAGGCTCTACATATACATTCCTATTAAACATATTTTCACATTAGTGATGTTGTAAGTAAGAATTAGAACCAATGGTAGGAACCACCAGAAACAGGAAACAAAACTCAACAGAAGAGAAAAAAAAATAGCAAATAGTATGCTTCGATCTGCATTCAAACTCCATAATTTTTTCTCTGGATGTGGATGGAATTTTCCATCATGAGTCTTTTGGAAATGTCTTAGATCCTTGCATTGCCGGGAAGGGTTAAGTTTATCAATACTAGTCATTGCACAATGTGGCTGTTTTTGTGTACAACGTTCTCCTGGTTCTACTCACTTCACTCAGCATCAGACCATACAAGTCTTTCCAGGTTTTTCTGAAGTCAGCCTGTTCATCATTTCTTATAGCACAAGAGTATTCCATTACATTCATATACCAGTACTGGTTCAGCCATTCCCCAACTGACGGGCATCCTCTCAATTTCCAATTCTTTGCCACCACGAAAAGAGCTGCTGAGCCCACTTTCCACTAGATTCTGTATGTACTTGTGGGAGAGGGTGTCAAAGACTTAGGGGAGATGTTTTGTACTCACTGTTTTTACAGTGTCAACTTAGTTTCTACCCATTTCTAAAAGCTACATAAAGCTAACTTACTAAAATGATTCTTAACTCATAATCTTGGAGAAGTGAAAACATAATGGTGGGGAGTTAGAACTGGTTGCATTAAATAATAACCTCCAGTTCATCAGGGTTACCCATAGAGCCATAAGAGGGAAATATAGCCTTGCTTAGGTGCTTGAGGATCATCTGTGAGAGTGTAAGTTGGGATAAGGCTCCTCAGAGCTCTTATCGGTTACACATGTATCCATTTGGAGCTTGTCTTAGTGTATTGTATGAAATATCAGTCTACACCCAATTTCTGCTAGACTATTTTCTTTCTTTCTTTCTTTCTTTCTTTCTTTCTTTCTTTCTTTCTTTTTGGCAATTGAGGTTAAGTGACTTGCCCAGGGTCACTCAGCTAGTAAGTGTCAAGTGTTTGGTCTGAGTCCAGATTTGAACTCAAGTCCTCCTGACTTCAGGGCCAGTGCTCTATCCACTGTGCCACCTAGCTGCCCATAGACTATTTTCTAGTTTTTCCAGTATTACCCCAGTAAGTGGGGATGTTGAATTTATTGAACACTATGCTCTTATATTAGTTAATTTCAGTATCCATTTTTCAAAGGGCATGCCTCCATTTTCTATTTGTCTGCTCTGCCCAGAGACTATTGCATCTCATCCCATCCCATTCCACAAGAATTTGTTAGGTGCATCCAACCTATGTACAAGGCACTTCGTGGTTTTGTGTAGAAAGGAAGTCAGAGACAGAAGGATGTTTGTGATATAGTAGATAATGTGCTGGGTATCTGCCTCTGACACTTCCCATGTGGCCATAAGCAAACCTTCCCCTGAGCCCCCATTATCTCACCTGTACAAAGGAAATAATGCCTGTGTGACCTATTTCAGAGGGCTCTAGTGAAACTCAAATGACTTTAGAATCTAGGTAAAACTCTTTGCTAGCTTTTTAAAGCATTATCTAAATGCTAGTTTTTATATATTTGTATCAGACTTCTTGGTGACTATATGGACTATGAAAGACAGCCTTGAAGCTGGGACAATGACCTTGATCCCATGGCTTGTTGTTTCTTCCTGTACTTTTCCTCTCACCTTTATTTTCATTCATGTTTAAAAGAGCCTCGAGGTTGAAAACTGGGGCATTCCAAGCCCAGAAAACAAATTGAAGTTTGCAGAAAGGCAAAACTTCTTCTTGTTTTTTTTCTTCTTCTTCTTGTTCTCCTTCTCCTCCTCCTCCTCCTCCTCCTTCTCCTCCTCCTCCTCCTCCTCCTTCTCCTTCTTCTTCTTCTTCTTCTTCTTCTTCTTCTTCTTCTTCTTCTTCT